>NC_041383.1:218398214-218417027 GCF_002162155.2 Triticum dicoccoides
TCGCCGGGCGCGGGCCGCGTCCACCGCCGCCGGGCGCCGCCACCGGCCTCCCCCGGCGTCGCCCCGGCCTCTCCCCGCCGCCTCGCCGGCCTCCCCTCCTCCGGCGAGCTCGAGCTCCGCCGCCGGCGTCGCCTCGGCTTCCGCGCCGCGATCCCGATCTGGATCCGGTCGCGTGAACAGTAAACCCTAACCCCGATTTTTTTTGCTAAGTCCTGAAATTTTTGATCCATGTTGCTCTGTTCGAGGTCCTGTAACTTTGCAACCGTAGCTCCGTTTTGGGCGTATGATATATCAAAACCTTCGCCTCGACATGTACATCATTTCATTCCATTGCATCATTTGCATTTGAGGTCATCTTGACACCCTAAATGCTGTTAGAAGGAGGCTTCGTGAGTTAAATTGCAGATCCGTTAGTTCATCATGCACTCTTGTCATTTTTGTCATGTTTAATTCGTGCATGATATGCCTGTGCCCCTTTGGATGAATTGTGAAGCATTTTGTCTTCTTTCCAGAGGTGTCATCCATGCATTTTTAGGATGTGTGTGTTGTCTTGTGCAAGCTTGCGAAGAGAGGTACCTGAGATTGCAGATTTCAGGGACTTAGTGATTTTCACTAAGTCTGGGATATTTTAGTTCATGATGCCATATGTCCAGCTTGTTTCCTAGTGATCCGTGCCTATTTTGTGGATGATCAGTAAGGGAGTTTTGATATTTATGTTATGCTCTATCCATCCATGTCTTTGTTTGCATATGTGGAGTGCTCTAGGTTGACTCAATCGAGCTCAACTTTTGCTTCATTGTTAATCTGGGCAGATCGTCAACTTGTTTGCGATTTTGCCGATGCTACCGTTAGTGTTCCATGCATGCTATGCCTTTGTTCTTGCCATGTGTAGCTAGCCCTTTGTGCCTTCTTGCTGGTTATATGCTGTCCTTGCCATGACTTGCACCGTAGCGAGTGCATCGAGCTCGTTTACATGCCTTCGTGAGTTAGTTTTCAGCATGTCTCAGTTTTCACTAAGTCTGAAAACTGATTGTGTTCGAGCGATGTTCGTGAGCTCGGTAGAACATTTTGTGAACCCTTTTGGCCCCAGGTCACTTTGGGTGTTTTGTTAAACTTGATGAGTAGCTTCATGCCATGTTCTTACTTGTCATGTTCAGGTTCTCTATCATGTTGTTTTGCTGCTCCGAAGAGAGCATCGTGACCTGAAATTTCAGACTAGTGTTAATTTCACTAAGTCTGAAATCTGTTTTGCATTTGCGTTTTAGCCATGCTTGTTTGAACCTCTTAATGGATGAATTTGCCTATGGCTCAGTGCTAGTGTTTTGTCAACCATCTTGTGTACATCACTGCCATGTATTTTGTTTTCATGTTTGGTGGCTGTAGCATGCTCATTTCGTTGCATTTAGATGCCTACTTGCTGTAAATCGCAGACCGGTGTCATATCTTAAAACGCTTGCCATTTCCAAACCGTAACTCCGATTCCAATGATCTTTATATCGTTTTCAAGCGATTTCATCCCCTCTATCCAGTGGCACACTTGGTTTTCCAAGTTGATGCCAGGTTCATGCATTTCCTGTCATATCTTGCATTTTGCATCCCGCATCGCATCCCGCATAGCATATCGTCATTTCATCATATCGCTTGGTCTTGCCCGTGGTTGATTGTATCCTTGTTGCTTGTTTGTCTTTGGGTAGAGCCGGGAGACGAGTTCGCTACCGAGGAGCCCGTTGAGTTTGCTTGCGAGGATCCAGTCAACTCTGACAACTGTGCAGGCAAGATGATCATACCCTCGAAATCACTACTATCTTTGCTATGCTAGTTTGCTCGCTCTTTTGCTTTGCCACTGCTACGATGCCTACCTTTTGCTTGTCAGCCTCCCAATTGCCATGTTGAACCTCTAACCCACCATTGTCCTAGCAAACCGTTGATTGGCTATGTTACCGCTTTGCTCAGCCCTTCTTATAGCGTTGTTAGTTGCAGGTGAAGATTGGAGCCGTTTCTTGCTGGAACATTTATATTCTTGTTGGGATATCATTATATTGCTATGTTATCTTAATGCACCTATATACTTGGTAAAGGGTGGAAGGCTCGGCCTCTCGCCTAGTGTTTTGTTCCACTCTTGCCGCCCTAGTTTCCGTCATATCGGTGTTATGTTCCCGGATTGTGCGTCCCTTACGCGGTTGGGCTATAATGGGAACCCCTGGATAGTTCGCCTTGATTAAAGCTTTTCCAGCAATGCCCAACATTGGTTTTACCATTTGCCACCTAGCCTCTTTTTCCCTTGGGTTTCCGGAGCCCGAGGGTCATCTTATTTTAACCCCCCCCCCCCGGGCCAGTGCTCCTCTGAGTGTTGGTCCGAACCAGGCAGCCTGCGGGGCCACCTCGGGGAAACTTGAGGTTTGGTTTTACTCGTAGCTTGACCTATCCGAGCGTGCCCTGAGAAAGAGATATGTGCAGCTCCTATCGGGATTTGTCGGCACATTCGGGCGGTGTTGCTGGACTTGTTTTAACCTGTCGAATCATCTTGTTGTACCGAGATACCGAGTCTGATCGGTGTGTCTTGGGTGGAGGTCTATTCCTTCGTTGACCGTGAGAGCTTGTTATGGGCTAAGTTGGGACCCCCCTGCAGGGATTGATCTTTCAAAAGCCGTGCCCGCGGTTATGGGCGGATGGGAATTTGTTAACGTCCGGTTGTAGATGACTTGAACTAAACTTAATTAAAATGAATCAACCGTGTGTGTTACCGTGATGGCCCCTTCTCGGCGGAGTCCGGGAAGTGGACACGGTGTTGGAGTTATGCTTGCGCAGGATGTTCCTTTAGCTTCTCGCTCGTGCTTCGCCTTCTCTTCTCGCTCTCTTTTGCGTATAAGTTAGCCACCACATATGCTAGTCGCTGCTGCAGCTCCACTTATATTTGCCTTATCCATTCCTATGAGCTTAAATAGTCTTGATCGCGTGGGTGTGAGATTGCTGAGTCCCTGTGGCTCACCGATACTACAACTCCAGATGCAGGTCCAGGTGATTCCGCTCCAGTTGACGATTACGAGCTCAAGTGGGAGTTCGACGAGGACTCTCAGCGATACTACGTGTCCTTTCCAGATGATCAGTAGTGGTGTCTAGTTGGGGTTATCGATTCAGGACCTTGTCGCATGTTGGGTTCTTTTCTATTTTGGCGCCGTAGTCGGGCCATGAGTGTTTGTTTGATGGATGTTATTTATGTACTCTGATGTGATGTGGCGAGTGTAAGCCAACTATGTTATCGCCCCCTTTTATTATATATTACATGGGATGTTGTAATGATTGCCCGACTTGCGACATTGCTTTCAATGCGATTATGCCTCTAAGTCGTGCCTCGACACGTGGGAGCTATAGCCGCATCGAGGGCGTTACAAGCATCCCCAAGCTTAATTCCTGCTCGTCCTTGAGTAGGTAAATAATAATAACAGAATTTTTGATGTGGAATGCTACCTATCATATTCATCATATATTATTTTCTTTGTGGCATGGACATTTGGACTTAAATGATTCAAAGCAATAGTCTATAATTTGACATGGAAACATCAATACTCAAGCATATCAACAAGCAACTATGTCTTTCAAAATATCAATGCTAAAGAAAGTTATCCCTGGCCCATTATGCTCAATCATTGATCAATTCATGAAACACACACAAATATTATTTACATCCAATGCACAAGTATGACAATAGTGTTCCCCAATTGGTGCTTTATAAGAGAAGATGGAGACTCAATATAAAAATAAAAATTGCATAAAAGTAAAAATAGATAGGCCCTTCGAAGAGGGAAGCAGAGATTTTTAGAGGTGCCAAAGCTCATAGCTTAAATGCTTTCATGTCAACAAAAATAACAGAGAATTACCAATATCTTTCATGCTAGATAAATCATAGGCGGTTCCCAAACAAAAAGTAAAGTTTTTTTCCTTTCCACGATTCTTTCAGAATCCATGGCTAGCCGTATCCACAGGTGCCTTCCATATCAACACTTAAGGAATTTATTATCATACTATTTTTTTCATTTCAGGACTGGGCATCCCTATTACCTGCCACACTCTCGTGCAATGACAAGCGAATAAACACTCATCATGAGAATAAAAATACTTAGCATGGAAAATATTGGCCACCCCTACCGCTTCATGAGCGGTACAAGCACACAAAAAGGAAATTCATTTTTAAAATTAGTGTTGGAACATACAAATTTACTTCGAATGACATGGAAATACCGCATATAGGTAGGTATGGTGGACTCATTTGGCACAACTTTGGGTTTAAGGAGTTGGATGCACAAGCAGTATTCCTGCTTTGTACAAGGGAAGGCTAGCAAATAGATTGAGAAGCAACCAACCAAAAAACAAAAACAGTCACAAATGAGCATTGAACATAATTAACACTGAATAATGCACCACAAGTAGGATACAATTTGATTGGATAACTATTGACTTTATGTGCATGCATAGGGAATTACAAACCTTAACACCAATATTCTTACTAAAGCATAATTACACACCAACATGACTCACATATCATTATCTCATATCGCAAAAACTATTGCAAGGAATCAAGTTTATAATATCCAATGATCTTTGTGAAAGTTTTTATTATATCCCACTTGGATATCTACACTTTGGGACCAAATTCATATCACGTGCAAATTACCATTACTATTCTTAACTCTCAAAAAGATCTAAGTGAAGCACGAGAGCATAAATATTTCTTCAAAAAATTTCATCTCTCAAAATAATATAAGTGAAGCATGCGAGGATGTTTCTTTAAAATATAACCACTGCCGTGCTAAAAAAACATATAAGTGAAGTATTAGAGCAACTGCCTAGCTCAAAATATTTAAGTGAAGCACATAAAGTATTCTAGCCAATCATGATATGCATGTGGCTCCCACAAACAAGTGTGTTCAGCAAGGATTATTGTGACAAACTAAATAACAAAACAAGCAAAGACTCATATAATACAAGACACTCCAAGTAAAAATCTTGATATGTGACGAATAAAAATATAGCTGATGCGGCTTGAGACTGCGTCGGTATTTTCCCAAAGAGGAAGGGATGATGCAATACAGGTATGGTAGGTATTTCCCTCAGTTGTGAAACCAAGGTATCAATCCAGTTGGAGAACCAAGCAACACTATATAAACGTGTAGCGACCCGACCCAAATGGATCAAAGTCTTTGTGCTTAAGTGTCATTCCTGGATCGGTATGCTGACACACACAGTACTCGAGGAATTATAATAGAGTTCAATCACACACTTTATTATATCGAGGTCCTCAAAAGAGTATTTATTACAACAATATGGCCAAAGACCATCTAAAATAAAATAACTGCAGAAGCATCGAAGGTAAATGACTCCACCCAACTCCACGGCAAACTGAGTGCAGAACAACAACCTATCGCACCTTTAATCCTCGTCGGAAAAGTCTGCAACATGAGACGTTGCAGCCGTGTAGGTCAGCACATGGAATATGCTGGCAATTTCACACCATAGAATAATAATGAAAAAAAAGACTATCTCTATATGCAAATTTAGCTGGTGGAGGCTCTAAATTTAATTTTTGCATAAAGCCAATTTTACCCTACAACAAAGGAATAAATTTTTATTTACTACTAAATTAAAATGCCATTATTGAGAAGGTTCCTCCAACTCAATCCCAAAATTTCCCAAGTTATTAGTAACCCAATAATTTCATTAAATAGAGTGATGAGATCAACCAATAATTCACTTATAGATACTCAAGTTGTCCATAACCAGGGACACGGCTAATCATGATTAGTTTTTACACTCTGCAGAGGTTTACGCACTTTTCCCCACAAGACTCGACCACCTCCATGATCGGAAGATCGAGACATAGCCTTTCAGAAGTGTTTCCCCTTAACCCTAGGTAGACCTGTACACCTACTTTCCCCTACATCAGCTAGTCTACCACGGAAAGAGGTCACATAACTTACTCAACTATGCCAGAGCCCATAATGGCTTGTGGCTGCACACGGAAGTTTCTAGGCATGAAATATCTTATGATCCCTTTGAGCCTAGGTGGCGGACCTAGGGTAATCACACGGGTACTCCGGGATTCTCCTTGGGCAAGCACTGGTTACTCCAGGTGCCCCAAACAATCCACCCAGATGTGTATTAAAGTTGCCACCTTAGGTTATCCCAAAATTATTACCTCTCACAACTTGCATGGATCACACATACCAATCCCCGTCTACGAGCATGGCTAAGCAATATATGACATAACGAAAATTCCCTGGGTGATCAAAGGTCATAGGTTTCTACCACATGAACTACAAAGCATAACCACATGTTCCCAATCCTACTCATGCAATCTTTGAGGGTGAAACTAATGCATAGTAAAACTGGGTATTGAAAATTATGATCAAAGTGTGAACTTGCCTTGCTGACGACTGTTGAACTCTAAAGATTCGTAGTAGCAAGCCTCGCACTCCGGATGATCTAACGAAGCATGTAATGACACTCATAAGCAAGCAAGCAAAAAGAACAAAAAAGAAAACGAATAAAAGACTTCGGAAAACTCCAAAACATCCAAATAAAGTTTCTGTACATAACGTAATTTTTACAGCAACAAAAATAAATGGTTTTGGTTTTAACAGAAAGTACACGTTAGGAGCTTCTATTTGCAAAAAGAATCACCTAAAACGGAGTTACGAAACTCGAGATACGACCTAACGAAGTTTGAATTCAGATCTGTTTGAATTCAAATTTTTAAAATTCTCAAAAATATTTTTCGTATGGTTCTCTGGATAGATGGGATTTCTATGAACTAGTAGGAAAAAGAATCAACTAAATCGGATCTATAGACTAAAAGATATACAAGAAAGAAGATTTGGTAAAGAATCTGAATTTGAAAAAATTCCTCAAAAAGAGAGAGAAAATCGGCCAGGGACAAGTGGCGCTCTGTGATTCGCTGGCTGGGTGCTCTCCGGACTTGTCATCGGAGACGAGGAAGAAGGTGGCTCCGGTGTGCTTTGGCGAAGGACGCATGCGAAATGATGTAGAGGACGATGAGTTGAACCACTTGCGCAAGTTGTGGTTGTAGATTGCTTCCTGTACGCACAGTGAGAGGTCGCCGGAATTCACGAACTCCGGCGAGCAATTGGCGAGGTTAGGGAAGGGGAAAACTCCAAAACGAGAGGGCTTCGGACGAGGGGTGAGGGTGGCTCCCAGGGGTGCTTTATATAGGGCTTGGGGAGGTCTGGATCCGAGAAGATTGTGGTGTGTAATGGTGGCTGTTTCTCTGCCTCGTAATGGCCATTACAGGCGACTCCAAGGCGCACTTAGAAGGGGAAGGGGTAGTGGGAGGCAAGGGGAACCGGTTCTGGGGGTTAATGGGTGCGGGGAAAGGAAGATGAGGGGAGGAAGAGGGGGAGGCGCCATGGATGAACGTTTCTATCAGTGTTTACGTACAGAGAGGAGGAAGAAGATAAGCACGTGGGAAGAGGTATGGGCCTTAGGCCTGGCCAGGGCGTGTAGCACAGTTTTTTTTAACAGAACACTATGGCACCTAAAAAACAAATAAATATAAGTCTAAAAATTCCAGAAAAATTCAAATAAATATATGGTCTTATATATGACCTTGTGAACATTTATCCGGCCTAAAATGCAAGTTTTCAAAAATAAACTTTTTGCTAAACTGGTAAAATAAAGTGCAAATAAAACCCAACAAATATATTTTGGTTCAAATTCAATTTCAAATATTTTCTTTTCTGATTTTGAAGAAGTCATTTTACCTTCTCTCTTTATTTTATTTTTGATATAATGGAAATGATTTTTTTTGGTGAAACCAAATTTGATCCAAACTCCCAACTTCGAAAAAAATTCAAAATTGTTTTTTTTGGGGAAACTCCCAACTCTCTCTTTTGGTCCTTGAGTTGCTCAAAGTTCCTTGGATCAAAAACCAAATAAAACAAATGAGGCAAAAATGCATAAACCATGGATGCATATGAATGATCTATTTTAAACATCCAAATTGAAAATTGGGATGTTACAAAACGGTACCTGCACACAAAGAACAAATACTTGCAACCTGACGCATAAGAGGGGTTGTTAATCCCTCCACGGTAAAAAGATAGATAAATCTGTGGTATATTGGATAAATAGATCTGAATAAAACACGAAATAAAATAAGTAAAGAAAAAGTGCAGCAGGGTATTTTTGGGTTTTTGGAATAATAGATCTAAAAACAAATACGACAAAAGATAGATCAGAAAGCAAATATGATAAAAGATAGACCTGGGGGTCGTAGATTTCACTACTCTCGAGAAAATAATACATGGTGGGTAAACAAATTACTATTGGGCAATTCATAGAAGAACAAATAATTATGACAATATCCAAGGCAATGATCAATATAGAGGCATCACGTCCAAGATTAGTAGCCCGAAATGATCCTGCATCTACTACTATTACTCCACACATCGACCGCTATCCACCATGCATCTAGTGTATTAAGTTCATGAAGAAACGGAGTAATGCAATAAGAACAATGACATGATGTAGACAAGATCTATTCATGTAGGAATAGACCCCCATCTTGTTATCCTTAATAGCAATGATACATACATGCCTCGCTACCCCTTCTATCACTGGGTGAGAACACTGTAAGATCGAACCCATCACGAAGCACCTCTTCCCATTGCTAGAAAAATCAATCTAGTTGGCCTAATTAAACCAAAGATTCAGAGAAGAAATACGAGGCTATAAATAATCATGCATATAAGGGATCAAAGAAGACTCAAATAATATTCATGGATATAGATCTGATCATAAACTCGAACTTCATCGGATCCCAACAAACACACCGCAAAAAGTCATTACATCAAATAGATCTCCAAGAGACCATTGTATTGAGAATCAAAAAGAGAGAAGAAGCCATCTAGCTACTGCCTACGGACCTGTAGGTCTATGGTGAACTACTCACGCATCATCGGAGAGGCACCAATGAGGATGATGAATCCCTCCGTGATCGTGTTCCCCTCCGGCAGAGTGCCGGACTAGGGCTCTAGATTGGATCTCATGGTTCTGGAACTTGCGGCGGCTGGAATTGTGTTTCGTCGACTCCCTTAGGGTTTTCAAAATATTTGGGTATTTATAGAGCTGAGAGGCGATGGAGGAGATCCCCGTGGGCCCCACAACCCATCAGGGCGCGCCAGGGGCCTTTGCCGCGCCCTGGTGTCTTGTGGGCCCCACAGGCCTCCCCCTAGGTGCTTTCTTGGCTCCCAAGCTGTCTTCTGGTCCAAAAAAATCTCCAAAAAGTTTCGCTGCATTTGGACTCCGTTTGGTAGGGATATTCTGTGAAGTAACAAACAAGCAAAAAACATCAACTAGCACTGGGCACTATGTCACTAGGTTAGTCCCAAAAAATGATACTCCCTCCGTCCCAAAATTCTTGTCTTAGATTTGTCTAGATACAGATGTATCTAATACTAAAACATGACTTGATACATACATATGTAGACAAATCTAAGACAAGAATTTTGGGACGGAGGGAGTATAAAGTTGCGACAAAATGATTGTAAAACATCCAAGAATGATAATATAACATCATGGAACAATCAAAATATTATAGATACATTGGAGACATATCAATAGCTCCAAGTAAAATTACCGATGGTCGTTAGAAGAAAGAGGGGATGCCTTCCGAGGCATCCCCAAGCTTAGTTGCTTGGGAGTCCTTGAATATTACCTTGGGGTGCCTTGAGCATCCCCAAGCTTAGGCTCTTGCCACTCCTTATTCCTTCATCCATCGTGATCACACACAAAACTTGAAAACTTCAATCACACAAAACTTAACAAAACCTTCGTGAGATCCGTTAGTATAATAAAGCAAATCACCACTTTAAGTACTGTTGCAAACCCATTCATATTTTGTTATTGCATTATACCTACTTATTCTAACTTTACCATGGCTTATACCCCTCGATACAATCCATAGATTCATCAAAATAAACATACAATGCACCAAAAACAGAATCTATCAAAAGCAAAATAGTCTGTAGTAATCTGACCTTTGACCATGCTTATGTAACTCCAACAATTCTGAAAAACTAGGACAGCGTTGGAAATTTGTATATCAATCATGTGTAAAAAATCAGAATTTTATCACGCTCCAACGAATTTTAACAATTCTGCTACTAGGCGCAAAAGTTTTTGTTAATGCACACAATCAAATCAACTATTACCCAAATCATCCCAAAGGATTTACTTGGCACAGACACTAACTAAAACACTAAAACACAATCATAACAGTAGAATAATTGCATATTCGTTGAAAAATTGAAAAGAAAAGAAAATATTGGGTTGTCTCCCAACAAGCTCTTTCATTATATCCATTAAGATAGGCTTTAAGATTTCAGTGATGCTCACATGAAAGATAAGAATTGAAGCACAAAGAGAGCATGATGTAGCATGGGAAGAACAAATTTAAGTCTAACATACTTCCTATGCATAGGCATTTTATAAGCAAACAAATTATCAAGGCAAGCAAAAACTAGCATATGCAAGGAAGAAGAAAGAAACAATAGCAATCTCAACATAACGAGAGGTAATTTAGTAACATGAGAATTTCTACAACCATATTTTCCTCTCTCATAATAATTACATGTAGGATCATAATCAAATTCAATAATATAGCTATCATATAAAATTTTCTCTTCATGATCCACATGCATAAAAGTTTTATAATCTTCCAAGATAGTGGGACTAACATCAACTAAAGTCATGACCTCTCCAAACCCACTTTTATCAAAAATATCATAAAATTGAACACTCTCCAAATGTGTGTGATTATTTTTACTTAAAGTTGACGCTCTTCCAAACCCACTTTCAATGTTATTGCAAACATTATTATCAATATCATATTCAGCATGAGGCTTAAATAAATTTTCAAGATCATAAGAAACATTATCACCCCAACCATGATCATTGCAATAAGTAGCAGATATAACAAAATTATCATCCCCAAGCTTGTAGCTTTGCATAGCATTAGCACAATTAACACTAGTAGAATTTATAATAGCATCATTGCAATCATGCTTTTTATTCAAGGAGCTATCCTGGCTAGAAGCATAGCAAGCATCAAATTCATCACAAAAGGATATTTCAAGCAAATCAATGGGATCATAATTATCTACAGATTCCTTCATATCATTATTCTCTTCCAAAGCAGCAGACATTCTCCCAATAAATTCACTAACATAGGCATTAGAAGCATAGATTTCATAGCAGTATTTAAGTATGTCAAAATTTTCAGATTTGTAGCTAGTACCAACATACTTTTCAATCAAAGAAGCAACTTCATAAGCACCCTTAAAGGCAACAAATTCTTCAATTTGTTCAATATATAGTAACTATAAACATCCTTCGCATAAGAAGATAACATTTCATTGTCATTAAACTCACATAGATAAGGAAGGTGTTTTTAGGGTTCTTAGAGCAACAAGTAAAATCATAAATTTCACATAGATTCCAAGCATAACATAGTAAACAATTTATTTGTCTCCATAAGAGTCTCCCCTTTTGAGATAAACAGTGAGGCACAAAATGAGCATGCTCATCTAATGATTTTCTCTCAACTAAACTAGTCAGAGTTTCAGCATGAGCACAAATGGATCAAAGATGATCCAAATAGAAAACTTTAATTGGATCTATAGTTATCTTTTAAATTTTTGTTTTTGAGTCATGACATGAAGGCAAAAAGCAAGCAAAAAAGCAAACACAAGAAAGGCAAACGGAAAATATTTTTGTATTTCTATAAAAACTTTTTAGAAGTGGGGGATATGAAAATGACAGGAAAATGGCAAATAAAGTAAATGCAAGGAGATGAAAGTTTATGCGTAGGTACTTGATAGATGTTCATGATGTTTCCCCGGAAACAGTGCCAGAAATTCTTCCTGCTACTTGTGAGCTACGTTGGGATTTCCCCAAAGAGGAGAGGATGATGTAGTACAATAGAGATAAGTATTTCCCTCAGTTATGAAACAAAGGTTATCAATCCAGTAGGAGAACCAAGCAACACTATGTAAGCAACACCTACACACAAACGACAAATACTTGCAACCCAACACATAGAGGGTTATCAATCCCTCAACCGTAAGAAAGATTAAATTGTATAGGTTTTGATAAATAGATCTAACAAAAATACAAAATAAAATATATAAAAGAAAATTGCAGTAAGATATTTTTGGTTTTAATATATGATAGAAGATAGACCCGGGGGCCATAGTTTTCATTAGAGGCTTCTCTCGAGAAAATAGCATACCGTGGGTAAACACATTACTATTGGGCAATTGACAGAAAAGCAAATAATTATGACAATATCCAAGGCAATGATCATGTATATAGGCATCACGTCCAGATTAGTAGACCGACTCCTACCTGCATCTACTACTATTACTCCACACATCGACCACTATCCAGCATGCATCTAGTGTATTAAGTTCATGGAAAACGGAGTAATGCTTTAAGAAAGATGGCATGATGTAGACAAGATAAACTCACGTATGAATAAACCCCATCTCGTTACCCTTAATAGCAACGATACATCCGTGTCATGTCTCTTTCTGTCACTGAGATTGAGCACCGCAAGATCGGACCCATCACAAAAGCACCTCTTCCCATGGCAAGATAAATCAATCTCATTGGCCAAACCAAACCAACAAATCAAAGAAGAAATACGAGGCTATAAAAATCATGCATAAAAGAGTTCAGAGAAAACTCAAATAATATTCATGAATAGATCTAATCACAAACTCACAAATCATGGGATCCCAAAAAAACACAGCAAAAAATCATTACATCAAGAGATCTCCAAGAACATCGAGGAGAACATTGTATTGAAGATCAAAAAGAGAGAAGAAGCCGTCTAGATACTAAGTACGGACCCGTGGGTCTGTGCTAAACTACTCACGCTCATTGGAGGGGCAGCAAGGATGATGAAGAACCCCTTCGTGATTGTTTCCTCCTCCGGCGGAGTGCCGGAAAAGGCCTCTAGATTAGATCTCATGGTTCTAGAACTTGCAGCGGCGGAAAGAGTATTTCATGGACTCCCCTGAGGGTTTTGGGATTTAGAGTATTTATAGAGGCGGAGGTAGGTTAAAATGATGCATGTGGGCCCCATTACCCACCAGGGCACGCCAGAGGCCCCTGGCACGCCCTAGTGCCTAGTGGGACCCACTTTCATCTTCTCATGGTCTCCAGAAGCTTCCAGGGTCTCTTATCACCATAAAAAAATCTCCAAAAAGTTTCATGGCATTTGGACTTCGTTTGGTGCTGATAGTTTGCAAAGTAAAAATAAGCAAAAAACAGCAACTGGCACTGGGCACTAAGTTAATAGGTTATTCCCAAAAATGATATAAAGTTCCTTGTAAATGTATATAAAACATCCAAGATTGATAATATAATAGCATGCAGCAATCAAAAAGTATAGATACGTTGGAGACGTATCACTTTGTCAAACGACATTTCTTTGATTACATCGTCAATTTCTGCATGAGGGAATGGTACAGTGAGCTACTCAAGTTTAGGTATTGGTCGAATGATTGACTGAAGGTCAAATTTCATGTGTGTGGTGTTTCAAGTACCCAGCCTCGCTTTATAGGCTTGGAAAAGAATTGCCTCCTTGCCCGGGTGATCATCAAAACTGATCCCATCTATGGTGGTAAGACTGGAGATATTGTTTCTGCGATATCTTTTCGTGGCCATGGCTTGAATTTTGTGTATGTTTTCGTCCCCAAATTTCACCCATCTAATAGTGTAGTGTTTCTTCCAGTATTGTTTTTGATATCCCAGCAAATGGATCAGATGTTTCTTGAGTATGCTTTGGAAGTTGACTTCTTGGACCACTAATGGCCTTTTGTTTTCCAGTTCATCCAAGTCATCTAGGGTTTTATTGCAATTCTCAATAGCAACGGACAGGCATGAGATATTTTTGCTCCAATTTTTTAACTTGCAACATTATTGGAAAGAACTGATTTATCCCATGTTGCTTGAATGAGTTCCATAAAACCAGGATGAAAGGAGCCAAAAAGATTCAAAATGAAATAGCTTGCTGCGAGGAATAGTAGTCTCAATGTTAACAACACAGGGAATGTGGTATGAGATGGGTTTCCCAAGGGGTTCACCATGGTTTTAGGGCAGACGTTGGTCCAGTGAAGTGATGTCAGGAACCAGTCCAATTGCTCGAGCAGAGGATCTTGCTGCATATTGCTCCAAGTATAAGATCGGCCTTTGATAGGAATTTCAATAAAATTCTGCTTATGAATTATGTCATTGAATGTGAACATGTTATTTACATCACCTCTATGTTTATTATGATTATCCGGAGCACGAATATAATTAAAATCACCTAGAATAAGCCAATCTTCAGAAGCTAGAATATTAAGATTATATAACCAATTGGTGTATGTGATTCTTTCCTCTCCTGTGCATGGCCTATAAATGTTCAAAAGGGTCCAAGTCTTGGCAGTTTGTGTGCTAGTGAAGCGAGTGATAAGAGCAAAATCTTTAGATGCCAAGACATCGCCAGTAAATACAGAAATTTTCTAAATGGTAAGTAAGCCTCTCGAGGCACCATGTGACGACACATATGAAATTTATCAAATTGTCTGAGACAACAAGACGTAATAAAAGCAAGATCAATCATAGTATTTTTTTTCTTGCAGACATACGACAAAGCATCTACTAGAAGCAATAGCATTAGATAAACCCAGATGTTTTGCTTCAGAATTTAACCCACGAATGTTCCAATGCAGGACATCCCAACTACGCAAAAGTGACATAAAATAAAGGGTGGAGATTAAACGGAGGAGAAAGTGAGGTCCTCAGTGTCGCCAGCATCAGACGACGCCTCTTCCTGGTTGGAAGCGGGTTCAGTGGGTTTAGCAAGAAGAGCAGCTTCAGATAGTTCTTCAGTTGGCCTAGCACACCTATTGGTGCTAATGTTCTGCATAATTAAAATGGGAGTTGGCGAAGGGATTTCATTGCTAGCACCTTGAGTAATGGAAGTGGATGAGCTTGATCTGGCCGACGGCCACCCTGGGCTGAACTTTTGTGAGTGGAGCTCGAGTGTCAGATGGCTGGGGCACACGGAAACCATTGTACCTAGCGGCACGGTTGGTACGCCTCACCTTCAGAGTGGTTATTGGACTCTCAGCCTTGGAACGTTTGCCCTCTGTTTTCGAGTCGAGCGACTAGTCGTGACTAGTCGTCGACTAGTCGACGAGTCGCAAGAGCAGGAGCGACTCAGGCTGGCGACTCGACTCCTCGCATGAGTCGAGTGACTCGAGCGACTAGTCTCGACTAGTCACGACTAGTCTCTTTGTGTGAGTCGAATGACTCAGTTATTTTGGGCCCCCAACAGTTTTTTATTTTTTAACAGTATTTGCTTGGCCCATCAGCCCATCCCAGACCTGGAAACATATAGATCGATCCATCCCCCCTCACCCTGACCTAACCCTCTCCCTGGCGGCTGCCTTCCCTCCTCCTCTGGTTGCTGCTGGTGGTGTTCTCCTCCCTTCCTCCTTTGGTTGTTGCTGCTTTTGTGCTCCTCCACTCCTCCCCTGGTTGATGCTGCTGTTGTTGTGCTCCTCCACTCCTCCCCTGGTTGATGTTGCTGCTCTTGTGCTCCTCCACTCCTCCCCTAGTTGCTGCTGCTGCTGTGTGCTCCTCCCCTGGTAAGTACTATCATGTATCCCTCTTTCCTCTCTTGTCCTTTTGCTTTGATCTATATGTTGCTGCTGCTGGTTGGACCTCTAGTGTTTTTGCTAGTTAGCTTAGGGCTTGATTTGGTGAGAAAAACAACTAAATGGAGTTATCTTTCCTTCTATCATAGATTCACAGCAAGCACCATGTCCTCCCAGCCAGAGATATCCCAAGTTGTTCGATCAGCTCAAGCTGCAGAAGAAGCTGATGAGCACTATGATCCATTCAAAGATCCAAAGAGGAGGCCAACAAAGAGCAAGGATCCATCATGGAAATATGCATTCTGGCCAGATCCTAACAAGAGATTGTTGCTGCAATGTAATTTATGCGGCAAGCAAATTACCTCTGGACCTTGTAGGATGAAGAAACACCTTGCTGGGAGGTTTACAATTGTAAGTATGTGCACCAAAACAACCCCTGAAATTCGAAAGGAGATGCACGACTACTTGAGGACTCACTCATTTTGTTTCAAAAATCTTGATGGAGATGAAGGTGGTGAAGAAGATGGTGAAGAAGGTGCTGAACAAGAGAAGTGTGCAGCAAGTTCAAGAGCTTCCAACTCCAACTCCAACGGCTCCACCAAAAGGAAATCAGAGGGGACTACTCATTTGGCAACAACGGTGGCAAAGAAGCAAGGAGAGTCCATTGCAGATCAGATTCGAAAGACATCGGAAGAGGTGGTTGCTGAGATACATATGTTAAAGGGCACTCAAAAGACCATGAAGGATTACAACAAGAAGACAAAGGAGCAAAAAGATGAAGTAGATGGTCATGTAGCTGACTTTTTGTATGAGAATTGCCTTCCACTCAATATTGTTAATTCAAGGAGTTGGGAGAATCTATTGGAGTCTATAGGGCAGTATGGCTCTGATTATATATCTCCTACTTATCATCAAGTGAGGGAACCATCGCTAGAGAAGGCAAAGATCAAGACCAACAACTTGAAAGGGAAGCATGAAGTTGCATGGAAAGAATATGGTTGCTCACTCATGTCAGATGGCTGGACGGACATGACCGGGCGGCACTTGATCAACTTCCTTGTCAATAGTCCAGAAGGTACCTTCTTCTTAGGGACAGCCAATGTTTCTTCTGAAACAGTTGATGCAAATCTGGTGGCAAAGCTGTTGAGCGAACAAATTGATGCAATTGGCCCTGAATTGGTAGTCCAAGTAGTTAGCGATAATGGGTCTAACTACAAGGCAGTCGGTAGACTTCTAATGGAAAAGTATCCTACAATGTATTGGACACCTTATTCTGCCCACTATTTGGATCTTATGCTAGAGGACATTGGGAAGATCAAAGAGTCCAGCCGTTGCATTGCTAAAGCAAAGAGAACAACCAGATTTATTTATGCCCATGGAAAGGTTCTTGATTTAATGAGAAGCTTGAATGGTAAGCAAGAAATTGTGAGGCTTGGAGCAACTCGTTTTGCTACGTCATTCCTTACTTTGGTAAGTATGTGGAAGCAAAGGCAAACATATTTAAAACTCTCTTTGTTAGCCCACAATGGTATGCAAACAGATTAAAGGACAACAAAGGAGGGAAGGTGGCTGAAGCAACTGTGATCTCCGTGTCATTTTGGCAATCCATGGATCATTGCATGAGAGCTTCACAACCACTTCTTAGAGCTTTGAGGATCGCTGATGGTGATGAGACTCCGGCTATGGCAGAAATGTGGGCAGCCATGGATTTTGCAAATACACACATAAAGGAAGCTTTGACACATAAGCCAAACCTCCTAGGTCAAGTGGTAGCTATTGTTGATAAGAGGTGGGATAATCAGATGGAACAAAAGCTACATGGGGCTGCTTTGTTCTTGAACCCAAATAAATTCTTTGCCATTAAGGAGTCCAACAGAAGACAAGTTGCCCGTCTCCGTTCAATGTTCAATAATGTGCTATGGAAGATGGTGCCCGACGATGAGTAGCAAGCAACTATAAGTAGGGAAGCTGACGACTATGAGCTGGGGAGTGAATGTTTCTCGAAGCCATTGTCAATTAAAGACCGTGACTAAAAAAGCCCTCGTAAGTATAAATTTTATGGCAACTTGTGTCTTCTTGTTCAACTCAGTTACTCCACTAATTGCTTGTTATTGTGGCCTTCTCTTTAATGTGGGACTTCTTGGTTTTGTAGTTATTTGGTGGAATGCTTATGGTGGCCTTGCTTTTGACCTCCAAACTCTTGCAAAGCGAATCATTAGTCTATGTTGTTCAGCATCCGGCTGTGAGCGCAATTGGAGTGTATTTGCTCATGTAAGTAGCCATTAGTTGGCTGGTTTGATAGGCTAATTGCAGCAGCTTCTCACATATTTGTGTGCTTGCAGATCCACACCAAAGGGAGAAACCATCTAGAGTACAAGAGATTGAACAAGCTATCATATGTCTCGTACAACCGGAAAATGGAAGCTAGGTTTCAGAATCTGCATGAGCAAGGCTCTAAAGCAAAGAAATCTAGTCCACTTGTCCTAGAAGAATTTGAATGGGATAATGAATGGGTTGATATCAATGCTAAAATGGTACATGAAGATCAAGCTCAAGTCATGGACGGTGAAACACCACTACTTTGGTCTTAGGTTGATGAAGCCATGGGTGCGTCAACTTCTCTAGCAGGCTGCAACTATCCTAGGAGAGCTCATGGTGATCCTAGCGAGCCTATTGCACGACCCATAGGCCCTTATATCACCTACACTCGGAACAACGCAAGAACAAGGCTGGTTGTGCATGATGAAGAGTTGAGGGCTGAATTAGAAGCGGCAGAATATGACAAAGACATGGAGAGCAGCGATGAAGACGATGTTGAATCACCAGATGATGAAGGCACTGATTTTCAGCTTGAAGACATGGAGCTTGAGGCTTGATTGCTTGAAGATTTGAAGTGTTGAACTTATTTCCTTGCATTTTAATCTGCCATTCATGTTTTGGTGTTGAAGACTTGAAGTGTTGAGCTTATTTCCTTGCATTTGAATCTAGTTGCATTTAGTTAATGTACCTACTACCTAGTGCCCTACTACCTGCTGCTTAACTCACATCGACTCGTCGACCGTGAGTCTAGACTAGTCACGACTAGTCT
>NC_041383.1:218417337-218440054 GCF_002162155.2 Triticum dicoccoides
AAACATTGGTCTGCCACGAAAGGGCATTGGCCCAGTGCCATACAGAAGAGGGATCTGAGCCAGGCCACATCCAGAGACAGTGAGGTCGTTCTCATCATGCAGACCCATAAAGTTTGAATTGTCGTTTGGCGCCAAGGGAGCAGTGGCAGCTTGTGTGGGTTCAGTGTTGATTGTAAACCTAGTTGGTTCAGAAATACCAGTCGAAGCACTTGTGCCCTAAACCTATGTCGTGGGGACAACCAGATTGTTTTCCTCCATACCTCTTGTCACCTGCTGATTTGGCAAGGTAAAGCTGGTGCTTAGATCAGTGATACGTCTCCAACATATCTATAATTTTTGATTGTTCCATGTTGTTATATTATCATTCTTGGATGTTGTACAATCATTTTATAGTCATTTTATTATCATTTTTTGGTACTAACCTATTGACATAGTGTCTAGTGCCAGTTGTTGTTTTCTGCTTGTTTTTTACATCACAAGAAATCAATACCAAACGGAGTCCAGACGAAGTGAAACTTTTTGTGGATTTTTTTGGACCAGAAGACATCCAGTGGGCCAAGGAAGTACCTGAGGGGAGCACAACCCACCAGGGCGCGTCTAGAGGCCCAGGCACACCCAGGTGGGTTGTGCCCACCTCGATGGCCTCCCACACTGCCTCTTTGCTCTATAAATACCCCAATATTCCAGAAACCCTAGGGGAGTTGATGAAAATCAATTACAGCCGCCGCAAGTTCCAGAAACACTAGATCCAATCTAGACACCATCTCGGAGGGGTTCATCATGTTCATTGGTGCCTCACCGATGATGCGTGAGTAGTTCTTTGTAGACCTACGGGTCCGTAGTTAGTAGCTAGATGGCTTCCTCTCTCTCTCTTCATTATCAATACAATGGTCTCTTGGAGATCCATATGATGTAAGTCTTTTTGCGGTGTGTTTGTTGGGATCCGATGAACTTTGAGTTTATGACCAGATCTATGTTTTTATCCATGAAAGTTATTTGAGTCTTCTTTGATCTCTTATATGCATGATTGATTATAGCCTCGTATTTCTTCTCCGATATTTGGGTTTTATTTGGCCAACTTGATCTATTTATCTTACAATGGGAAGAGGTGCTTTGTGATGGGTTCGATCTTACGGTGCTTGGTCCCAGTGACAGAAGGGGAAATGACATGTATGTATCGTTGCTATTAAGGATAACAAGATGGGGTCTATTTCTACATAAATAGATCTTGTCTACATCATGTCATCGTTCTTATTGCATTACTCCATTTTTCCATGAACTTAATACACTAGATGCATGTTGGATAGCGGTCGATGTGTGGAGTAATAGTAGTAGATGCAGGACGGAGTCGGTCTACTTATCTTGGACGTGATGCCTATGTAATGGTCATTGCCTGGATATCGTCATGATTATTTGAAGTTCTATGAATTGCCCAATAGTAATATTTTTCCCACCGTTTGCTATTTTTCTCGAGAGAAGCCACTAGTCAAACCTACGGCCCTCAGGTCTCTTTTCATCATATTTGCCTTTGCGGTCTATTTTTCTTTGCTTTTATTTTTAGATCTATTAAACCAAAAATACAAAATATCTTGCTGCACTTTATTTATTTTGCTATCTATTTATCCTATCTATCACAACTTTATCACGTCTTCTCGCCAATTCGAGGCATCGTTACCCGAAAGGGATTGACAACCCCTTTAACACGTCGGGTTGCGAGTATTTGTTATTTGTGTGCAGGGGCTGTTTATGTTGTGCTGCTTGGTTCTCCTACTAGTTCGATAACCTTGGTCTCATCACTAAGGGAAATACCTACCGCCGCTGTGCTGCATCATCCCTTCCTCTTTGGGGAATGATACGTCTCCAACGTATCTATAATTTTTGATTGTTCCATGCTATATATTACCCCTTTTGGATGTTTATGGGCTTTATTTTACACATTTATATCATTTTTTGGGACTAACCTATTAACCGGAGGCCCAACCCATATTGCTGTTTTATTGCCTGTTTCAGTATTTCGAGGAAAAGGAATATCAAACGGAGTCCAAACAGAATGAAACCTTCGACAGCGTGATTTTTTGGAAGAATATGATCCGGGAGACTTGGAGTTCACGTCAGAAGATCCTCGAGTAGGCCACGAGATAGGAGGGCGCCCCCCCCCCCGTACTGGGCGCACCCCCCTGTCTCGTGGGCCCCTCGAGGCTCCCCCGACCGACTTCTTTTGCATATATAAGCCTACGTACCCAAAAAACATCGAATATGAAGATAGATCGGGAGTTCCACTGCCGCAAGCCTCTGTAGCCACCAAAAACCTCTTGGGAGCCCGTTCCGGCACCCTGCCGGAGGGGGAATCCATCACTGGTGGCCATCTTCATCATCCCAGTGCTATCCATGACGAGGAGGGAGTAGTTCACCCTCGGGGCTGAGGGTATGTACCAGTAGCTATGTGTTTGATCTCTCTCTCTCTCTCTCTCTCTCTCTCTCTCGTGTTCTCTCTATGGCACGATCTTGATGTATCGCGAGCTTTGCTATTATAGTTGGATCTTATGATGTTTCTCCCCCTCTACTCTCTTGTGATGAATTGAGTTTCCCTCTTGAAGTTATCTTATTGGATTGAGTCTTTGATTTGAGAACACTTGATGTATGTCTTGCCGTGTTTATCTGTGGTGACAATGGGATATCACGTGCCACTTGATGTATGTTTTGGTGACCAACTTGCGGGTTCCGCCCATGAACCTATGCATAGGGGTTGGCACACGTTTTCTTGACTCTCCGGTAGAAACTTTGGGGCACTCTTTGAAGTACTTTGTGTTGGTTGGATGAATCTCAGATTGTGTGATGCTTATCATATAATCATGCCCACGGATACTTGAGGTGACAATGGAGTATCTAGGTGACATTAGGGTTTTGGTTGATTTGTGTCTTAAGGTGTTATTCTAGTACGAACTCTTGAATAGATTGATCCGAAAGAATAACTTTGAGGTGGTTTCGTACCCTACCATAATCTCTATGTTTGTTCTCCGCTATTAGTGGCTTTGGAGTGACTCTTTGTTGCATGTTGAGGGCTTGTTATATGATCTATCTATGTTATTATTGTTGAGAGAACTTGCACTAGTGAAAGTATGAACCCTAGGCCTTGTTTCCTATCATTGCAATGCCGTTTACGCTCACTTTTATCATTAGTTACCTTGCTGTTTTTATATTTTCAGATTAAAAATACCTATATCTACTATCTTTATTGCACTTGTATCACCATCTCTTCGCCGAACTAGTGCACCTATACAATTTACCATTGTATTGGGTGTGTTGGGGACACAAGAGACTCTTTGTTATTTGGTTGCAGGGTTGTTTGAGAGAGACCATCTTCATCCTACGCCTCCGATGGATTGATAAACCTTAGGTCATCCACTTGAGGGAAATTTGCTACTGTCCTACAAACCTGTGCACTTGCAGGACCAACAACGTCTACAACAAGAAGGTTGTGTAGTAGACATCAAGCTCTTTTCTGGCGCCGTTGCCGGGGAGGTGAGTGCTTGAAGGTATATCTTTAGATCTTGCAATCGAATCTTTTTGTTTCTTGTTTTATCACTAGTTTAGTTTATAAAAGAAAACTACAAAAAATGGATTTGAGTTTGTCTCATACGCTTCGTCTTTTTAATATCTTTTGTGAGTTTGATGGAAAGGAAAATTGTGCTCAAGTGCTAGAAGAAGAATGCATTAAAATGCTTGGTACTAAATCTTTGAATGATGAGCATGATTGCAATGTTGTTAGTATGAACTCCTTGAATATCCATAGTACTAATGATGATTGCTCTAGTCATGATAAGCATGTCAACTTTTGTGGAGTGCATGTTTGCATGAACACACCAAATAGAGAAGATATATATTGCAAGAGGCATAAGCATTTAGAAACTAAATGGTTGCAAGAAAGGCTAGATGTGAGTGCTAAAAATTTAAAATTCCTTTGTCGTACTTGTGAACTTTGCAATGAGTGTGGTCATTTACATCTACGATGCAAATTGTTTCATGACCGAATCGTGTCCAAAAATTGTGATGATTTGATTTTCCTTGCACATTATAATGAACTTAGTTTGCTTTTGGGTTATGAAGAACTGAAACGTTTAATGAAGGACCTCCCAGAATTTGCCCATAAGAAATTCCTTGATATTGATCTTGAAAAGATTAATATGTTTTGTGCGGAGAATTGCATTGAAAATCCTTATATTGCCAATTACCTAAAGAAAAGGAAGAAAATAGAAGATGAAGAGAATACTAATGAAAGGGAAGAGACTTCCCAATCTCCTCCTATTATTTCTTTTGATGAATCAGGTAACGAGGAAGAGCTTTCTATTCAACCAATCTCTTCAATAAGGAGCTCAAAAAGGAAGGTTGAAACCACACATAATGTGAATAAGAAAAAGAAAAGAAGGAGCAACAAAGGTAGAAAGGTATCCCTCCCAAATGATGTTGCTCCTACTACTCACTGTGATGATGATAATTGCTATACTATTGGCGCTATCAATATTTTTAATGATGAGAGTGATTATGCTTATGATATGAAAGGGCCCAAGCTTGGGGAAGCTGTGTTTGATGAGGATGAAATATTTGAGAATTTATTTGCTGAAATTAATGTTTGTCCCAAGCTTGGGGATGCTATGTTTAATAAAGATGATATTTTTAGCATCCCAAGTTTAGATATGCAAAGTTGTTATGATGATAGCATGCCTCCTACTTATGATGATTATATTGATGAAAGTGGGTTTGGAAGAGTGTCAGCTTTAGGAAGTAGTGATCCCACTATTTTGGAGGATGTTGAATTTTATTGTCATGAATACGAAAGTGGATTTGAAAGAGTGTCAACTTTATTTAGTGATTCCACTATCTTGGGAGAGGTTTCAATCGATTATGATGAGAACGAAGTTGCTACTTATGATGATTATTGTGATGAAACTTATGCTATACAAAGTAGTGATGATTATATTTATAAAACTTGTCATGACTATGATTACCCTTTTTCTGAACATTACTCTTTTAATGTAGAAATAATTTTTAGTGTTCAAGTCTCTTATGATACTCCCATTATTCCGAATGAGAAGAATTTTGCTTATGTGGAGAGTAGTAAATTTTCTATGCTTGTAGATCATGAAAAGATTGCTTTAGGTGCTGGTTATATTGTTGAATTCATTAATGATGCTACTGAAAATTATTATGAGGGACGAACATATACTTGCAGGAATTGCAATAATGTCAAGTTTCCTCTCTATGTGCTTAAAATTTTGAAGCTATGCTTGTTTTACCTTCCTATGCTAGTTGATTATTGTTCCCATAAGTTGTTTGCTCACAAAATCCCTATGCAGAAGTGGGTTAGACTTAAATGTGCTAGTCATATGCTTCATGATGCTCCTGTTATGTTTCAATTCTTATCTTTTATGTGAGCATCATTGTCACCATCATGCCTAGCTAGAAAGGCATTAAAGAAAAGCGCTTGTTGGGAGACAACCCAATATTTATCCTTTCTGTTTTTGTGTGTTCACATGGTTATGCTACTGTATTAATCATGTTTTATAGATTTTATTTCAATAAAGTGCCAAGTAAGACCTTTAGGATGGCTTACGGTGATAGTTGTGTTGATCCTGCTGAAAATCAGAAACTTTTGCACCTAGTAAATTAGTTATTTTAATTCACAGAAACGTGATCTTGATCTTATTATTTTTGCTCTGGATTGGTACACGAATTTCTTAGGATTTCCTAATTTGGTAGGATTTTTGGAGTTTCATAAGTATACGTTTGATGCAGATTACTACAGACTGTTCTGTTTTTGCCAGATTCTGTTTTCTATGTGTTGTTTGCTTATTTTGATGAATCTATGAGTAGTATCGAAGGGTATGAACCATAGATAAGTTGGAGTACAGTAGATATTACACCAATATGAATTTAGAATGAGTTCATTACAGTACCTAAGTGGTGGTTTTATTTTCTTATACTAACGGAGCTTACGAGTTTTCTGTTGAGTTTTGTGTTTTGAAGTTTTCAAGTTTTGGGTAAAGATTCGATGGACTATGGAATAAGGAGTGGTAAGAGCCTAATCTTGGGGATGCCCAAGGAAACCCAAGGTAATATTCAAGGGCAACCAAGAGCCTAAGCTTGGGGATGCCCCGGATGGCATCCCCTCTTTCGTCTTCGTTCATCGGTAACTTTACTTGGAGCTATATTTTTATTCACCACATGATATGTGTTTTGCTTGGAGTGTCATTTTATTTTGTTAGTGCTTGATTGCTGTTATTTAGAATAATGTTTTGCATCTTTAGTTTCAATAAAAATGTCAAGGATAGCCTTTACCATGCTTATTTTGCAAGTATACATGTTGCTGTTGCAAAAATTCCCTAGAAAATTCAGAGCATGATATAATGTTGAAATTTTTTGCATAATGAGCTATTATAAATTTAATACAGTGGGAATTTTATTTCATAATTTTTGGAGTTAGGGAAGTATGATTAATCTTGCATTCTTTACAGACTGTACTGTTTTGACAGATTGCTTTTATATTTGCATTGTTTGCATATGTTTGCTTGTTTAATGATTCTATTTGAGGATAAGAGTATTAAATATGCAGAGACATTTAGTACGCAATGTGGAATAATAATTTTAGTGATTTGTTACAGTAGAAAATGATAAGGTTTTGCATTGGTTTATACTAACCTATCTCACAAGTTCTTGTTGAGTTTGGTGTGAATGAAGCTTTTGAGAAATAGAGAAACCGTGATATGAGAGGAATTAAGGAGACACAAAAGTTCAAGATTGGCGATGCCCAAGGCACCCCAAGATAATATTTCAAGAAGTCTCAAGCATCTTAGCTTGGGGATGCCCCGGTAGGCATCCCACCTTTCTTCTTCAACAACTATCGGTTAGTATCGGTTGAGCCTAAGTTTTTCCTTCTTCACATGAGTTGTGCTATCCTTGCAATGTCATTTAATTTTGTTTTGCTTGCTGCTTGATTAGAATACCAAGATCTGAAATTCCTTAATGTTAGAGAGTCTTCACATAGTTACATAATTATTTAGCTACTTATTGATCTTCACTTATATCTTTCGGAGTAGTTTGTTATTTGCTCTAGTGCATCACTTATATCTTTTAGAGCACGGCGGTGGTTATATTTTGTAGAAATTGCTAGTCTCTCATGGTTCACTTATATTTTTCTGAGAGTCTTTTAGAACAGCATGGTATTTGCTATGGTTACAAATTTGGCCCTAGAATGATGAGCATCCAAGTTGGGTATAATAAAAACTATCATAGAAAAAATTTGGAAGCTATGATCAATTTGATGCTTGATAATTGTTTTGAGATATGGAGGTAGTGATATTAAAGTCATGATAGTTGAGGTGATTATGAAAAATACTTGTGTTAAAGGTTGTGATTCCCGTAGCATGCACGTATGGTGAACCGCTTTGTGATGAAGTTGGAGCACAATTTTATTTATTGATTATCTTCCTTATGAGTGGCGGTCGGGGACGAGCAATGGTCTTTTCCTACCAATCTATCCCCCTAGGAGCATGTGCGTAGTGCTTTGGTTTTTTGATGACTTCTAGATTTTTGCAACAAGTATATGAGTTCTTTTGACTAATGTTGAGTCCATGGATTATACGCACCTCACCCTTCCACCATTGCTAGCCTATCTTATGTCGTGCAACTTTCACCGGTACCATACACCCACCATTACCTCCTCAAAACAGCCACCATACCTACCTATTATGGCATTTCCATAGCCATTCCGAGATATATTGCCATGCAACTTTCCACCGTTCCGTTCATATGACACGCATTACTTTTGTCATATTGCTCTTTGCATGATCATGTAGTTGACATTGTATTTGTGGCAAGGCCACCTTCATAATTTTCATACATGTCGCTCTTGATTCATTGCATATCCCAGTACACCGCCGGAGGCATTCATATAGAGTCATATCTTGTTCTAGCTTTGAGTTGTAAATCCATAAAAGTGTGATGATCTTCATTATTAGAGCATTGTCCTAGTGAGGAAAGGATGATGAAGACTATCATTCCCCCACAAGTCGGGATGAGACTTCGGACTTTACAAAAAGAAAAAAAAGAAAAAAAAGAAAAAAAGAAAGGCCAAAAAGAAAAAAAAAAGAAAGGCCAAAGAAAAAAATAGAAAAAAGAAAAAAAAAGAAAATGAGAGAAAAAGAGAGAAGGGACAATGCTACTATCTCTTTTTCCACACTTGTGCTTCAAAGTAGCACCATGATCTTCATGATAGAGAGTCTCCTATGTTGTCACTTGTATATACTAGTGGGAATTTTTCATTATAGAACTTGGCTTGTATATTCCAATGATGGGCTTCCTCAAAATGCCCTAGGTCTTCGTGAGCAAGCGAGTTGGATGCACCCACTTAGTTTATTTTGTTGAGCTTTCATATATTTATAGCTCTAGTGCATCCGTTGCATGGCAATCCCTACTCACTCACATTGATATCTATTAATGGGCATCTCCATAGCCCGTTGATACGCCTAGTTGATGTGAGACTATGTTCTCCTTTTTGTCTTCTCCACAACCACCATTCTATTCCACACATAGTGCTATGTCCATGGCTCACGCTCATGTATTGCGTGAAAGTTGAAAGAGTTTGAGATTATTAAAGTATGAAACAATTGCTTGGCTTGTCATCGGGGTTGTGCATGATTAAATACTTTGTGTGATGAACATAGAGCAACAGCCAGACTATATGATTTTGTAGGGATAACTTTCTTTGGCCATGTTATTTTGAGAAGACATGATTACTTTGATTAGTATGCTTGAAGTATCACCATTTTCATGTTAATATGAACTTTTATTTTGTATCATTTGGATCTGAACATTCATGCCACAATAAAGAAAATTACATTGAGAATTATGCTAGGTAGCATTCCACATCAAAAATTATGTTTTTATCATTTACCTACTCGAGGACGAGCAGGAATAAAGCTTGGGGGTGCTTGATACGTATCCAACGTATCTATAATTTTCGATTGTTCCATGCTATTATATTACCCCTTTTGGATGTTTATGGGCTTTATTTTACACATTTATATCATTTTTTGGGACTAACCTATTAACCGGAGGCCCAGCCCATATTG
This sequence comes from Triticum dicoccoides, assembly GCF_002162155.2. Lineage (NCBI taxonomy): Eukaryota > Viridiplantae > Streptophyta > Magnoliopsida > Poales > Poaceae > Triticum > Triticum dicoccoides. The sequence goes on from NC_041383.1 coordinate 218,426,466, forward strand.
CTGTTTTATTGCCTGTTTCAGTATTTTGAGGAAAAGGAATATCAAACGGAGTCCAAACGGAATGAAACCTTCGACAACGTGATTTTTTGGAAGAATATGATCCGGGAGACTTGGAGTTCACGTCAGAAGATCCTCGAGGAAGCCACGAGATAGGAGGGTGCCTCCCCCCTACTGGGCGTGCCCCCTGTCTCGTGGGGCCCTCGAGGCTCCCCCGACCGACTTCTTTCACCTATATAAGCCTACGTACCCTGAAAACATCGAATATGAAGATAGATCGGGAGTTCCGCCGCCGCAAGCCTCTGTAGCCACCAAAAACCTCTCGGGAGCCCGTTCCGGCACCCTACCGGAGGGGGAATCCATCACCGGTGGCCATCTTCATCATCCCGGCGCTATCCATGACGAGGAGGGAGTAGTTCACCCTCGAGGCTGAGGGTATGTACCAATAGCTATGTGTTTGATCTCTCTCTCTCTCTCTCTCGTGTTCTCTCTACGGCACGATCTTGATGTATCGCGAGCTTTGCTATTATAGTTGGATCTTATGATCTTTCTCCCCCTCTACTCTCTTGTGATGAATTGAGTTTCCCTCTTGAAGTTATCTTATTGGATTGAGTCTTTGATTTGAGAACACTTGATGTATGTCTTGCCGTGTTTATCTGTGGTGACAATGGGATATCACGTGCCACTTGATGTATGTATTGGTGACCAACTTGCGGGTTCCGCCCATGAACCTATGCATAGGGGTTGGCACACGTTTTCTTGACTCTCCGGTAGAAACTTTGGGGCACTCTTTGAAGTACTTTGTGTTGGTTGGATGAATCTAAGATTGTGTGATGCTTATCGTATAATCATGCCCACGGATACTTGAGGTGACAATGGAGTATCTAGGTGACATTAGGGTTTTGGTTGATTTGTGTCTTAAGGTGTTATTCTAGTACAAACCTCTTGAATAGATTGATCCGAAAGAATAACTTTGAGGTGGTTTCGTACCCTACCATAATCTCTACGTTTGTTCTTCGCTATTAGTGGCTTTGGAGTGACTCTTTGTTGCATGTTGAGGGATTGGTATATGATCTATCTATGTTATTATTGTTGAGAGAACTTGCACTAGTGAAAGTATGAACCCTAGGCCTTGTTTCCTATCATTGCAATACCATTTATTCTCACTTTTATCATTAGTTACCTTGCTGTTTTTATATTTTCAGATTACAAATACCTATATCTACTATCTTTATTGCACTTGTATCACCATCTCTTTGCCGAACTAGTGCACCTATACAATTTACCATTGTATTGGGTGTGTTGGGGACACAAGAGACTCATTGTTATTTGGTTGCAGGGTTGCTTGAGAGAGACCATCTTCATCCTACGCCTCCGACGGATTGATAAACCTTAGGTCATCCACTTGAGGAAAATTTGCTACTGTCCTACAAACCTGTGCACTTGCAGGCCCAACAACGTCTACAAGAAGAAGGTTGTGTAGTAGACATCAGGGAAATACCGACGTAGTTCAAGCAGGCATCAATCAGCTACACAGGTGATCCTGGGGACATGCATGACATTAATACCCAAGTCATCCTCATTCTTGATTTTAGAGATGGTGACTGAAGAGGTAATGACATGGGGTGTGTCAAAAATTCTAGCCTGAAACTAAACTTGTACCATAGAAGTATCCATGTTAATCTCATATATGACATCAGGAGGTGATGAAAACTAAGTTGAAAGTGTAGGTAAGACATAGACAAAGCTCCAAGGACCATAAGCTCGAATCACATTCATAATGGACCTAGATAAGTACCTAGTAAAGTTACTTCTAGGCACATACTCATTCAGGAGAACATTGGCCAGATCTTCACCCTGAATAGACAAGCTAACTTGCATAGTAGTCGCAGAGATGGCCACATCAACATCAACAGTACGTCGGGCAAGAGGTGGAACAATCATAGTGGAGATTAACCCACTAGATTCTCCAATTTCAAATGAGTTCATACTATTTTTTCTTGAAATCATCCCAAGCAAAGCCCAGACTGACATTTAGGTTGTTTTCAGGCGTGATACCATCCCGAACCTGCAGGCCCTGAGCAGCAAGCCAAGCTTGAAAATTCACCAAGGCAGGAGGAATCTGAGGTGCTGGAGGCTCAGGCCAAGCTCTTCACTGTGCAGGCTGGTTGCATTCAGGGAATTATTACCATTGATCTGAGCAGGAGCATTTCCAATGCCCTTCTGAGTAGGGATGAAAATAGAGCGGAAACGGGCGGAACTAAGTGCTACCACATTTGTTTTCATATATTTATGCAGAAGCGGAAATGAATGCAGAAACCCTGGAAATGAATATGAAAAACAGATACTACTAAAAATGGACACAGAGCGAATACAAAGCAAATAGGGAAACGGAAGTGGCCGTTGACCGGAACTTAAAAACCCTTGAATCATAGAGAAATACACACAATTTTTTAATAAATTGTTAACATGGCTACAAAATAATATCATTATGTTAGCAACTTAGCATACTATCGTAGTAGTACTAGACAAATGCATATAGGGTCAAGCTAAGTACATGTGTGGTAGTAGAAGTTGGGCCTCAAATGATCCATTCTACTCATTGTTTTAGTGTGTGTTGTTTGGTGGTTCGGCTACAAAGTAGCCACAAGTTTATAGTCAAAATGGAAATTCCATATTGATGGAAACAGAAAGTTCCATTTCCACGCATATTCCACCGGAAAACATGGTTCCGTTAAAAATTCCATTTACACTTCCATTTTGCAAACTTCCATTTCCATTTTCATATTTCCTCTGCGTTTCCATTTTTCCTTCGGAAAAGCGGAAAGTTTCCACTCCAGTTTCATCCCTACTTCTAAGCAAGCCAATTGTGCAGCTGCTGCTGATACACATGTTCTGCAATCATACCATCTCCAAACATCGGGTGTGGAACAGCATTAGCAGGTGGTGGCTCCTCATTTGCAGGAGGAATTCCAGGGATACGAGCGTTCCAGTCTGCCTCACGCAGTATGTTCACCTGCATAGTCCAACACTTATTGTCCCCTCCAAGTTGCCTAACCACGATGCTCTTAGGGATCAAGCACATGTGAATAACCCTAACTCTTATGAGCACAAATCTGCGACCCATATGAGGGTTGTTCTAGGAAACCAATCTACCATAATCATCCACAGATCTTTGCAAATAAAACTCAGTTTGGTAATCATCAGGAAATCAAATATAGAGTAGCCAAACCTCAGGACCATATGTAGTGGATCTCATATTCAAAGCAACATCATGGCAGACAAAAAAAACAACCAGATCCTCCTCATCTAACTGAAAGGTTGTGTTGACAGCAGTGTCTCGGACAAAAGAATCCGCAAAAGCAAACATACTAATGCCGAAAGGATGATCAGAGACTTATGTGGTGAGTAGTCCAGCTTCATGCATCATTCCCTCCATCGTGTTCCTTAGGCCCTCACGAAGATGCAGAAGGACATAGCGGCTCATCTTCGCGATTGCAAGGTGATTGTTGCTCAGCGGTGGTATGGGATTGATTGCCATATCCGCGCGTACTTTACAATCTGCGGGGCCAAGTTCGATCGACCAGCCAGCGGTGAGATGGGATTAACTTCAAGATTATATTACAAAATAAAGCAACCAATGAAGTATATGTGACGACTAGGTACCTCAACTTAAAGATAACCACCATACTTGTACAATTCTCAACAAATTAATATTAGAAGAATGCATACAAAGTTAAGAGTGATCCCATGCACAATATGTGGTGCCAAAAGAAAGAAAAATGGAATTGACTCAACAATAAAGATAAATAGATACACCCTTCACAAAGGGAATCAGAGATTAACATATGCCAGAGCTCATTTGGTTAAAACAGAGATAAACTTATTTTGAGAGGTGTACTTTTCCTGTCAACAATTTACGACAAGGGTCTCCAATATCTTTCATGCTAAAGACGTTAATGGTGGTTCCCATGTTTTTACACTCCCCTCCATCATAACCAACACAAACTATGGTTAGCTGAATCCATGAGTGACTACTAGCTTTCAACTTTTCTGAAGGAGTGCTTTTTTTTAATTTATTAACATTTTTTGATTTTTTAGGGGTATTAACATTTTTTTTATTTTTTTAGACAATCTCGCGAAGCTTTATTTATAACGACAGAATGTTTACAGGGACGAACATCAGAATACCGGGGTGTCCTAACCAAACATGGCGACCCACCCCTAATTTCAAAGCATGATTCGCTAAATTGTTAGCTTCAAAGTTGGAGCTCCTAAACTCATGGACAAAGTTACATAAAATGAAAGAACTACTATAGTCTTAGTTTCATGTATGATGGCTCCATAGCTGGCCAGACTCCGATGCATGATATTGTCCACCACCACCTTGCAGTCGGATGCAACATGAATTCTCCGTCGGTTCAAATCCTCGGTGAGGGCTTGTGCCTCCCGGACAGCAAGAGCCTCCAGTGTTGTTGGGTCGGTTATACCTGAGAAAATGATCACTGAAGCTCCAAGAAAGTTGTCGTCATGCTCTTGGCATACTGCAGCAACAGCTCCTCTTCTATGTACGTTTACAACTGATGCATCAACATTGATCTTCACCAATGTAGCTGGCGGCCGCAACCAGTTAGTCAGGCGTGCCAACTGGGGACCCAGCGGCGGAATGCTTCTCGGTTTGTCCATTGCCTGTAGGTCTGGTAGATAGGACTGGATAAATTGATGTGTTGACATCGGGCTGGTAAAGATATCTTCAAATATTGCCTTTCTCCTTGATTTCCACACTGCCCAAAGTGTTATGATCATCCGCACAAAATCTGCATGGGATAATGCATCGTACAAAGCAAAAAGCCAATTCTTGGCATTAGTATCTCCGTTCAAGCTCATTTGTTCTACCATATGTTCACCTGCTAGGGCCCATATGCATCTGGACATAGTGCAGTGTTGGGGAACGTAGTAATTTCAAAAAAAATCCTACGATCACGCAAGATCTGTCTAGGTGATGCATAGCAAGGAGAGGGGAGAGTGTGTCCACATACCCTTGTAGACCAAAAGCGGAAGCATTTCAATAACGCACTTGATGTAGTCGAACTTCTTCACGATCCAACCAATCAAGTACCGAGCGTACGACGCCTCCGTGTTCAGCACACGTTCAGCTCGATGACATCCCTCGTGCTCTTGATCCAGTTGAGGACGAGGGTGAGTTCCGTCAGCACGACGGTGTGGCAACCGTGATGATGATGATGATACCGGTGCAGGGCTTCACCTAAGCACTATGGTGGTATGATCGAGGTGTGTAACTGTGGAGGGGGGCATCGCACATGTTTGGGAGAGAAACTTGTGTGTTCTATGGTGCCCCCTGCCCCCGTATATAAAGGAGCAAGGGAGAGGTCGGCCGGCCCTTGTAGGCACGCCCCAAGAGGGGAGTCCTACTAGGACTACTAGTCCTAGTAGGATTCCACCAAGAGGGAGAGAGGGGGAAGGAAGGAGAGGGAGAGGGAGAAGGAAAGGGGGCGCCGCTGATACATCTCCAACGTATCTATAATTTTTTATTGTTCCATGCTATTATATTACCTATTTTGGATGTCTATGGGCTTTACTCCACACTTTTATATCATTTTTTGGACTAACCTATTTAGCTAGAGGCCCAATCCGAATTGTTGTTTTTTTGCCTATTTCAGTGTTTCAAAGAAAAGGAATATCAAACGGAGTCCAAACGGAATGAAAACTTCGGGAGCGATCTTTTTGGAACAAACGCAATCCAGGAGACTTGGAGTGGACGTCAAGAAGCAGCCGAGGTGGCCAAGAGGTAGGAGGGCGCGCCCTAGGGGGGTGGGCGCGCCCCCACCCTCGTGGGCCCCTCGTGGCTCCCCTGACCTACCTCCTTCATCTATATATACCTCCACACCCTGAAAACATCCAGGATCACGACGAAAAACTAATTCCACCGCCGCAACATTCTGTATCCGCGAGGTCCCATCTTGGAGCCTTCGCCGACGCTCCGCCAGAGGGGGAATCGACCACGAAGGGATTCTACATCAACACCATAGCCTCTCCGATGAGTTGTGAGTAGTTTACCACAGACCTTCGGGTCCATAGTTATTAGCTAGATGGCTTCTTCTCTCTCTTTGAATCTCAATACAAAGTTCTCCTCGATCTTCTTGGAGATCTATTTGATGTAACTCTTTTTGCGGTGTGTTTGTAGATATCCGATGAATTGTGGGTTTATGATTGATGTCTACTACACAACCTTCTTCTTGTAGACGTTGTTGGGCCTGCAAGTGCACAGGTTTGTAGGACAGTAGCAAATTTCCCTCAAGTGGATGACCTAAGGTTTATCAATCCGTGGGAGGCGTAGGATGAAGATGGTCTCTCTCAAACAACCCTGCAACCAAATAACAAAGAGTCTCTTGTGTCCCCAACACACCCAATACAATGGTAAATTGTATAGGTGCACTAGTTCGGCGAAGAGATGGTGCTACAAGTGCAATATGGATGGTAGATATAGGTATTTGTAATATGAAAATATAAAAACAGCAAGGTAACAAGCGATAAAAGTGAGCGTAAATGGTATTGCAATGATAGGAAACAAGGCCTAGGGTTCATACTTTCACTAGTGCAAGTTCTCTCAACAATATTAACATAGATAGATAATATGACAAGCCCTCAACATGTAACAACAGTCACTCCAAAGCCACTAATAGCGGAGAACAAACGTAGAGATTATGGTAGGGTACGAAACCACCTCAAAGTTATTCTTTCGGATCGATCTATAAAAGAGTTCGTACTAGAATAACACCTTAAGACACAAATCAACCAAAACCCTAATGTCACATAGATACTCCATTGTCACCTCAAGTATCCGTGGGCATGATTATACGATATGCATCACACAATCTCAGATTCATCCAACCAACACAAAGTACTTCAAGGAGTGCCCCAAAGTTTCTATCGGAGAGTCAAGAACGTGTGCCAACCCCTATGCATAGGTTCCCAATGTCACGAAACCCGCAAGTTGATCACCAAAACATACATCAAGTGGCACATGATATCCCATTGTCACCACAGATAATCACGGCAAGACATACATCAAGTGTTCTCATAAAAGACTCAATCCGATAAGATAACTTCAAAGGGAAAACTCAATTCATCACAAGAGAGTAGAGGGGGAGAAACATCATAAGATCCAACTACAATAGCAAAGCTCGGGATACATCAAGATCATATCATCTCAAGAACACGAGAGAGAGAGATCAAACACATAGCTACTGGTACATACCCTCAGCCCCGAGGGTGAACTACTCCCTCCTCGTCATGGATAGCGCCGGGATGATGAAGATGGCCACCGGTGATGGGATCCCCCTCCGGCAGGGTGCCGGAACGGGCTCCAGAGAGGTTTTTGGTGGCTACAGAGGCTTGCGGCGGCGGAACTCCCAATCTATCTTCTGTTCTGGAAGTCTTAGGGTATATTGGTATATATGGGTGCAGGGGGTACGTCGGTGGAGCTACGGGGGGCCCATGAGGTAGGAGGGCACGCCCTGGTGGGTGGGCGCACCCCCCACCCTCATGAGCACCTCCCGTATCTCCTGACGTGCACTCCAAGTCCATCGGGTTGCTTTCCTTCCAAAAATAACTTCTCTAGTTGATTTCGTTCCGTTTTGACTTCGTCTAATATTCCTTTTCCTCGAAACACTGAAATAGGCATAAAACAACAAATCTGGGCTGGGCCTCCAGTTAATAGGTTAGTCCCAAAAATAATATAAAAGTGGATATAAAGCCCAATATTGCCCAAAACAGTAGATAAAGTAGCATGGAGCAATCAAAAATTATAGATACGTTGGAGACGTATCAAGCATCCCCAAGCTTAATTCCTGCTCGTCCTCGAGTAGGTAAATGATAAAAAAGAATTTTCGATGCGGAGTGCTACTTGGCATAATTTCAATGTAAATCTTCTTAATTGTGGCATGAATATTCAGATCCGAAAGATTCAAGACAAAAGTTCATATTGACATAATAATAATAATACTTCAAGCATAGTTAATTAAAGCAATCACGTCTTCTCAAAATAGCATGGCAAAAGAAAGTTCATCCCTACAAAATCATATAGTTAGGCTATGCTTCATTTTCGTCACACAAAGATGTTCCCAACTTCTATACCCCCGATGACAAGCCAAGCAATTGTTTTGATACTTAAATAATCTCAAACTTTTTCAACCTTCACGCAATACATGAGCGTGAGCCATGGATATAGCACTATGGGTGGAATAGAATATGATGATGGGGGTTGTGTGGAGAAGACAAAAAAGGAGAAAGTCTCACATTGACGAGGATAATCAACGGGCTATGGAGATGCCCATTAATTGATGTCAACATGAGGAGTAGGGATTGCCATGCAACGGATGCACTAGAGCTATGAATGCTCAACAAAAGAAAACTAGTGGGTGTGCATCCAACTTGCTTGCTCACGAAGACCTAGGGCATTTGAGGAAGCCCATCATAGGAATATACAAGCCAAGTTCTATAATGAAAAATTCCCACTAGTATGAAAAGACAACTTATGAGACTCACTACATGAAGGACAAGGTGCTACTTTGAAGCACAATATATGAGACTCACTACATGAAGAACAAGGTGCTACTTTAAAGCACAAGTGTGGAAAAAGAGATAGTAGCATTGCCCCTTATTATTATTATTATTATTATTGGGCCTTTTTTTGGCCTTTCTCTTTTTTTGGCCTTTTTTTGGGCAATGCTCTAATATTGATGATCATCACACTTCTATTGATTACAACATAAGGATTACAACTCGAAACTTAGAAGAAGATATGACTCTATATGAATGCCTCCGGTGGTGTACCGAGATGGTGCAATGGATCAAGAGTGACATGTATGAAAATAATGCATGGTGGCTTTGCCACAAATACGATGTCAACTACATGATCATGCAATGGCAATATGACAAAAGTAATGTATGTCATGATGATGATGATGGAAGTTGCATGGCAATATATCTCGGAATGGCTATGGAAATGCCATGATAGGTAGGTATGGTGGCTGTTTTGAGGAAGATATAAGGAGGTTTATGTGTGATAGAGTGTATCGTATCATGGGGTTTGGATGCACCGGCGAAGTTTGCACCAACTCTCAAGGTGAGAAAGGGCAATGCACGGTACCGAAGAGGCTAGCAAAGGTGAAAAGGTGAGAGTGCGTATAATCCATGGACTCAACATTAGTCAAAAAGAACTCATGTACTTATTGTAAAAATTTAGAAGCCATCAAAAATCAAGTACTACGCGCATGCTCCTAGGGGGATAGATTGGTAGGAAAAGACCATCGCTCGTCCCCGACCGCCACTCATAAGGATGCACAAGCCAGGTACACTTTATGTTTCAAATTTGTTACACTAACCATACGTGCATGCTACGGGACTTGCAAACTTCAACACAAGCATTTCTCAAATTCATAATCACCCAACTAGCACGACTTTGATATTATCACCTCCATATCTCAAAACAATTATCAAGCATCAAAGTTATCTTAGTATTCAACACACTCATAAGAAAATTTAAAATATCTTGAATACCAAGTATATTAATATTAAGCAAATTACCATGCTGTTAACAACTCTCAAAATAATCTAAGTGAAGTATGAGAGATCAATAGTTTCTTTAAAACAAATCCACCACCGTGCTCTAAAATGTATAAGTGATGCACTAGAGCAAATGACAAACTACTCCGAAAGATATAAGTGAAGGTCAATGAGTAGCTAAATAATTATGCAACTATGTGAAGACTCTCTCTCATTTAATAATTTCAGATCTTGATACTTTATTCAAACAGCAAGCAAAGCTAAAGAAAACTACATTGCAAGGATAGCACAACTCAAGTGAAGAAGCAAAAAAACTTAGGTTCAACCGATACTAACCGATAGTTGTTGAAGAAGAAAGGTGGGATGCCTACTTGGGCATCCCCAAGCTTAGATGCTTGAGACTTCTTGAAATATTATTTTGTGGTGCCTTGGGAATCCCCAAGCTTGTGCTTTTGTGTCTCCTTAATTCCTCTCATACCATGGTTTCTCTTTTTATCAAAAGCTTCATTCACAACAAACTCAACAAGAACTCGTGAGATAGGTTAGTATAAACCAATGCAAAACCTTATCATTTTCTACTGTAAAAAATTACTAAAATTATTATTCAACATTGAATACTAAATGCCTCTGCATATTTAATACTCCTATCTTCAAATAGAATGATTAAACAAGCAAACATATGCAAACAATGCAACCATAACAGCAATCTGCGAAAACAGTACAGTCTGTAAAGAATGCAAGAGCATCAATACTTCCCTAACTCCAAAAATTATGAACTAAAATTAACACTATAATAAATTTATCAGATCTCAATATGCAAAAAGATTCAACATTATACCACTCTCTGACTTTTCTAGGGAATTTTTTCAACAGCGGTAAACTTTCTGTTTTCAAACAGCAACATGTATACTAGCAAAATAAGCATGGCAAAGGCTATCCTTGACTTTCTTATTGAAATAAAGATGCAAAACATTATTATAAATAACAGCAAGCAAATACTAACAAAAGGAAATGACGCTCCAAGCAAAACACATATCATGTGGTGAATAAAAATATAGCTCCAAGTAAAGTTACCGATGAACGAAGACGAAAGAGGGGATGCCTTCCGGGGCATCCCCAAGCTTAGGCTATTGGTTGTCCTTGAATATTACCTTGGGGTGCCTTGGGCATCCCCAAGATTAGGCTCTTGCCACTCCTTATTCCATAGTCCATCGAATCTTTACCCAAAACTTGAAAACTCCACAACACAAAACTCAACAGAAAACTCGTAAGCTCCGTTAGCGAAAGAAAACAAAACACCACTTCAAGGTACTGCAATTAACTCATTCTAAATTCATATTGGTGTAATATCTACTGTACTCTAACTTATCTATGGTTCATACCCTCCGATACTACTCATAGATTCATCAAAATAAGCAAACAACACATAGAAAATAGAATCTGTCAAAAACAGAACAGCCTGTAGTAATCTGTATCAAACATATACTTATGGAACTCCAAAAATCCTACAAAATTAGTAAGTACTAAGAAATTTGTGTGCCAATACAGAGCAAAAAGAATCAGATCAGAAGCACATTTATGTGAATTAATAAAACTAGTTTATTGGGTGCAAAAGTTTTTGATTTTCAGCAGGATCAACACAACTATCACCGTAAGCCATCCTAAAGGTCTTACTTGGCACTTTATTAAAACAAAAGCTATAAAACATGATTACTACAGTAGCATAATCATGTGGACACACAAAAACAGTAAGGATAAATATTGGATTGTCTCCCAACAAGCGCTTTTCTTTAATGCCTTTCTAGCTAGGCATGATGATGAGAATGATGCTCACATAAAAGATAAGAATTGAAACATAACGGGAGCATCATGAAGCATATGACTAGCACATTTAAGTCTAACCCACTCTCTATGCATAGGGATTTTGTGAGCAAACAACTTTTGGGAACAATAATCAACTAGCATAGGAAGGTAAAACAAGCATAGCTTCAAAATTTTAAGCACATAGAGAGGAAACTTGACATTATTGCAATTCCTACAAGTATATGTTCCTCCCTCATAATAATTTTCAGTAGCATCATGAATGAATTCAACAATGTAACCAACACCTAAAGCATTCTTTTCATGATCTACTAGCATAGAAAATTTACTACTCTCCTCATAAGCAAAATTCTTCTCAAGAATAGTAGTGGGAGCAAACTCAACAAAATAACTATCATATGATTTAAAATTAGGATCAAGATGACAAGTTTCATGGTTATCATTATTCTTTAAAGCATACGTGTCATCACAATAATCATCATAGATAGGAGGCATGCTTTCATCATAGTAAATTTGCTCATCAAAGCTTGGGGGACAAAAGATATCATCTTCATCAAACATAGCTTCCCCAAGCTTGTGGCTTTGCATATCATTAGCATCATGGATATTCAAGGAATTCATACTAACAACATTGCAATCATGCTCATCATTCACATATTTTATGCCAATCATTCTATGTAATTCTTCTTCTAGTACTTGAGCACAATTTTCCTTCCCATCATTTTCACGAAAGATATTAAAAAGGTGAAGCGTATGAGATAAACTTAACTCCATTTTTTTTGTAATTTTCTTTTATAGAATAACTAGTGCTAAAACAAGAAACAAAAAGATTCGATTGCAAGATCTAATGATATACCTTCAAGCACTCACCTCCCCGGCAACGGCGCCAGAAAAGAGCTTGATGTCTACTACACAACCTTCTTCTTGTAGACGTTGTTGGGCCTACAAGTGCACAGGTTTGTAGGACAGTAGCAAATTTCCCTCAAGTGGATGACCTAAGGTTTATCAATCCGTGGAAGGCGTAGGATGAAGATGGTCTCTCTCAAACAACCCTGCAACCAAATAACAAAGAGTCTCTTGTGTCCCCAACACACCCAATACAATGATAAATTGTATAGGTGCACTAGTTCGGCGAAGAGATGGTGATACAAGTGCAATATGGATGGTATATATAGGTATTTGTAATCTGAAAATATAAAAACAGCAAGGTAACAAGCGATAAAAGTGAGCGTAAACGGTATTGCAATGATAGGAAACAAGGCCTAGGGTTCATACTTTCACTAGTGCAAGTTCTCTCAACAATAATAACATAGATAGATAATATGACATGCCCTCAACATGCAACAAAGAGTCACTCCAAAGCCACTAATAGCGGAGAACAAACGTAGAGATTATGGTAGGGTACGAAACCACCTCAAAGTTATTCTTTCAGATCGACCTATAAAAGAGTCCGTACTAGAATAACACCTTAAGACACAAATCAACCAAAACCCTAATGTCACCTAGATACTCCATTGTCACCTCAAGTATCCGTGGGCATGATTATACGATATGCATCACACAATCTTAGATTCATCCAACCAACACAAAGTACTTCAAGGAGTGCCCCAAAGTTTCTATCGGAGAGTCAAGAAGTGTGCCAACCCCTATGCATAGGTTCCCAATGTCACGAAACCCGCAAGTTGATCACCAAAACATACATCAAGTGGCACACGATATCCCATTGTCACCACAGATAATCACGGCAAGACATACATCAAGTGTTCTCATAAAAGACTCAATCCGATAAGATAACTTCAAAGGGGAAACTCAATTCATCACAAGAGAGTAGAGGGGGAGAAACATCATAAGATCCAACTACAATAGCAAAGCTCGGGATACATCAAGATCGTATCATCTCAAGAACACGAGAGAGAGAGAGAGAGATCAAACACATAGCTACTGGTACATACCCTCAGCCCCGAGGGTGAACTACTCCCTCCTCGTCATGGATAGCGTCGAGATGATGAAGATGGCCACCGGTGATGGGATCCCCCTCCTGCAGGGTGCTGAAACGGGCTCCCGAGAGGTTTTTGGTGGCTACAGAGGCTTGCGGCGGTGGAACTCCCGATCTATCTTCTGTTCTGGAAGTTTTAGGGTATATTGGTATATATGGGTGCAGGGGGTACGTCGGTGGAGCTACG
>NC_041383.1:218440269-218497503 GCF_002162155.2 Triticum dicoccoides
CAAGTCCATCGGGTGGCTTTCCTTCCAAAAATAACTTCTCTAGTTGATTTCGTTCCGTTTTGACTTCGTCTGATATTCCTTTTCCTCGAAACACTGAAATAGGCATAAAACAGCAAATCTGGGTTGGGCCTCCGGTTAATAGGTTAGTCCCAAAAATAATATAAAAGTGGATAATAAAGCCCAATATTGCCCAAAACAGTAGATAAAGTAGCATGGAGCAATCAAAAATTATAGATACGTTGGAGACGTATCAATGATCAAGTTTATCTATGAGAAATATTTGAATCTCCTCTGAATTCTTTTATGTATGATTGGTTATCTTCGCATGTCTCTTCGAATTATCAGTTTGGTTTGGCCTACTAGATTGATCGTTCTTGCAATGGGAGAAGTGCTTATCTTTGGGTTCAATCTTGCGGTGTCCTTTCCGAGTGACAGTAGGGGCAGCAAGGCACGTATTGTATTGTTGCCATCGAGGATAAAAAGATGGGGTTTATATCATATTGCTTGAGTTTATCCCTCTACATCATGTCATCTTTCTTAATGCGTTACTCTGTTCTTATGAACTTAATACTCTAGATGCAGGCACGAGTCGGTCGATGTGTGGAGTAATAGTAGTAGATGTAGGCAGGAGTCGATCTACTTGTCACGGACGTGATGCCTATATACATGATCATGCCTAGATATTCTCTTAACTATGCACTTTGCTATCAATTGCTCGACAATAATGTGTTCACCCACCGTAATACTTATGCTATCTTGAGAGAAGCCACTAGTGAAACCTATGACCCCCGGGTCTATCTTTTATCATATAAGTTTCCGATCTACTTTTATTTTGCATCTTTACTTTTCAATCTGTATCATAAAAATACCAAAAATATTTATCTTATCTATTATCTCTATCAGATCTCACTTTTGCAAGTTACCGTGAAGGGATTGACAACCCCTTTATCGCGTTGGTTGCGAGGTTCTTGTTTGTTTGTGTAGGTACGTGAGGAGCCTCCTACTGGATTGATACCTTGGTTCTCAAAAACTGAGGGAAATACTTACACTACTTTGCTGCATCACCCGTTCCTCTTCAAGGGAAAACCAACGCAGTGCTCAAGAGGTAGCGGCCGCCCCCTTCCCTAGTCCAATTCGGACCCAAGGGGGAGGGGGCGCGGCCTGCCCTGGCCGCCCCTCTCTCTCTCTCTACTAAGGCCCATGTGGCCCATTAGTTCCCCGGGGGTTCCGGTAACCCCTCCGGCACTCCGGTTTTACCCAAAACTTTCCGGAACACTTACGGTGTCTGAATATAGCCGTCCAATATATCAATATTTATGTCTCGACCATTCCGAGACTCCTCGTCACGTTAGTGATCTCATCCGGGACTCCGAACAAACTTTGGTTATCAAAAACACATAACTCATAATACATATTATCGTCGAACGTTAAGCGTGCGGACCCTACGGGTTCGAGAACTACGTAGACATGACGGAGACACATCTCCGGTCAATAACCAATAGTGGAACCTGGATGCTCATATTGGCTCCTACATATTCTACGAAGATCTTTATCGGTCAAACCGCATAACAACATATGTTGTTCCCTTTGTCATCGGTATGTTACTTGCCCGAGATTCGATCGTCGGTATCATCATACCTAGTTCAATCTCGTTACCGGCAAGTCTCTTTACTCGTTCCGTAATACTTCATCCCGCAACTAACTCATTAGTTACAATGCTTGCAAGGCTTATAGTGATGAGCATTACCAAGAGGGCCCAGAGATACCTCTCCGAAACACGGAGTGACAAATCCTAATCTCGATCTATGCCAACCCAACAAACACCTTCGGAGACACCTGTAGAGCATCTTTATAATCACCCATTTATGTTGTGACGTTTGATAGCACACAAAGTGTTCCTCCGGTATTCGAGAGTTGCATAATCTCATAGTCTGAGGAACATGTATAAGTCATGAAGAAAGCAGTAGCAATGAAACTGTAACGATCATAATGCTAAGCTAATGGATGGGTCATGTCCATAACATCATTTTCCTAATGATGTGATCCCGTTCATCAAATGACAACACATGTCTATGGTTAGGAAACATAACCATATTTGATTAACGAGCTAGTCAAGTAGAGGCATACTAGGGACAATATGTTTTGTCTATGTATTCACACATGTACTAAGTTCTCGGTTAATACAATTCTAGAATGAATAATAAACATTTATCATGAAATAAGGTAATAAATAATAACTTTATTATTGCCTCTAGGGCATATTTCCTTCAGTTTCCCACTTGCACTAGAGTCAATAATCTAGATTACATAGTAATGATTCTGACACCCATGGAGCTTTGGCGCTGATCATGTTTTGCTCGTGGAAGAGGCTTAGTCAACGGGTCCGCAACATTCAGATCTGTATGTATCTTGCAAATCTCTATGTCCCCTTCCGACACTTCATGACGGATGGAATTGAAGCGTCTCTTGATGTGCTTGGTTCTCTTGTGAAATCTTGATTCCTTTGCCAAGGAAATTGCACCAGTATTGTCACCAAAGATTTTCATTGGACCCGATGCACTAGGTATGACACCTAGATCGGTTATGAAATCCTTCATCCAGACTCCTTCATTTGCTGCTTCCGAAGCAGCAATGTACTCCGCTTCACACGTAGATCCCGCCATGACGCTGTGCTTGGAAGTGCACCAACTGACAGCTCCTCCATTCAACAAAAATACATATCCGCTTTGCGAGTTAGAGTCATCCGGATCAGTGTCAAAGCTTGCATCGATGTAACCGTTTACGACGAGCTATTTATCACCTCCATAAATGAGAAACATATCCTTAGTCATTTTCAGGTATTTCAAGATGTTCTTGGCCGATGTCTAGTGCTCCACTCCGGGATTACTTTGGTACCTCCCTGCTATACTTATAGCAAGGCACACATCAGGTCTGGTACACATCATTGCATACATGATAGAACCTATGGCTGAAGCATAGGGAATGACTTTCATTTTCTCTCTATCTTTTGCAGTGGTCGGGCATTGAGTCTGACTCAACTTCACACCTTATAACATAGGCAAGACCCCTTTCTTTGACTGATCCATTTTGAACTTCTTCAAAACTTTACCAAGGTATGTGCTTTGTGAAAGTCCAATTAAGCATCTTGATCTATCTCTATAGATCTTGATGCCCAATATGTAAGCAGCTTCACCGAGGTCTTTCATCAAAAAAAAACTCTTATTCAGGTATCCCTTTATGCTATCCAAAAATTCTATATCATTTCCAATCAGCAATATGCCATCCACATATAATATTATAAATGCTACAGAGCTCCCACTCACTTTCTTGTAAATACAGACTTCTCCAAAAGTCTGTATAGAACCATATGCTTTGATCACACTATCAAAGCATTTATTCCAACTCTGAGAGGCTTGCACCAGTCCATAAATGGATTGCTGGAGCTTGCACACTTTGTTAGCACCTTTAGGATCGACAAAACCTTCTGGTTGCATCATGTACAACTATTCTTCCAGAAATCCATTCAGGAATGTAGTTTTGACATCCATCTGCCAAATTTCATAATCATAAAATGCGGCAATCGCTAACATGATTCGGACAGACTTAAGCACCGCTACGGGTGAGAAAGTCTCATCGTAGTCAACTCCTTGAACTTGTCGAAAACCTTTCGCAACAAGTCGAGCTTTGTAGACAGTAACATTACCGTCAGCGTCAGTCTTCTTCTCGAAGATCCATTTATTTTCTATGGCTTTCCGATCATCGGGCAAATCCACCAAAGTCCACACTTTGTTCTCATACATGGATCCCATCTTAGATTTCATGGCCTCAAGCCATTTCGCAGAATCTGGGCTCATCATCGCTTCCTCATAGTTCGTAGGTTCACCATGATCTAGTAACATGACTTCCAGAAAAGGATTACCATACCACTTTGGTGCGGATCTCACTCTGGAAGACCTACGAGGTTCGGTAGTAACTTGATCTGAAGTTTCATGATCATCATCATTAGCTTCCTCACTAATTGGTGTATGAATCACTGGAACTGATTTCTGTGATGAACTACTTTCCAATAAGGGAGAAGGTACAATTACCTCATCAAGTTCTACTTTCCTCCCACTCACTTCTTTCGAGAGAAACGCCTTCTCTAGAAAGGATCCATTTTTAGCAACAAATATCTTGCCTTCGGATCTGTGATAGAAGGTGTACCCACCAATTTCCTTTGGGTATCCTATGAAGACGCACTTCTCCGACCTGGGTTCGAGCTTATCTGGTTGAAGCTTTTTCACATAAGCATAGCAGCCCCAAACTTTCAGAAACGACAACTTTGGTTTCTTGCCAAACCACAGTTCAGAAGGCGTCGTCTCAA
This sequence comes from Triticum dicoccoides, assembly GCF_002162155.2. Taxonomy (NCBI): domain Eukaryota; kingdom Viridiplantae; phylum Streptophyta; class Magnoliopsida; order Poales; family Poaceae; genus Triticum; species Triticum dicoccoides. The sequence continues at coordinate 218,444,633 of NC_041383.1, forward strand.
CGGATTTTGATGGTGCCCTATTTAAAGTGAATGCATCCGTCTCTAAAGCATAACCACAAAACGATAGCGGTAAATCAGTAAGGGACATCATAGATTGCACCATATCCAATAAAGTACGGTTACAACGTTCGGACACACCATTTTGTTGTGGTGTTCCAGGTGGCGTAAGTTGTGAAACTATCCCATGTTGTTTCAAATGAAGACCAAACTCGTAACTCAAATATTCCCCACCACGATCAGATCGTAGAAACTTTATTTTCTTGTTACGATGATTTTCCACTTCATTCTGAAAGTTTTTGAACTTTTCAAATGTTTCAGACTTATGCTTCATTAAGTAGATATACCCATATCTGCTCAAATCATCTATGAAGGTAAGCAAATAACGATACCCGCCACGAGCCTCAACACTCATTGGACCGCATACATCGGTATGTATTATTTCCAATAAGTCAGTGGCTCGTTCCATTGTTCCGGAGAATGGAGTTTTAGTCATCTTGCCCATGAGGCATGGTTCGCAAGCACCAAGTGATTCCAAAAGTCCATCAGCATGGAGTTTCTTCATGCGCTTTACACCGATATGACCCAACGGCAGTGCCACAAATAAGTTGCACTATCATTATCAACTTTGCATCTTTTGGCTTCAATATTATGAGCATGTGTATCATCACGATCGAGATTCAACAAAAATAGACCACTTAGCAAGGGTGCGTGACCATAAAAGATAGTACTCATATAAATAGAACAACCATTATTCTCTGATTTAAATGAATAACCATCTCATATCAAACAAGATCCAGATATAATGTTCATGCTCAACGCTGGCACCAAATAACAATTATTCAGGTCTAAAACTAATCCCGAAGGTAGATGTAGAGGTAGCGTGTCGACGGCGATCACATTGACCTTGGAACCATTTCCCACGCGCATCGTCACCTCGTCCTTAGCCAATCTTCGTTTAATCCGTAGCCCCTGTTTCAAGTTGCAAAATGAGCAACAAAACCAGTATCAAATACCCAGGTGCTACTACGAGCATTAGTAAGGTACACATCAATAACATGTATATCAAATATACCTTTCACTTTGCCATCTTTCTTATCCGCCAAATACTTGGGGCAGTTCCGCTTCCAATGACTAGTCCCTTTGCAGTAGAAGCACTTAGTTTCAGACTTAGGTCCAGACTTGGGTTTCTTCTCCTGAGCAGCAACTTTCTTACTGTTCTTCTTGAAGTTCCCCTTCTTCCGTTTGCCCTTTTCTTGAAACTAGTGGTCTTATTGACCATCAACACTTGATGCTCCTTCTTGATTTCTACCTCCACAACTTTTAGCATTGCGAAGAGCTCGGGAATAGTCTTGTTCATCCCTTGCATATTATAGTTCATCATGAAGCCTTTATAGATTCGTGGCAGTGATTGAAGAACTCTGTCAATGACACTATCATCAGGAAGATTAACTCCCAACTAAGTCAAGTGGTTATGGTACCCAGACATTATGAGTATGTGTTCACTGACAGAACTATTCTCCTCCATTTTGCAGCTGTAGAACTTGTTGGAGACTTCATATCTCTCAACTTGGGCATTTGCTTGAAATATTAACTTCAACTCTTGGAACATTTCATATGCTCCATGACGTTCAAAACGTCTTTGAAGTCCCGATTCTAAGCCGTAAAGCATGGCACACTGAACTATCGAGTAGTCATCAGCTTTGCTCTGCAGACGTTCTTAACATCATCAGTAGCATCTGCAGTAGGCCTGGCACCCAAGGGTGCTTCCAGGACGTAATTCTTCTGTGCAGCAATGATGATAATCCTCAAGTTACGGACCCAGTCTGTGTAGTTGTTGCCATCATCTTTCAACTTAGTTTTCTCGAGGAAGGCATTAAAATTCAAAAGAACGGTAGCACGGGCCATTGATCTACAATAACATAGACATGCAAAATAACTATCTGGACTAAGTTCATGATAAATTAAAGTTCAATTAATCATATTACTTAAGAACTACCACTTAGATAGACATCCCTCTAGTCATCTAAATGATCACTTGATTAAAATCAACTAAACCATGTCCGATCATCACGTGAGATGGAGTAGTTTTCAATGGTGAACATCACTATGTTGATCATATCTACTATATGATTCACGTTTGACCTTTCAGTCTCAGTGTTCCGAGGCCATATCTGCATATGCCAGGCTCGTCAAGTTTAACCCGAGTATTCTGCATGTGCAAAACTGGCTTGCACCCGTTGTATGTGAACGTAGAGTTTATCACACCTGATCATCACATGGTGTCTCGGCACGACAAACTGTAGCAACCGTGCATACTCAGGGAGAACACTTATACCTTTAAATTTAGTAAGGGATCATCTTATAATGCTACCGCCGTACTAAGCAAAATAAGATGCATAAAAGATAAACATCACATGCAATCAAAATATGTGACATGATATGGCCATCATCATCTTGTGCTCATGATCTCCATCACGGAAGCAACGTCATGATCTCCATCGTCACCGGCGCGACACCTTGATCTCCATCGTAGCATCGTTGTCATCTCACCAACTATTGTTACTATGACTATCACTACTGCTTAGTCATAAAGTAAAACAATTACATAGCGATTGCATTGCATACAATAAAGCGACAACCATGTGGCTCCTGCCAGTTGCCGATAACTTTGTTACAAAACATGATCATCTCATACAACAATTTATATCACATCATGCCTTGACCATATCACATCACAACAAACCCTACAAAAACAAGTTAGACATCCTCTACTTCGTTGTTGCAAGTTTTACGTGGCTGCTACGAGCTTCTAGCAAGAAGCGTTCTTACCTACGCATCAAAACCACAACGATTTTTTGTCAAGTGTGCTATTTTAACCTTCAACAAGGACCGGTCGTAGTCAAACTCGATTCAACTAAAGTTGGAGAAACAGACACCCGCCAGACACCTTTATGCAAAAGCACATCGGTAGAACCAGTCTCATGAATGTGATCATGTAATGTCGGTCCAGGCCGCTTCATCCAACAATACCGCCGAATCAAAGTAAGACGTTGGTGGTAAGCAGTATGACTATTATCGCCCACAACTCTTTGTGTTCTAATCGTGCATATAACATCTACGCATAGACCTGGCTTGGATGCCACTATTGGGGAACATAGTAATTTCAAAAAAATCCTACGATCACACAAGATCTGTCTAGGTGATGCATAGCAACGAGAGGGAGAGTGTTTCCACGTACACTCATAGACCAAAAGCGGAAGCGTTTCAATAACGCAGTTGATGTAGTCGAACTTCTTCGCGATCCAACCGATCAAGTACCGAACGTATGACACCTCTGCGTTCAGCACACGTTCAACTCGATGACGTCCCTCGTGCTCTTGATCTAGTTGAGGACGAGGGTGAGTTTCAGCACGATGACATGGTGACGGTGATGATGATGTTACCGGCGTAGGGCTTCACCTAAGCACTATGGTGGTATGATCGAGGTGTGTAACTGTGGAGGGGGGCACCACACACGGTAGGGAGAGAAACTTGTGTGTTCTAGGGTGACCCCCTTCCCCCGTATATAAAGGAGCAAGGGGGAGGCCGGCCGGTCCCTGTAGGTGCGCCCCAAGAGGGAAGTCCTACTAGGAAAGAGGGGGAATGAAGGAGAGGGAGAGGGAGAGGGAGAAGGAAGGAGAGGGAGAGGGAGAAGGAAAGGCCCCCCCTTCCCTAGTCCAACTCGGACCCAAGGGGGAGAGGGCACGCGGCCTGCCCTAGCCGCCTCTCTCTCTCTCTCCACTAAGGCCCATTAGTACCCCCGGGGGGTTCCGGTAACCCCTCCGGCACTCCGGTTTTACCCGAAACTTTCCGGACACTTCCGGTGTTCGAATATAGCCGTCCAATATATCAATCTTTATGTCTCGACCATTTCGAGACTCCTCTTCACATCCTGATCTCATCCGGGACTCCGAAAAAACTTCGGTCATCAAAAACACATAACTCATAACACACATCATCGTCGAACGTTAAGCGTGCGGACCCTACGGGTTCGAGAACTATGTAGACATGACTGAGACACATCTCCGTTTAATAACCAATAGAGGAACCTGGATGGTCATATTGGTTCCTACATATTCTATGAAGATCTTTATCGGTCAAACTGCATAACAACATACGTTGTTCCCTTTGTCATCGGTATGTTACTTGCCCGAGATTCGATCGTCGGTATCATCATACCTAGTTCAATCTCGTTATCGGCAAGTCTCTTTACTCATTCCGTAATACTTCATCCCGCAACTAACTCATTAGTTACAATGCTTGCAAGGCTTATAGTGATGAGCATTACCGAGAGGGCCCAGAGATACCTCTCCGAAACACGGAGTGACAAATCCTAATCTCGATCTATGCCAACCCAACAAACACCTCCGGAGACACCTGTAGAGCATCTTTATAATCACCCATTTACGTTGTGATATTTGATAGCACAAAAAGTGTTCCTCCGGTATTCGCGAGTTGCATAATCTCATAGTCTGAGGAACATGTATAAGTCATGAAGAAAGCAATAGCAATAAAACTGTAACGATCATAATGCTAAGCTAACGGATGGGTCATGTCCATCACATCATTTTCCTAATGATGTGATCCCGTTCATCAAATGACAACACATGTCTATGGTTAGGAAACATAACCATCTTTGATTAACGAGCTAGTCAAGTAGAGGCATACTAGGGACAATATTTTTTGTCTATGTATTCACACATGTACTAAGTTTCCGGTTAATACAATTCTAGCATGAATAATAAACATTTATCATGAAATAAGGAAATAAATAATAACTTTATTATTGCCTCTAGGGCATATTTCCTTCATGCAGTCTAGTAAAGCACGCCTCCATGAGTCTCTTGCTCCGCACAGAATTCACAAAGGTGATTCTGCCATATGACGGTGGTGTAGTAAATCAGCAGTTGGCACCGAACTCCGAGTAAGACGCCATTCGAAAATCTTTTGCTTCGACGACACTTTGATCCGCCACAGAGATGTCCAAGCCTCGCTCTTTGTCGCCGTGTTCGAGGTGCCCGCGTTTTCCTCCAACCAGTTTTCTCTCTGCAGCTTTGTGTTGCAACACCATCTGATAAGCAGATTTGACAGTAAAGAAACCCCGACGTTCATCGCTCCATGACCAAAAGTCACTCATGTTTCTCGTGCACGGCGGTATTGTCAAGATGACATCCACATCAAAGGGGAGAAAGAACGACCTCATAAGGCCTTCCTTCCATGTGGCAGTGGTCATGTCAATGAGCTCAGAAACCATCCTTGGCGGGTTAGGGATCAACGAAGTGATAGGTCTCATGGGTCACACACTCAGGATCCAGTTATCTTCCCAAATGTCAGTTGAAGCTCCATTACCTATCCTTTTAACTAAGCCCTGCTTCAAGATGTCCCTTCCGTCGATAATCGCCCGCCATATCTGAGACGAGTGGTTTCCCAATTCCGCATCAAGTATACATCCATTCGGGAGACATGTTGCCTTCAAGAGTCTTGCGCTACGGGAGTTTGGATCGTCTAATAGCCTCCAAGCCTGCCTAGCGAGCAAAGCAAGATTAAATATCTCCATGTCTCCAAATCCCAAACTGCCTAAATGCTTAGGTTTTGTTATAACATCCCAAGACACCCAGCAAGGTTTCCTCTTGCCATGCTTGCTCCCCCACCAAAACTATCTTATTATTGAAGTTATGTTCTCACATAGGCCTCGTGGTAATCTGAAGCAAGCCATAGAATATACCGAAATAGCTTGAGTTACCGCTTTAATCAACACCTCCTTTCCTGCCGCCAACAAGAGTTTTTCCATCCATCCTCTCACCTTTCCCCATACACGGTCTCGCAGGTACTTAAAAGTGCCCATCTTGGATTGGCGAACATCCGTAGGCATTCCTAGATACCTGTCGCTCAGAGATTCATTGTGAACATTCAAGGTGTTCTTAATATTGACTCTCCTCTCTTGAGGGCACCCTTTACTGAAGAAAATTGAGGATTTGTCATGATTTATCCTTTGCACCGAAGCATTACAATATATATTCAGCAGGTTTGATACCTCTGTCGCACCCTCAACACTTGACTTAAAAAGCAACATGCTATCGTCAGCAAAAAGGAGGTGGTTCACAACCAGAGCTGTTGGCGCAACCTTAATCCCTTCAAGAATTGTCGATTCAGAAATGGATTTTAAAAGGCACGAAATGCCCTCTGCTGCAATCAAGAAAAGGTAAGGGGAGATGGGATCTCCTTGTCGAATACCTCTCGATGGTGTAAATTGTTCTAGCTTTTCTCCATTGAATAACACCAAGAAAGTAACCGATTTGACCATACTCATCACTGTCACCACCCAGGCTTGCGCAAAACCAAGTTTCTCCATAATGGCCTGTAAATAGGACCACTCAAGCCTGCCATATGCCTTCATCATATCAAGTTTTAAAGCACAAAACTATTGGACTTGGCCTTGCTTCGCTTCATAAAATGTAGACACTCATAGGCACAGATAATGTTGTCAGTAATTAGCCTCCCGGGAACAAAAGCTGATTGTTCATGTGAGATTATATCCGAAAGAATTAGCTTGAGCCTATTTGCAACAACCTTGGAAGCAATTTTGTAAATGACATTGCATAAACTTATGGGGCGAAACCGAGAAAGATGGGTTGGAATTAGAACCTTTGGGATGAGCACAAGAACCGTGTCATTCACATAGTCAACACTCTCCTCACCTCTAACAATTCTCAGCATTGCACGGGTGACCTCGTCTCCACAAATGTCCCAATGATGCTGATAAAAATGAGCTGGAAAGCCATCCGGTCCCGGTGACTTTGTGGGGAACATCTGAAGAAGAGCTGTTTTTATTTCCTCGTTAGTGTAGGGTGATGTCAGAAGATCATTCATGTGCTGAGTAACCTTCACCGGCACAGTAGATAGGACTTGATCCATGCCGACTGCACCCTCGAAAGTATATAGGCTTTTGTAAAAATCCGCAATCATGGTCCTCAGCTCCTCCGGATCCTCTGTGATGACGTCTAAGAAATTTGCAAGTGCCTTGATCATATTTCTCTTGCGTCTTTGGCTAGCCCGAAGGTGGAAGAAACGCGTGTTCTGGTCTCTTGCTGAAAGCCATTCAAGTCGTGACCGCTGGCGCCACATTTTTTTTATGGCGTAGGCCTGTACGATAACGATCTACAGGGCCCAATGGCCGAGCCCAGAGAGCAATGGACACCCTATACTGCTCTGGGCTCATCATATTCTCGGTGCGGCCTGATCGCACATTTGCAGGCCGTCTGCTCCGAAGCTCCTCCTCCCCCGCATCTCTCCTTTCGCCCCCACCTCTCTCCGGCGCACGGCTCCGACGCGATGGCCGCCCCACTCCGGCGGGTCTTCCCCTCCCTCGGCCGGGCCCTGCTCTCGCCTACGCCGGCGCGGATGCTCTCCGCGGAGGCCTCCGATGCCCTCGTGGAGATCAAGCCCGGGGAGATCGGCATGGTCTCCGGGATCCCCGAGGAGCACCTCCGCCGCAAGGTAACGTTCCCTCGACCTTCCCTGCTTCACTTTCGTCGCGATAGATTTATATCAGCTGGATCTCTGTGGGCATCTTTCGAAATGTTCGGGCTTCAAATATTTTAGGTTGTTATAGGCGTCGAGGCGATGTGTCTATGCGTTAGTTGTGGTTGGAGTTTGGATTTGATCGAAATGCGAATTTAGCGGTAGTAGGTCTCTTTCAATTGGCCACAGATGTGGTGAGGAGGAATGTGTGGGAGTTTGGGTTCCCCCGCATAGATTATACCGAATTTCCAACCCAATGATGATATGGGGCAAAGTGTGTTTGACCATCTTGGGGGATTCGGATGAGAGACTCCTATATCTGGGAAAATTAAAAATGGGTAGAGAGAGAGAGAGAGAGAGAGAGGTCAAGGGCAGCAATTCTCCTTGCGCTCTGTGACTTTGGATAAATGACCCTAGTTTGCTTTGTATTCTGCCATAGTTTAGACCTTGGAATAGATTTGTGCATTGTCCACAGTCGTCAGTTATATGTTTGCCTCAAAGAATATTCGAATGGGAGTTGACAGTTTTGGGTCAGAAACTGTATCTTTGGTGTTTGCGGTATGATGGGTTATGTGCTAGTTATAAAACTTTCAGAAGGATAGGTCCTAAACTGTAAAGCCTAAATACCTAATTTTATTTCACGAATTCACTTTCAGAGGATTGGTGCTAAAGCCCAAGTTGTTTTTATTTCATCATTTTGCCCCTTTTCTAAAGGTCACCTTATCCTTCTGATCAAGCAGGTTCTAATCTATTCACCAGCTAGGACTGCATCTCAGCAAGGTTCTGGCAAAGTCGGGAGGTGGAAAATCAATTTCGTATCAACCCAAAAGTATGTTTCTTGTTGTACTTTGTTGGTTATCTTGTTCTTTCTCACGGGTCATACATCCCAAAAGCCTGTGATGCTGTCAGAAGGGCTACCTCAAAATAAAACGAAATTAAAATAAGCCTCATGTAAATTTAACCTAGACTTAAATTTTTAAATTCAAAACTTAGCTTTCAAGCAGATCAAAACTATAAATATGCTTCTGTTAATAACAAACTAGCACTCACATGAGGCAGTTAATAGTTCAAACTATCAGTGACTGAGGTACTAGGCTACTACTTGCCTGCTTGTGCAGCTAGACTGTAGTTCCAGCTAACTTCCGAATGTTCTTATACATCATGCCTGTGCAGTTTCGCTTTGGGTTACTATAATCTTAGCTCAATGGTAGGTATTGTATTTATCGAGGCACTTATATATAATACTACCACTTCTCAACCACTGAATTTGCCTTGAGTTCTGTGCACATTCTCTCATTGCTATGGCTATGAGTGTGCAGTTAGTGAATATGCAGATCTCCAGGCCCATTCAATGGTTGAAATGGTGGGAGTCCACCTATGCAAGCACAAATCCGTATCATAGATATTATCAGAATGAGTATATCTATTGAACAATTGTTGTTTGCAATCACCTCACTTTTGGTAAGTTTGAATGAACAATCAACTTGATGAAAGATGTGATTATACCTGTGACTATACCATATCTCACTGATTATTGAACTACCTCCGATCCATAATAAGTGTTGCAGTTTTGAACTAACGCCTAGTTCAAAACTGCGACACTTATGTTGGACCGGGGGGAGTAATGTTTATGAAGAATTGATGAGGCCCAGGCATTCCCTTTAAGCATCGTTGAGCTGGGCAAAAAATTAACAAACATCTCCAACATAGTTATACTCCCTCCGTTCCTAAATATAGGTCTTTCTAGAGATTTCAACAGGTGACTACATACGAAGCAAAATGAATGAATCTATGCTCTAAAATATGTCTATATACATCCGTATTTGGTAGTCCATTTGAAATCTCTAAAAGGACTTATATTTAGGAACGGAGGAAGTATTTATTAATACTGGAAGTGTTCTGTTTTTTTCCCTGAGGTGCTGTGTGTTATTGGTTCTTATTTGTTGAACTTAAACAAGAATGACATGTGAGGAGTTCCTTCTATATTTATTATATGTATTACGGAAGTGCTCTACATGTGTAGTAGTACCATAAAATTATGTAATGGGTTTTGGTTCTACCAGGGGCACTGGATGCCATATCTGCGCTCTTTTACTTGTTATATCTCACAATTAATATTTGAAACCTCTGGTGTATTACCTTGATTGAGGATAAGAACATGAAAAGAATGCTCTGCCACTGCTGCTGCAGGTCATTTATGTTTCAGACTTTCAGTAGCCTGATTGGAACGTACTTAAATGCATCCTGTACCTATTTGTGCTGGATATTTAGAGGTTCCATTGATTATTATACTGTGACAGCATTAAAGCCCACAGCTGATTTTTTACCTCCGATTGAGCAGGTCTCTTTGTTGAGGTGTTAGCGTGTCCTTTATTGTGTGGCTCATGTCACGGCTCATGCAGTTATTCCGTTTAGCATGTTCATCACTCGTTTCTGTGGATTAGGGTTTGGTTAGCAAACTAATACTATCAGATACTATTCCTTCTAAAATATCTTCTTTTTCTTTTGAGAAACTGGTTCTAACATTTGAATTCGTGATAGGTGGGAGAACCCATTGATGGGATGGACATCGACTGGTGATCCGTATGCTAATGTTGGTGAAGCTGGACTTACGTTTGACAGTGCCGAATCAGCGAAGGCATTTGCTGAAAAGCACGGATGGGAATATGTGGTGGGTCTTTGACTCTTTTCCCCCCTCGCTGGTATTCTGGTAGATAAGTTGACTTGGCCAATAAGATGTTCTATTCAGGACTGGAACTTCAGGAATATTGGGAAAGATCAAACAATGATTGGTTACACTTTTGAACATCTAGGATAATTCAATTCTTGATTCTTCTTCTAATTAAAATGTTCAAGCTGGGCAGGTCGTAAAGGTTTCCCATCATCCCATAGGTGCATTTCCAAACTGGGCTAGGCCTATTTGATGAAGTACATATAGAGATAGATTTCATGCTAGTCATATACTCCATATGAAGTTTATTTTCCAGTAACTGTGAAGTCCTTGTTCTTGATAAATAGGCATTTAAGTATGTCTCGGCTGCTGCCTGTTGATGCCTCCTCGAAATTTTTGCTGAATAGTTCTTATCTTGGTCATTTTGCTCAATTAATTTAGCTGAAATTCTTTTCTCCGCAAGTTACCTCTCATCTGTTCTGCGTTGAAATTTATCATTTATGCCACATGACTTAAAGGTCAGTTGTTTGATTAGATTGCTATTAAATGTTTTGAAGATAATATATGATATATCCTTTATATGTCTTGGAGATATGCTATAAATTATGTCCACTAGAAGTCAAACTTTTATATCTTCCTTTTCTCTGAAACCCATTAGAGCCAGAGGTTGTCATCTATGGGCTCACTGTATTCTTTCCAAATTTAGCGACACCGAGGGTTTTGGTGTTACTCTGCAAGGAACATTTTTTAGCTGAAGCTGTCATAAATCAAGTCTACTTCTGGAGTAAAATGTATGCTGAGTTGAATCTCCTTGCGCTGTTGTGTAGTATTATTTGATAACACATTCTTCTTGGAATGCGCCATTTATAGAGAATTGTATACTTACATTTATATCTATCTTTCTGCAGGTTAGGAAGCGCCATACACCTCTTCTGAAGGTCTGTATATCCTACATATCCTTCGTTTTGACTTGGTTAATGCATCTTCCTGCTTTACACAGTTCATATCTTGCATCTTAAAAAAAACAAAAACTGAATACACCTTTTCTGTATATCCTACATGTCTTTTAAATCTGTTTGTGTTTACATGTATCATCACTTTCAGTGTGTGCTTGCACACTTTTGAGTTGTTTTCCCAATACAACATGGATATATCGTCATAGGAGTATTTAACATTGAGTTGTAAGCAAGAAAGCGAGTAAAATCTGCTGGTAAAGAAAAACATTGGAGATGATTTTGATGGTAAGCACTTAGTGCGTGTAACTCCACAAGTAATGCAATCAATGTTAGATGCAATAAATTATGTCAGTCCATTATACTACGGGAAATGATGTGGAGATGGAATTGTGGCATATATGGAAGGTGGATGTGAGGGCGGTGTCTTGGGTATTGCCACCTACGTGGTGGAGGGCAATGGTGCCAGGGGCATCTTGGGATATTAGAGGTAAGGGAGAATGAAATGTCATGGTACTGGGTGAAGACCAACTTGGGGTCAATAAAGGACCGAAATGTGTAGACAAGGCAGGACGGGAGAATTTACGTACTCCCGGTGCACGCAAGTGTTTTTTCCTTTCTAGAAACCGCCAAAAATTCTGAGAAACAACACACTGTTGACACCCCATGTAAGAGCATCTAGTGTCTCACAAAATTTGATCCAAATTTGACCAGTTACTCCAAAAACAAGAGACTAATCTACCTCTGAATAGTAGCTAGTTCAAACTGGGTTGTGAATTCGGCACATTATCAGTACACTATAAACACTGTATTTGTTCTTTTTGTGTTTTTAAACTGTTTTAGATTTGGATTTGAAAATTTACGTCTTAATAAAGTCAATGCCATGACCTGTTTTCGGAACTTTCTGTGAATTTTAAGATTCGGTTTTCTGTCCTTGAGCACCGGGAGTCTGCGAATACCCCATGACGGAGGGCACTGGGACTTAATGGGTAGCCCGTTGCTTCTTTGTCACAGCGCCTGACCAAATTTGTTGACGTTCACATTATTCGTGTCTCCGGCAGACCGGCACTTTGAACTGAAGGCGCTCATCTCATCCATGAAAACTAGCTAGACATTGGTCCGGGTTCTCCATTAGTTCTCAGGACTTAGAAGTCAAAGGTTGTAGAGAGAAGCCAAAACTGACATCAACTTTAGAAGTACATCGAATGTGCACTTGACCAGAGACAGAGTGATACCATGCTCCTCGACCCTTATCTTTTTGTTACTAGCAACTCGATGAGGACAAGCTAGTCAGTACTGGCTGCCATACTGTTTGAACCAATGTTCCCACTGATGCAAGGAGACCACTGTTTTGGCAGTTCTATCACCGTGTGTGCACTCGTCATATCCCCTGCCAAAGGATTTGACTTCGCTATCCCACAAACACAACTATATTACCAGGGCTTTCAGGTTTATGTTAGCAAGTACTCCCTCCATCCCAAAATATAATACTCCCTTTGTTCATTTTTGTAAGACGTTTTAGACATTTAAGACAACATCTAAAATAGTTCAATTTTCAGCTGTCTTAAACGACTTACAAAAGTGAACGGAGGGAGTATCATTTTTGACACTTATATTTTGGGCCAGAGGGAGTAGGTTATATGATTCTCTAGAGTCATCGCATACAAGTGAATCACCTAAAAAAAAGACATCGGATTCGGACAGAAAGATTAAGGGCCAGTTTGGAAGAAGAGCATAGTTTCGATACTTAGTTTAAATTCTAACCAAGTACCAAAGCTCGTACGGATACCCCCAGTCCAAACAGGCCCTAAAGAATATATGAAATTACAACTCTACACTAAATATTTACATGTTACTCCTGCACATAGGTTGGACAGGGTCTGAGTTCTTAATTATAGTTCGTTTACCCTGCTTCGAAATAGCAAAAATAGATCGTCTTTTCATTCATGGAACTAACACACACGATACTTTGGTATAATAAGCATAATTTTGCGATCTGTTTGTATAGGTTGTATTTACAGGATGGATTGGCTGTTATACTCGTAATTAACGGTTGATATTCAATCATGCAGCCCAAAACGTATGCAGAGAACTTCAAGTGGAAGGGCCCCCCGAAGACGGAGGAAGCAGCCTAAGCTGTGGATTTGTATGTTGTCTGGAGATTTTCATAAGATGTTGTTTTCCCCTGCCGCTCGTGCTGATTTCACTTTGTTCAATACCTGTCGTGCAATATGAGCTAGAACATGTCTCCATTAAACGTGTAATAAGCACGCATTGCAACTGAACTCGTCGCTCATCTCATCAAAATGTTTGTTAACTCCCTTTTTTACAGGGTAAATGCTTGTTATTAGCCTTGCCTGTAAAATTCCCCTTCACACAGAATTTCTTGGCTACTAATACTATATTTGTCAACTTAGTGCACGCAAAGAAGGCCAGGTAGATCGTGACTGCTGCCAGTCTGTGGCTAGGCTTTTGTACATCCTGCCCTGTCCCTACATACGTAGGCAATCACCAGTCATTATCAAACGGAGTACAAGAAGCTCACTATCTCAGAACACACCAGCAGACGTGCAATTGACTAAAGCACACGTCATATTTTTCCCTTGCATTGTCCGGTCAACATCATATGTACTTTAGAACCCGGGCATGCACCATGCAGGCTTCCCAAAAAAGGAAACAGTTCACCTAGGTTTACCAGTACCACTAAACATGCACCTTAACCTAGTAGTTTAACAGTAACAAAACATGCACCTTAATCTATGACCTATGCACTTAGTTTCGCACGCTGCTTGGGGTCTTGAGTGTCTCATGCGTCGCCGCCGGCGCGGTGGCTGCTGCCGGACGATGATGCATCGGCGGTGCGAAACCTCCAGGCGAAGAGGTAGTGCCTGTACTCGCACTGCAGCCGGCTGACGTCGCACGCTGCATGGAAGGAAGCCCGCTCGCCGCCGCGGCACTCCCACTCGATCTTCGCCGTGCACGAGAACCCCCCTGGGGACTCCGGCAGCGTCGCCTGCTCGGCCACCACCAGCGCCACCTCCCCGCTGATCCTCCTCGACGCGGCCACCGCGCCGAGCCACAGGCACTCGGGCGCGCCCACCATCTCCTTGTACGCGTCGTTCACCAGCCGGACGCGGTTGCTCGAGTCCGTGACGACCGCCGGGAGCGCGTCGGTCTCCACCTCCGCCTCCACCTCCTCCGCCGTCTTCGAGGCGGCGGTGCTGGTCGCGTCGACGGCGCCGGGGACGATGGATTCGACGTGGATGGTGGATCCTACGGGGCGCATCGCCCGCGGCGAGATCACCTTGGGCTCCAGCAGCTTCCGCAGCAGGTCGCGCTCCACGGGGACGTCCCTCTCCTCCTCTTCGTCGTCGCCCGCCACCATGGTCGTCGAGAGCATCGTCAGATTCCCGCCGGTACTCGCGGTCGCCGGCGGGAGGGACGCAAACGGCATGCATGCACTGCCCGGCACGGACACATAGGCCCTCATCGCGGTGGACACCACCGCGTCGGTGGCCGCCGCCGCCGCGCACCGGAGCGGCACCGGGTACGCCGCCCTCTTCCTCTTGGCGGCAGCGGCCGGCGCGGACACCGGCACGGCGCTCGGGCGCCCGCGCTTCCTTGCCCGGCACGGCCTGTTCTGCAGGTGGCAGAGCACGCGGTCGGCGGCGCCGTCGATCGCCTGCACCGGCGACGCCGGCAGGGCGGGCTTGGGCGCGATGGGCCGGAACCGCGCGAGGATCTCGTTGGCCTTGACGGCCATGTCCGCCGGCTGCACCATGGCCATTGCGTGCACGCGCGAGTCGAAGTCTGCTGACGGGGGTGGACGGAGTGCACGGCGTTGGGTCCCGGTGCCGTGCCGGCTTAAGAAGGCGTGGGCGGCCAATCGGATGCGCGCAGAGGGAGGGGCACGTGGGAGCGAGGCGCGGGGTACGTGGGCGAGCGGGCGGGGACGGGGCCGACACGTAGGCGGAGGCGAGTCGCGGGGCGCGCTGCTTTGGAGGGAGAGGACTGTGGATTCCAGTGGCGTCCAGTGAGAGGGGCGTCAGGCGTGTGACGGAGTGGGGGGAGGCACCGGACGGGCGGGCGGGCACGGGGAGGCGCGAGGCCCGTTGCATGCGCGGCGCGATCGCGTTCGCCGCACCGCGCCTGCTCGCTTCGTGTCGCCTCGTCCCCCGTGGCGCGTCCCGCCGCGGTCACTGGCTGGCTGCCGCTCCATTCATGGGGCGTGGGGTGGGGTCACGTTGGCAGATGCTGCGACATTAGCCGCCAACCGGGTGCTGCTCCTCCACCACAAAGCCCTTCACGTTTTTTCCTTCCACGACAAGGTCGATGTTTCGCGCTAAGGAATTGCTTGCTTTCCCGTCCCCTGTTTCATCCTGTTGTCCAGGTTCAATGTACTTATGTACATGCTTATGCACAGAACATATATGTTCCTTTGAGATAATGGCTTGGGAGTACTTTTCCCAGTCTGTATAAATGCGTAGGGGTATTAGGTATGGTAGACGTTATATATAATAACATTGCTCACCAACAACCAACGCCAAAACCGCCTAGCGTACGCGTATCTCCACACGTGTTGGCGAGCATAAGGCATAGACTTTACATATACGTACAAATTTGTGAGAGTAATCCGAAATGATCTAACCCTATCGTCCAAAGAAATCAAAGGTGGTGACGAAACACTCTTAGCACGTGGCGCACAGGAGCACCGCACTACGTACCTACGACGCCACCATGCGTACGTCCGATGGCTCGTCCGTTTCCTAGCGAAACTCTAGTCCAAATAATCTAGACAAGCCCATAGATACACTGCAGTGCTAGCATACGGTAACTGGCACATTACTTTTTTTGGGGTGCATGGAACTGGCACATTACTTGCAGCAACCTTGGGTGCATGGCACGTACTCCTACACATACGGTCCGTAGTTACGTATTCCCTTGTACACGAAACCTCAGTGGCCAAAGGTCTACACGTGGGACATGCATGTCCTACTGTTTGGTCCTCTCCTCCGGCCGGCCCCACTGGAGAACCGAAACTTTGGACGCTACTGGTAGGAATACTTTAATTTAACCCGGGTTCTGCATGCATGCATGCATGCGCGGCATGTGCTGCGTGCCGTGTCGAGCGGACAGGAAGGTGGCGCGACGAGTGGCGGCGCGGCGATTGGCGGGCGCGGCGCTGCGCAGCCCTAGCTAGCTAGCGCATGCAGGGAGGGAGGGAGGGAGGGAGGGAGGCAGGCAGGCGCTCCCGCCCGGCGAGTGGCGAGCGCGCCTCGCGAGGCGCGGCATGCATGGTTCGGTTCGGTGGCGGTGCTGCCTGTGCGCTGCGGTGCGGTGCAGCTGGGGTCTGGGGCAGCTGCAAGTCATGACTCTACCGTTATGGTGCTTTTGCTGCTGCGTGCAACGCATTTAATTCAATCTTTGCTCTAGCGACCTCTTGCGACCGAACAATGCTCCCCCGGTCCATTTTATTTATTTTTATGAAAGAAGGGCCCCCTTCTGATTTGTGTTAAAGAAACTAACTGGTTCGACCACAAAGCACAACCCCGCGACCTACAACTAATCACACACGCACTATTACTAGGGAAGATAACGCAAAAGGAAGCGATCAAATCGCATTCTTAGACATCTCTAACAATGTCACCAGCATCAAGATCCAAACAAGAGCAACCAACAGACCATCGCAAAGAGAGCCTTGGCTCAGTGGTTGGGCACAGGGCCGGCCCTGTGTTTCGGGAGGCCCTAGGCGAACTCGACGACATGGGCCCTTATGTCCTAAGTCCTAAGACAATATATATGTATGCGTATGTTATATATATAACTTATTAAAAGTAATTTTCAATCACACATCTTTAGTTTAAAATATGACTATAATAATTCAAATGACTCCATCGAGAACAATAATAATCAAATTCGAACCGACTCCATAAAAAATAATGGTACTAAAAAGATCGCAAAATGAAACTAACATGACATGATTACCTCAAATAAGAACGAAATTAGACTGACTCCATCGACGACAATAATACTTCAGTGCTTCAAAAAAAGTTTCTTCGGGCATTTCTTGATGCAAAGTCATTAAGGGCACAATCAAGATCAACATTGTCCAAGATATCCTTCAGTGCTAGAATTTTCAGATCACTTTCTTTCTTTTTCCTCCTTTTTTCAGCACCCGACAATTGCTTCTTCTTAGGTAACATGGCAGGCTAATGTCCTAAAATCATGAAGAAAAGATCAAAATAGCATACAAAGAATTAGGAGTTTATAGATCGGATGATTGGAACCCTAGACATGTTATATAGAATGACAAAAAATTGATAGATTGGATTAGAATACGTACATACTAAATAAAGAATAAATAAACTACTGAGATAGTGAGATTGTCGAATTCAGGTTTGGGGATGGACAGGAAACATGGATGCGTACTTGTTGACTTCCAGTCAGATGCGTACTCGTATAGATATTGCCGTATTGCCGCGGTGCCGGATGCCGGATGGCCGGGCTGCCGCCTGCCTGTCGAACTGCTGTGTGGCGGCGATGGCGAGCCGGCGAGGCGACGGCGACGCGGCAAGGGCCAAGGGGCAAGGCGCCGAGCGACGAGCGAGAAGGCCGACGGGCGTGCGAGGGCGACGAGGAAACGTAGAAACCATCATGAGTCACGGTGCCGCTTGGCCTTCGCGTATCCAGCGATCGCTAGCTAGTAGCTATATCTGGGCCTCCTAGCCCATCGTATTTCTTTTCTTTAATTCTTTTGTAATTTTTTTTTGCTTTTTGCTGGGCTATAGTATATGTATATACTCCATCATGGGCCCCCCCTCGCCAGGGCCCTGGGCCGTCGCCCCGTCGCCCATGCCCCAGGGCCGGCCCTGGTTGGGCATTGCTGTTGTGCAACCTAGCGACCCTAGTTCAATTCCTAAAACGTTTATTGAGGATCAAGCTTGGTGTGTAGGGGAACCTACATCGAGAAATATCTTGATACTCATTTAAAAAAAAATCTGAGGATCATGTTTATCTTGGTACTCATACTAAAATGGCCGTATGCATCCCTGATTGGTGCAGAGGCCGGGAGGTGAAAATCTCTCTCCATTTTATAATGAACATGTGCTGTCTGTCGGACCCACGGCACCCCCCGCGTCGCCTCCTCTGAGGCGACTCGGAGGCCAACCCTAGCGCCGCCGCAGTGTTTTCCCCCTCTCCTCCCCTCCCTCCGCCGCCGCCTGAGGGCCTCCGAGGCGCGGGTGCTCGGCCCCAATGATGGTGGCGGCGGGATCTGGCGCCTCCTCTCCTTTGGAGGGCCTTGGTTCCCGGGGGAGGTGGCCCCGGCCGGTGGGCGTGGTGCAGCCGGCGGGCTGCGCCAGCGGGTTCTGGTGGGCAGCCTCCCACGGTCGCGCGCGCGGCTTGGGGGCTGCGGACGCTGGCGTAGTGGCGGCTCCTCGCAATCCGTCATGGCTCCATGTAGAAGATCCGCCCCTTCTCCGATCTGTCCCGATCCGTGCTGGCACCGGTCCTTGGCGGCTGCTTTCGGCGTCCCCTATTGCCGGCCTGGCGGATCTGGCGTGTGGGTGAGGGTCCCGGGGAAACCCCTGGCTGGCGCGGCGGCCTCCCCAAAGTCGACGCCTTTGGCGCCGATCCCCTTCCTGGAGGCTTTGGGGTGGATCCTCTCCCTTCCGCCTCCTCCTCGAACTATGGTGAAAGCCTTTGTTCCCCTGTTCTGGGCGTCGACGGTACCTCGGTGTCGTGTTCCTTCTTGAAGGCAGCGGCTGGGAACAGCTCTTGGTGGCGGGGCTGCTGGTGGCGGGGTGGCGGTGCGGCTTCGGCCTTCTTCTTGGTGTCGCGCCTTGCTTCGCGGGACCAACGAACGGTTTCTTTGGTGGACCGGTGCTTCATCCATCCATTGATGGCGACGGATCTTCACGGCGTGGCGCAGTGCAGATTCGGAGTGCGATGTGGGAGGATGGACTAGCGCAGGAGGACGAGCTATCTGGCGTCGTGGTGGCGTCGATGGTAGAGAGACCTGGCAAGGTAGATGCAACAGTACAACTCTGAAGATGGACTCGTGACAGGTGGCTGCGGCGGCCTCATACCCGGCAGGCGTCCTGGTTGAGGAGTGCGCCGGACTGGTAGGTGCCCCATACCAGGCAGGCGTCCTGGTTGGGACCTCGGGTCTTAGATGTTTAGGTTTGGCTGCGATGTCTGTTTGGTATTAGGCCCAGGCTATCAGCGCCCCTTCATCAATTGGATAGGTGTAGCGACAGTTGTTGCTTAGACGATGGCTTTAGTCTTGCTGTTGTATGACTTTGTAAGGTCTTGTGAGAATAATTAATAAAATGGCCGTATGCATCGCCCAGATGCAGAGGCCGGGGGTCATCCTCCTTTTCTAAAAAAAGCACAGGTGCCAGGTTTAATGAGGAAAACCACAGACACAAACACAGCCATGGTCTCACACGATCAACACTTCCTACATCCACAAAAGCTTAAAATGAAAACATCTAGAAAGAACTACTCCCTCCGTCCCATAATGTAAGATGCTTTTTTATATTAGTGTAGTGTCAAAAAACATCTTACATTATGGAACGGAAGGAGTACTGAAGAAGAGGACCAAGTCACTCCCGGAACGAGCAGCCTCAAGCAGCCTCAAACGTCCACCAACAATCTTCATCCCTCTAGGCGTAGCACATTGTCTCTCCACCCTTGTGAAGCTTTATAGACATCATTTGCTACATGTTCTAGCAGCTTTGTTCCCAGCTTCAACACCTCTTTATTTTGTTCCTTTGTCTGCAAGATAGAGCATCCCACAATCCAGTGGCACATTAGTTTGACCAAAGTCATGGGATCATTACAGTTCTTATTCTAAAAAATTACACCATTTATGCATTTCCAAATGGTCCAGAAGAGGGAAGAGATCCCAATCAGGACTAATTTTTATCATTTTTCGGAAAGGTTTTAATCCAGCTCCCAAAACATTCTTCAATTAAAGAGGGAGTGGATCTCCGCCCAAAAGTGCATTTAAGTAAACTCCATATCAGGGAAGCAACAGAACAACAAAACATTAGATGATTAGGCTGGTCGTAATGGTAGTATCATAGCTAGTATTATGCATGCCAACTAGGCAATTTTGATGAGGTGTCATAACATTAAATGAAGAAAGAGAGGGTGGAATATCATATCATGATACCATATCATAATAAATGCTTTGCTACTTTGTTTCATGCATGACAATAAATAGAATACTACATGATACTAATATATGATACTATGCATTAGGGGGGTAGTATCATGCACTAGTATCATATGCATGATACTAGTATATGATACTACCTATTACTCCCTCCGTCTGGGTTTTAGGCCTCTTAGCATCACAAGCATGTCCCTTTTTATAAGGCGTCGCTTTGGAAAGATGCATGCATGCAGCCATTTTATTGGTTGCATTAAAAGTCATTGTTGTTGGTGCCATGACTGGGAAATTAATACACTTCATGGTGCTTTTTCATTGGTTGCATGCATGTGAGAGAGTGCATTGGAAGTGGAATGAAATAATTAATGTGAGTAAATTACTACGTGTCTTGGTCTAAGAGAAGTTGTCTTTAGGCCTAATAAACCCTGACGGAGGTAGTACAACCAGCCTTTGTAGTTTCATCTTTACCACAAAGCTCACAAGTTTTACTACCTTTCCATCCTCTTTTAAGGTGAGAGTCCCTAGTTAAAATACTTTTTCTATTCACCAACAACAAGAAAACTTTTGCTTTTAGCAGGAACTTTCACCTTCCACATTTTTTTGTGTGGAAAGTTGCAATCCTCAATTTTCACTTTCCTATGTAAAGATTTCATAGAGAACTTCTTGCCAACACTCAGGGTCCATTCAACCCTGTCTTTGCCATTTCCCATTTCCACCTCATCACATCTACCCTTTAAATTATTCCACAAGTCAAGTGATTCCAAATGAAGGGTTCTTCTATATTTGAATTCCCTCCACCCTGTCTGAATAGTTCCAGCCACATTTATGTTATGATCAAAAAAAGGGCATAGAGTCTAGGATATTCATGTTTAAGTGCTCTATCATCTACCCAAATATCCTCCCAAAACCTGGTGTTACCCCCATCCTCTAGTTTTTTCTTAAGATATGTTACCCCCTTTGTTTAAAATTTTCCAATCACACCATTTATCAGGAAACCCTTTGAGTTTTAGCATCTGAATAACAAAATGTTATTTTATTTTGTCATATGCTTTCTCAAAGTCCACTTTAAAAACCAAAACATTTTGTTTTTTTAGCATGAATGGAATTGAGTGCCTCATGAAGGACAACCACTCCCTCCATAATGAACCTTCCTTTAACAAATGTTGTTTGGGTGGTAGATATCACTTGAGACACACATTTACTCAGTTTGTTCATTAGCACCTTAGTAATTATTTTAAAGCTGACATTCAAAAGACATATGGCCATGGACTTCTGAATTTGTTTGACATCAATAGTTTTAGGAACAAGTGTGATGATACTATAGTTAAGTCTAGCTATATCTAATGTTCCATTGGCAAAATCATCAATCAAGGCTGAATAATACTCCACTAGTCCATTTTTTTACGTCAATCTTTGCTCTAGCGACTTTATGCGACTCGATAGTACTTCCCCGGTCCATTTTATACTTCTCATAGTAAGATTTGTTTGAAGGCAAACTTCATCAAATTTGACCATATTTATATGAAGTTGGCCAATAGTTGGTCAAATTTACAGACAAATCTTACATGTGGAGTAAAAAGAACCGAAGGAAGTACTAGTTGAAGGAAATATGCCCTAGAGGCAATAATAAAGTTATTATTTATTTCCTCATATCATGATAAATGTTTATTATTCATGCTATAATTGTATTAACCGGAAACATGATACATGTGTGAATACATAGACAAACTTAATGTCACTAGTATGCCTCTACTTGACTAGCTCATTAATCAAAGATGGTTATGTTTCCTAACCATAGACATGTTTTGTCATTTGATTAATGGGATCACATCATTAGGAGAATGATGTGATTGACTTGACCCATTCCGTTAGCTTAGCACTTGATCGTTTAGTATGTTGCTATTGCTTTCTTCATGACTTATACAGAATTCCTATAACTATGAGATTATGCAACTCCCGTTTACCGGAGGAACACTTTCTGCGCTACCAAACGTCACAACTTAACTGGGTGATTATAAAGGAGCTCTACAGGTGTCTCCAAAGGTACATGTTGATTTGGCGTATTTCGAGATTAGGTTTTGTCACTCCGACTGTCGGAGAGGTATCTCTGGGCCCTCTCGGTAATGCACATCACTATAAGCCTTGCAAGCAATGTAGCTAATGAGTTAGTTATGGAATGATGCATTACGTAACGAGTAAAGAGACTTGTCGGTAACGATATTGAACTAGGTATTGAGATACCGACGATCGAATCTCGGGCAAGTAACATACCGATGACAAAGGGAGCAACGTATGTTGTTATGCGGTTTGACCGATAAAGATCTTCATAGTATATGTAGGAGCCAATATGAGCATCCAGGTTCCGCTATTGGTTATTGACCGGAAACAGTTCTAGGTCATGTCTACATAGTTCTCGAACCCGTAGGGTCCGCACGCTTAAGGTTTCGATGACAGTTATATTATGAGTTTATGAGTTTGGATGTACCGAAGTTTGTTCGGAGTCCCGAATGAGATTATGGACATGACGAGGAGTCTTGAAATGGTCGAGACATGAAGATTGCTATATTGGAAGCCTACATTTGGATGTCAGAAGTGTTCCGGGTGAAATCGGGATTTTACCGGAGTACCGGGAGGTTACCGGAACCCCCCGGGAGGCTTAATGGGCCTATATGGGCCCTAGTGGAGAGGAAGAGGGGAGGCAAGGGCTGGGCCGCACCCCCTCCCCCTAGCCCGAATAGGACAAGGAGAGGGGGGCGACGCCCCCCCTTTCCTTCCCCTCTCCCTCCTCCTTGCTCCCTTCTCCTATTCCAACTAGGAAAGAAGGGAGTCCTACTCCCGGTGGGAGTAGGTCTCCCCTTGGCGCGCCCCTCCTTGGCCGGCCGCCCCCTCCCCCTTGGCTCCTTTATATACGGGGGTAGGGGGGCACCTCTAAGACACAACAATTAATCTCTCGATCTCTTAGCCGTGTGCGGTGACCCCTCCACCATAGTCCTCGATAATATTGTAGCGGTGCTTAGGCGAAGCCCTGCGATGGTAGAACATCAAGATTGTCACCACGCCGTCGTGCTGACGGAACTCTTCCCCGACATTCTGCTGGATCGGAGTCCGGGGATTGTCATCGAGCTGAACGAGTGCTAGAAATCGGAGGTGCCGTAGTTTCGGTGCTTGATCGGTCGGGCCGTGAAGACGTACGACTACATCAACCGCGTTGTTCTAACGCTTCCGCTTTCGGTCTACGAGGGTACGTGGAAAACACTCTCCCCTCTCGTTGCTATGCATCACCATGATCTTGCGTGTGCATAGGAATTTTTTTGAAATTACTATGTTCCCCAATAGTGGCATCTGAGCCTGGTTTTATGCGTAGATGTTATATGCACGAGTAGAACACAAGTGAGTTGTGGGCGGTACAAGTCATACTGCTTACCAGCATGTCATACTTTGGTTCGACGGTATTGTTGGATGAAGCGGCCCAGACCGACATTACGCGTACACTTACGCGAGACTGGTTCTACCGACGTGCTTTGCACACAGGTGGCTGGCGGCTGTCTGTTTCTCCAACTTTAGTTGATCCGACTATGGCTACGCCCGGTCCTTGCGAAGGTTAAAACAACACTAACTTGACGAACTATCGTTGTGGTTTTGATGCGTAGGTAAGAACGGTTCTTGCTCAGCCCGTAGCAGCCACGTAAAATTTGCAACAACAAAGTAGAGGACGTCTAACTTGTTTTTGCAGGGCATGTTGTGATGTGATATGGTCAAGACGTGATGCTATATTTTATTGTATGAGATGATCATGTTTTGTAACCGAAGTTATCGGCAACTGGCAGGAGCCATATGGTTGTCGCTTTATTGTATGAAATGCAAACGCCCTGTAATTGCTTTACTTTATCACTAAGCGGTAGCGATAGTCGTAGAAGCAATAGATGGCGTAAACGACAACGATGCTACGATGGAGATCAAGTTGTCGCGCCAGTGACGATGGTGATCACGACGGTGCTTCGGAGATGGAGATCACAAGCACAAGATGATGATGGCCATATCATATCACTTACATTGATTGCATGTGATGTTTATCCTTTATGCATCTTATCTTGCTTTGATTGACGGTAGCATTTTAAGATGATCTCTCACTAATTATCAAGAAGTGTTCTCCCTGAGTATGCACCGTTGCGAAAATTCTTCGTGCTGAGACACCACGTGATGATCGGGTGTGATAGGCTCTACGTTCAAATACAACGGGTGCAAAACAGTTGCACATGCGGAATACTCAGGTTAAACTTGACGAGCCTAGCATATACAGATATGGTCTCGGAACACGGAGACCAAAAGGTCGAACATGAATCATATAGTAGATATGATCAACATAGTGATGTTCACCATTGAAACTACTCCATCTCACGTGATGATCGGACATGGTTTAGTTGATTTGGATCACATGATCACTTAGATGACTAGAGAGATGTCTGTCTAAGTGGGAGTTCTTAAGTAATATGATTAATTGAACTTAAATTTATCATCAACTTAGTACCTGATAGTATTTGGCTTGTCTATGTTTGTTGTAGATAGATGGCTCGTGCTGTTGTTCCGTTGAATTTTAATGCGTTCCTTGAGAAAGCTAAGTTGAAAGATGATGGTAGCAACTACATGGACTAGGTCCGTAACTTGAGGATTATCCTCATTGCTGCACAGAAGAATTACGTCCTGGAAGCACCGCTGGGTGCTAGGCCTGCTGCAGATGCAACTGACAATGTTAAGAACGTCTGGCAGAGCAAAGCTGATGACTACTCGATAGTTCAGTGTGCCATGCTTTACAGCTTGGAACCGGGTCTTCAACGACGTTTTGAATGTCATGGAGCATATGAGATGTTCCAGGAGTTGAAGTTGATATTTCAAGCAAATGCCCGGATTGAGAGATATGAAGTCTCCAATAAGTTCTATAGCTGGAAGATGGAGGAGAATAGCTCTGTCAGTGAACACATACTCAAAATGTCTGGGTATAATAATCACTTGATTCAACTGGGAGTTAATCTTCCTGATGATAGTGTCATTGACAGAATTCTTTAATCACTGCCACCAAGCTACAAGAGCTTCGTGATGAACTATAATATGCAAGGGATGGACAAGACTATTCCCGAGCTCTTCGCAATGCTGAAAGCTGCAGAGGTAGAAATCAAGAAGGAGCATCAAGTGTTGATGGTCAATGAGACCACCAGTTTCAAGAAAAAGGGCAATGGGAAGAAGAAGGGGAACTTCAAGAAGAACAGCAAACAAGTTGCTGCTCAAGAGAAGAAACCCAAATCTGGACCTAAGCCTGAGACTGAGTGCTTCTACTGCAAGCAGACTGGACACTGGAAGCGGAACTGCCCCAAGTATTTGGCGGATAAGAAGGATGGCAAGGTGAACAAAGGTATATGTGATATACATGTTATTGATGTGTACCTTACTAATGCTCGCAGTAGCATCTGGGTATTTGATACTAGTTCTGTTGCTAATATTTGCAACTCGCAACAGGGACTACGGATTAAGCGAAGATTGGCTAAAGACGAGGTGATGATGTGCGTGGGAAATGGTTCCAAAGTCGATGTGATCGCGGTCGGCACGCTACCTCTACATCTACCATCGGGATTAGTTTTAGACCTAAATAATTGTTATTTGGTGCTAGCGTTGAGCATGAACATTATATCTGGATCTTGTTTGATGCGAGACGGTTATTCATTTAAATCAGAGAATAATGGTTGTTCTATTTATATGAGTAATATCTTTTATGGTCATGCACCCTTAAGGAGTGGTCTATTTTTATTAAATCTCGATAGTAGTGATACACATATTCATAATGTTGAAGCCAAAAGATGCAAAGTTGATAATGATAGTGCAACTTATTTGTGGCACTGCCGGTTGGGTCATATTGGTGTAAAGCGCAAGAAGAAACTCCATACTGATGGACTTCTGGAATCACTTGATTATGAATCACTTGGTACTTGCGAACCGTGCCTCATGGGCAAGATGACTAAAACGCCGTTCTCCGGAACTATGGAGGGAGCAACTGATTTGTTGGAAATCATACATACTAATGTATGTGGTCCAATGAATATTGAGGCTCGCGGCGGGTATCATTATTTTTTCACCTTCACAGATGATTTGAGCAGATATGGGTATATCTACTTGATGAAACACAAGTATGAAACATTTGAAAAGTTCAAAGAATTTCAGAGTGAAGTGGAAAATCATCGTAACAAGAAAATAAAATTTCTACGATCTGATCATGGAGGAGAATATTTGAGTTACGAGTTTCGTTTACATTTGAAGCAATGCGGAATAGTTTCGCAACACACGCCACCCGGAACACCACAACGAAATGGCGTGTCCGAATGTCGTAATCGTACTTTACTAGATATGGTGCGATCTATGATGTCTCTTACTGATTTACCGC
Source organism: Triticum dicoccoides (assembly GCF_002162155.2). NCBI lineage: Eukaryota > Viridiplantae > Streptophyta > Magnoliopsida > Poales > Poaceae > Triticum > Triticum dicoccoides. The sequence goes on from NC_041383.1 coordinate 218,471,425, forward strand.
TATCGTTTTGGGGTTATGCTTTAGAGATAGCCGCATTCACGTTAAATAGGGCACCATCAAAATCCGTTGAGACGACGCCTTATGAACTGTGGTTTGGCAAGAAACCAAAGTTGTCGTTTCTTAAAGTTTGGGGCTGCGATGCTTATGTGAAGAAACTTCAACCAGATAAGCTCGAACCCAAATCGGAGAAATGTGTCTTCATAGGATACCCAAAAGAGACTATTGGGTACACCTTCTATCACAGATCTGAGGGCAAGATTTTTGTTGCTAAATTCGGATCCTTTCTAGAGAAGGAGTTTCTCTCGAAAGAAGTTAGTGGGAGGAAAGTAGAACTTGATGAGGTAACTGTACCTGCTCCCTATTGGAAAGTAGTTCATCACAAGAACCAGTTCCTGTGACAACTACACCAATCAGTGAGGAAGCTAATGATATTGATCATGAAACTTCAGATCAAGTTACTACCGAACCTCGTAGGTCTACCAGAGTAAGATCCGCACCAGAGTGGTATGGTAATCCTATTCTGGAAGTCATGTTACTTGACCATGGCGAACCTACGAACTATGAGGAAGCGATGATGAGCCTAGATTCCGCAAAATGGCTTGAGGCCATGAAATCTGAGATGGGATCCATGTATGAGAACAAAGTATGGACTTTGGTTGACCTGCCCGATGATCGGCAAGCCATCGAGAATAAATGGATCTTCAAGAAGAAGACTGACGCTGATGGTAATGTAATTGTCTACAAAGCTCGACTTGTTGCAAAAGGTTTTCGAGAAGTTCAAGGGGTTGACTACGATGAGACTTTCTCACCCGTAGCGATGCTTAAGTCTGTCCGAATCTTGTTAGCAATTGTCGCATTTTATGATTATGAAATTTGGCAAATGGATGTCAAAACTGCATTCCTGATTGGATTTCTGGAAGACGAGTTGTATATGATGCAGCCAGAAGGTTTTGTCGATCCAAAAGGTGCTAACAAAGTGTGCAAGCTCTAGCGATCCATTTATGGACTGGTGCAAGCATCTCGGAGTTGGAATAAACACTTTGATAGTGTGATCAAAGCATATGGTTTTATACAGACTCTTGGAGAAGCCTGTATTTACAAGAAAGTGAGTGGGAGCTCTGTAGCATTTCTGATATTATATGTAGATGACATATTGTTAGTTGGAAATGATATAGAATTTCTGGATAGCATAAAGGGATACTTGAATAAAAGTTTTTCAAGGAAAGACCTCAGTGAAGCTGCTTACATATTGGGCATCAAGATCTATAGAGATAGATCAAGACGGTTGATTGGACTTTCACAAAGGACATACCTTGATAAAGTTTTGAAAAAGTTCAAAATGGATCAGGAAAATAAAGGATTCTTGCCTGTATTACAAGGTGTGAAGTTAAGTCAGACTCAATGCCCGACCACAGCAGAAGATAGAGAGATAATGAAAGATGTTCCCTATGCTTCAGCCATAGGCTCTATCATGTATGCAATGCTGTGTACCAGACCTGACGTATGCTTAGCAATAAGCTTGGCAGGTAGGTACCAAAGTAATCCAGGAGTGGATCACTGGACAGCGGTCAAGAATATCCTGAAATACCGGAAAAGGACTAAGGATATGTTTCTCGTTTATGGAGGTGACAAAGAGCTAGTCGTAAATGGTTACGTCGATGCAAGCTTTGACACTGATCCAGACGATTCTAAATCGCAAACCGGATACGTGTTTATATTGAACGGTGGAGCTGTCAGTTGGTGCAGTTCTAAACAAAGCGTCGTGGCGGGATCTACATGTGAAGCGGAGTACATAGCTGCTTCGGAAGCAGCAAATGAAGGAGTCTGGATGAAAGAGTTCATTTCCGATCTAGGTGTCATACCTAGTGCATCGGGACCAATGAAGATCTTATGTGACAATACTGGTGCAATTGCCTTGGCAAAGGAATCCAGATTTCACAAGAGGACCAAGCACATCAAGAGACGCTTCAATTCTAGTCGGGACCAAGTCCAGGTGAGAGACATAGAGATTTGCAAGATACATACGGATCTGAATGTTGCAGACCCGTTGACTAAGCCTCTTCCACGAGCAAAACATGATCAACACCAAGACTCCATGGGTGTTAGAATCATTACTGTGTAATCTAGATTATTGACTCTAGTGCAAGTGGGAGACTGAAGGAAATATGCCCTAGAGGCAATAATAATGTTATTATTTATTTCCTCATATCATGATAAATGTTTATTATTCATGCTATAATTGTACTAACCGGAAACATGATACATGTGTGCATACATAGAAAAACTTAATGTCACTAGTATGCCTCTACTTGACTAGCTCATTAATCAAAGATGGTTATGTTTCCTAACCATAGACATGTGTTGTCATTTGATTAACGGGATCACATCATTAGGAGAATGATGTGATTGACTTGACCCATTCCGTTAGCTTAGCACTTGATCGTCTAGTATGTTGCTATTGCTTTCTTCATGACTTATACAAAGTTCCTATAACTATGAGATTATGCAACTCCCGTTTACCGGAGGAACACTTTGTGTGCTACCAAACGTCACAACTTAACTGGGTGATTATAAAGGAGCTCTACAGGTGTCTCCAAAGGTACATGTTGAGTTGGCGTATTTCGAGATTAGGTTTTGTCACTCCGATTGTCGGAGAGGTATCTCTGGGCCCTCTCGGTAATGCACATCACTATAAGCCTTGCAAGCAATGTAGCTAATGAGTTAGTTACGGAATGATGCATTACGTAACGAGTAAAGAGACTTGCCGGTAACAATATTGAACTAGGTATTGAGATACCGACGATCGAATCTCGGGCAAGTAACATACCGATGACAAAGGGAACAACGTGTGTTGTTATGCGGTTTGACCGATAAAGATCTTCGTAGAATATGTAGGAGCCAATATGAGCATCCAGGTTCCGCTATTGGTTATTGACCGGAAACAGTTCTAGGTCATGTCTACATAGTTCTCGAACCCGTAGGGTCCGCACGCTTAAGGTTTCGATGACAGTTATATTATGAGTTTATGAGTTTTGATGTACCAAAGTTTGTTCAGAGTCCCGAATGAGATTACGGACATGACGAGGAGTCTCAAAATGGTCGAGACATGAAGATTGATATATTGGAAGCCTATATTTGGATGTCGGAAGTGTTCCAGGTGAAATCGGGATTTTACCGGAGTACCGGGAGGTTACCGGAACCCCCCGGGAGGCTTAATGGGCCTATATGGGCCCTAGTGGAGAGGAAGAGAGGAGGCAAGGGCTGGGCCGCGCCCCCTCCCCCTAGCCCGAATAGGACAAGGAGAGGGGGGCGGCGCCCCCCCTTTCCTTCCCCTCTCCCTCCTCCTTCCCCCCTTCTCCTATTCCAACTAGGAAAGAAGGGATTCCTACTCCCGGTGGGAGTAGGTCTCCCCTTGGCGCGCCCCTTCTTGGCCGGCTGCCCCCTCCCCCTTGGCTCCTTTATATACGGGGGTAGGGGGGAACCTCTAAGACACAACAATTGATCTCTGGATCTCTTAGCCGTGTGCGGTGCCCCCCTCCACCATAGTCCTCGATCATATTGTAGCGGTGCTTAGGCGAAGCCCTGCGACGGTAGAACATCAAGATCGTCACCACGCCGTCGTGCTGACGGAACTCTTCCCCGACATTCTGCTGGATCGGAGTCCGGGAATCGTCATCGAGCTGAACGTGTGCTAGAACTCGGAGGTGCCGTAGTTTCGGTGCTTGATCGGTCGGGTCGTGAATACGTACGACTACATCAACCGTGTTGTTCTAACGCTTCCGCTTTCGGTCTACGAGGGTACGTGGACAACACTCTCCCCTCTCATTGCTATGCATCACCATGATCTTGCGTGTGCGTAGGATTTTTTTTGAAATTACTACGTTCCCCAACACTAGTTCCCTAGAATTTTTCTGGTCAAGGTGTGGAAATATAGTGCATGAACTTTTCTTTTGACATTAAGGGGTGGGGGTGAGGCAAGGAACCCCACCATTTGTTGTACTCCAACTCGAACGAAACTTGCCAGTCAATACAAATACAAGTTAAGCGCAACGAGGCACACAAGAAAAATACAGGGGAACCCACCCAAGAGGAGAGCCAAAACACTAGGAGCATGTTTAGTTACCTGCATCTTTTTTTGCCTCATTGTATCTGTGACTCAGTTGGGCCTGTCTGAGTAGATGCAGGCTAAAAATCATGTTGGCACATCGTCTATTAGCTTGCATCTTCCTCAGCCTGGCTGCAAAGAAATGCAAATAACACTGCTTGGTTGCGAGCTTGTCTAGGCATATGCTGAGTTTGTGGTGTTTGGTTAGATGGAACACATGTTGTCTGGTAACGTCCTTTACGAAAGGCCCGAAATAGGAAGCCAAAGTGAAAAATCTCCAAAAGCTGAAGCATAATACCAAACAAACAGGGCCCAATAGGGTCAGTACGCAAATGAAAACACCTCAATTAGAGTTGTGGATCAAAAGTTATAACACTTTTAATGTCGAGGATTGTGAATATGCAAGTTGTGTTTTGGAACATAATTTGTAAAACAATCAATATAATGTACTAATATTTATGTTTCTAATCGTAACTGCTGAATGTTGTTTACCAGTATATAACTATATATACATCTTGGGCCTGATAAGCAGTGAAAATGTAGCCATGATTGTGAATGAGAAGCCAACACATAACAAGAATAGAGCTAGACAACAAGCACATAACATGGGGACATTTTCCTGCCGAACTTCCGATGTAACCCAAGTGATCCAACCAATAACTTTAAACTTGTCAAATGGATGCTAAGAACAATGGAACATACTAGGAACAAAACCATTATACTGCACCAATAACTCTGTGGGGTACATATGAAATGGGCACTTAAATGACCATCCAATGGGTCTGGCTAGATGTCAGGTAACAGAAAATCCAATTTGGGATAGTCGATTCACTATGAGCTGTCGGATGCAAGTTGGATGGCTAGATTAGCTTATTCAACCTCCGAAACGGTTCACTGTTCATCTTCTACCTTCAGAACCGCCAATCTACCTGAAGGAAATATGCCCTAGAGGCAATAATAAAGTTGTTATTTATATTTCCTTATATCATGATAAATGTTTATTATTCATGGAATTGTATTAACCGGAAACTTAGTACATGTGTGAATACATAGACAAAAAACAAAGTGTCCCTAGTATGCCTCTACTTGACTAGCTCGTTAATCAAAGATGGTTATGTTTCCTGACCATAGACATGTGTTGTCATTTGATAAATGCTACGTCTTGAGCTTGCATTGGTTTTCCTTGAAGAAGAAAGGGTGATGCAGCAATAGTAGCGTAAGTATTTCCCTCAGTTTTTGAGAACCAAGGTATCAATCCAGTAGGAGGCTCCTCAAAAGTCCCACGCACCTACACAAACAAACAAAGAACTCGCAACCAACGCAATAAAGGGGTTGTCAATCCCTTCACGGCCACTTGCGAAAGTGAGATCTGATAGAGATAGTATGATAAGATAAATATATTTTTGGTATTTTATGATATAACTTGGAAAAGTAAAGATGCAAATAAAAGTAGATTGAAAGCTTATATGATAAAAGATAGACCCGGGGGCCATAGGTTTCACTAGTGGCTTCTTTCAAGTTAGCATAAGTATTACGGTGGGTGAACAAATTACTGTCGAGCAATTTATAGAAAAGCGAATAATTATGAGATTATCTAGGCATGATCATGTATATAGGCATCACGTCCGTGACAAGTAGACCGACTCCTGCCTGCATCTACTACTATTACTCCACACATCGACCGCTATCCAGCATGCATCTAGAGTATTAAGTTCATAAGAACAGAGTAACACATTAAGAAAGATGACATGATGTAGAGGGATAAAGTCATGCAATATGATATAAACCCCATATTTTTGTCCTCGATGGCAACAATACAATACGTGCCTTGCAACCCCTGCTGTCACTGGGTAAGGACACCGCAAGATTGAACCCAAAGCTAAGCACTTCTCCCATGGAAAGAAAGATCAATCTAGTAGGCCAAACCAAACTGATAATTCGAAGAGACTTGCAAAGATAACTCAATCATACATAAAAGAATTCAGAGGAGATTCAAATATTTCTCATAGATAAACTTGATCATAAACCCACAATTCATCGGATCTCGACAAACACACCGCAAAAAGAGTTACATCAAATAGATCTCCACAAGAGAGGGGGAGAACATAGTATTGAGATCCAAAATGAGAGAAGAATCCATCTAGCTAATAACTATGGACCCGAAGGTCTGTGGTAAACTACTCACAACTCATCGGAGGGGCTATGGTCTTGATGTATAAGCCCTCCGTGGTCGATTCCCCCTCCGGCGGAGCGCCAGCGAAGGCTCCAAGATGGGATCTCGCAGATACAGAAGGTTACGGCGGTGGAAATTGTTTTTCGTTGGCTCCATAGATGTTTTCGGGGTACGTGGGTATATATAGGAGGAAGAAGTAGGTCGGTGGCCGCCCGAGGGGCCCACAAGACAGGAGGGTGCGCCCAGGGGGTGGGCGCGCCCTCCTATCTCGTGGCTGCCTCGGCTGCTTCTTGGCTTGCACTCCAAGTCCTCTGGATCACGTTCGTTCCAAAAATCACGCTCCCGAAGGTTTCATTCCATTTGGACTCCGTTTGATATTCCTTTTCTTCAAAATACTGAAATAGGCAAAAAAACAGCAACACAGGCTGGGCCTCCGGTTAGTAGGTTAGTCCCAAAAATGATATAAATGTGTAAAATAAAGCCCATAAACATCCAAAAGGGGTAATATAATAGCATGGAATAATCAAAAATTATAGATACGTTGGAGACGTATCAATAAATGGGATCACATCATTAGAGAATGATGTGATGGACAAGACCCATCCGTTAGCTTAGCATTATGATCGTTACAGTTTTATTGCTATTGCTTTCTTCATGACTTATACATGTTCCTCTGACTATGAGATTATGCAACTCCGAATACTGGAGGAACACCTTATGTGCTATCAAACGTCACAATGTAACTGGGTGATTATAAACATGCTCTACAGGTGTCTCCGAAGGTGTTTGTTGGGTTGGCATAGATCGAGAATAGGATTTCTCACTCCGTGAATCGGAGAGGTATCTCTAGGCCCTCTCGGTAATGCTCATCACTATAAGCCTTGCAAGCAATGTGACTAATGAGTTAATTGCTGGATGAAGCATTACGGAACAAGTAAAGAGACTTGCTGGTAATGAGATTGAACTAGGTAGTATGATACCGACGATCAAATCTCGGGCAAGTAACATACCGATGAAAGGGAACAACGTATGTTGTTATGCGATTTGACCGATAAAGATCTTCGTAGAATATGTAGGGGCCAATATGAGCATCCAGGTTCCACTATTGGTTATTGATCTGAGATGTGTCTCGATCATGTCTACATAGTTCTCGAACCATAGGGTCTGCGAGCTTTACGTTCGATGATGATTTGTATTATGAGTTATGTGTTTTTGATGACCGAAGTTTGTTCAGAGTCCCGGATGAGATCACCGATGTGACGAGGAGTCTCGAAATGGTCGAGACAAAAAGATTGATATATTGGAAGGTTATGTTCGGACACCGAAAAGGTTTCAGAAAGGTTCGGGCATTTTTCGGAGTACCGGGAGGTTACGGGAACCCCCCGGGGGATTAATGGGCCTTCATGGGCCTTAGTGGAAGAGAAGAGGCAGCGGCCAGGTGAAGGCACGCCCCCCTCTATCCCAAGCCGAATTGGACTAGGGGAGGGGCGCAGCCCCCCCTTTCCTCTTTCTCCTCCACCTCTTTCCCTCTTTCTCCCTCTTGGAAAAAGGAAGGGGACTCCAACTAGGATTGGGAATCCTAGTTGGACTCCCCCTATAGGCGCGCCCCTCTTAGGCCGGACTCCTCCTCCTCCCTCCTTTATATACGGGGGCAGGGGGCACCGCAAAGCACAACAATATTTCTCTTAGCCGTGTGCGGTGCCCCCCTCCACTGTTCAACACCTCGGTCATATCATCGTAGTGCTTAGGCGAAGCCCTGCGCTAGTAACATCATCAACACCGTCGTCACGCTATCATGCTGACGGAACTCTCCCTCGTCCTCAACTGGATCAAGTGCTCGAGGGACATCATCATGTTGAACGTGTGCTGAACATGTAGGTGTCATAAGTTCGGTACTTGGATCGGTTGGATCATGAAGACGTTCGACTACATCAACCGCGTTACTAAATGCTTCCGCTTTCGGTCTACGAGGGTACGTGGACACACTCTCCCGTCTTGTTGCTATGCATCTCTTAGATAGATCTTGCGTGATCGTAGGATTTTTTTTGGATTACTACGTTCCCCAACAGTGGTATTAGAGCCAGGTCTATGCATAGATGATGTGCACGAGTAGAACACAAAGAGTTGTGGGCGATAATAGTCATACTGATTAACACCAATGTCTTACTTTGATTCAGCGGTATTGTTGGATGAAGCGGCCCGGACCGACATTACATGACCGCGTTCATGGGACTGGTTCTACCGACGTGTTTTGCACACAGGTGGCTGGCGGGTGTCTGTTTCTCCAACTTTAGTTGAATCGAGTTTGAGCACGGTCGGTCCTTGTTGAAGGTTAAAGCATCACACTTGACGAAAAATCGTTGTGGTTTTGATGCGTAGGTAAGAACGGTTCTTGCTAGAAGCCCGTAGCAACCACATAAAATTGCAACAACAAAGTAGAGGACGTCTAACTTGCTTTTGCAGGGCTTGTTGTGATGTGATATAAATTGTTGTATGAGATGATCATGTTTTGTAACAGAGTTATCGGCAACTGGCAGGAACCATATGGTTGTCACTTTATTGTATGAAATGCAATCACCATGTAATTGCTTTACTTTATCACTAAGCGACAGCGATAGTCGTAGAAGAATAAGTTGGCGGGACGACAACGATGCTACGATGGAGATCAAGGTGTTAAGCCAGTGACGATGGAGATCATGACGGTGCTTCGATGATGGAGATCAAAGGCACAAGATGATGATGGCCATATCATGTCACATATTTTGATTGCATGTGATGTTTATCTTTTATGCATTCTATTTTGCTTAGTACGGCGGTAGCATTATAAGATGATCCCTCACTAAATTTCAAGGTAGTGTTCTCCCTGAGTATGCACCGTTGCTACTGTTCGTCGTGCCGAGACACCACGTGATGATCAGGTGTGATAAGCTCTATGTTCACATACAACGGGTGCAAGCCAGTTTTGCACATGCAGAATACTCGGGTTAAACTTGACGAGCCTAGCATATGCAGATATGGCCTCGGAACACTAAGACCGAAAGGTCGAATTTGAATCATATAGTAGATATGATCAACATAGAGATGTTCACCATTGAAAACTACTCCATCTCACGTGATGATCAGACATGGTTTAGTTGATATGGATCACGTGATCATTTAGATGACTAGCGGGATGTCTATCTAAATGGGAGTTCTTTAGTAATATGATTAATTGAACTTTAATTTATCATGAACTTAGTCCTGATAGTATTTGCAAATTCTGTTGTAGATAGCTCGCGTTATAGCTCCCTTATGTTTATATATGTTCCTAGAGAAAACTAAGTTGAAAGATGTTAGTAGCAAAGATGCGGACTGGGTCCGTGATCTGAGGTTTATCCTCATTGCTGCACAGAAGAATTATGTCCTTGATGCACTGCTAGGTGACAGACCTAGGAGTAGATGCAGACATTATGAACGTTTGGCTAGCTCAATATGATGACTACTTGATATTTTAGTGCACCATGCTTTACGGCTTAGAACCGGGACTTCAAAAACGTTTTGAACGCCATGGAGCATATGAGATGTTCCAAGAACTGAAATTGGTATTTCAGACTCATGCCCGTGTCGAGGGGTATGAGACCTCTGACAAGTACTTCGCCTAAAAGATGGAGGAGAATAGCTCAGCTAGTGAGCATGTGCTCAGAATGTCTGGGTACTACAATCACTTGAATCAAGTGGGAGTTAAACTTCCAGATAAGATAGTGATTGACAAAGTTCTCTAGTCACCATCACCAGGTTACTGGAACTTCGTGATGAACTATAATTTCAAGGGATGACGAAAGCAATTCCTGAGCTCTTCATGGTGCTGAAATTGACGAAGGTAGAAATCAAGAAAAAGCATCACGTGTTGATGATTAAACAAGACCACTAGTTTCAAGAAAAGGGAAAAGGGAAATAAAGGGAACTTCTAGAAGAATGACAAGCAAGTTGTCACTCCCGTGAAGAAGCCCAAAGCTAGACCTAAGCCTGAAATTGAGTGCTTCTACTGCAAAGGAAATGGTCACTGGAAATGGAGTTACCCCAAATATTTGGTGGATAAGAAGGATGGCAAAGTGAACATAGGTATATTTTATATACATGTTATTGATGTGTACTTTACTAGTGTTTATAGTAACCCCTGGGTATTTGATACATGTTCAGTTGCTAAGATTAGTAACTCGAAATAGGAGTTGCAGAATAAATAGAGACTAGTTGAGGGCAAAGTGACGATGTATATTGGAAGTGGTTCCAAGATTGATATGATCATCATCGCACACTCCCTATACTTTAGGGATTAGTGTTGAACCTAAATAAATGTTATTTGGTGTTTGCGTTAAGCATGAATATGATTAGATCATGTTTATTGCAATACAGTTATTCATTTAAAACAGAAAATAATTGTTATTCCGTTTACATGAATAAAACCTCCTATGTTCATACACCCAATGTTAATGGTTTATTGAATCTCGATCGTAGTGATACACATATTCATAATATTGATGCCAAAAGATGCAAAGTTGATAATGATAGTGCAACATATTTGTGGCACTTCCGTTTGGGTCATATCGGTGTAAAGCGCATGAAGAAACTCCATGCAGATGGACTTTTGGAATCACTTGATTATGAATCATTTGATACTTCCGAACCGTGCCTTATGGGCAAGATGACTCAAACTCCGTTCTCCGGAACAATTGAACGAGCTAACAACTTACTGGAAATAATACATACCAATGTATGCGGTCCAATGAGTGTTGAGGCTCGTGGCGGGTATCATTATTTTTTGACCTTCACAGATGATTTGAGAAGATATGGGTATATCTACTTAATGAAATACAAGTCTAAAACATTTGAAAAGTTCAAAGAATTTCAGAGTGATGTGGAGAATCATCATAACAAGAAAATAAAAGTTTCTATGATCTGATTGTGGAGGAGAATATTTGAGTTACGAGTTTGGCCTTTATTTAAAACAATGTGGAATAGTTTCATAGCTCACGCTACCTGGAACACCACAGCGTAATGGTGTGTCCGAACGTCGTAACCACACTTTATTAGATATGGTGCAATCTATGATGTCTCTTACCGATTTACCACTATCGTTTTGGGGTTGTGCATTAGATACAACTGCATTCACGTTAAACAGGGTACCGTCAATATCCGTTGAGACGACACCGTATGAATTGTGGTTTGGCAACAAACCTAAGCTATCGTTTCTTAAAGTTTGGGGCTACGATGCTTATGTGAAAAAGCTTCAACCTGATAAGCTCAAACCCAAAACGGAGAAATGCGTCTTCATAAGGATACCCAAAGGAAACTGTTGGGCACACCTTCTATCACAGATCCGAAGGCAAGATATTCGTTGCTAAGAATGGATCCTTTCTAGAGAAGGAGTTTCTCTCGAAAGAAGTGAGTGGGAGGAAAGTAGAGCTTGATGAGGTAATTGTACCTTCTCCCGAATTGGAAAGTAGTTCATCACAGAAATTAGTTCCAGTGATTCCTACACCAATTAGTGAGGAAGCTAATGATGATGATCATAAAACTTCAGATCAAATTACTACCTAACCTCGTAGGTCAACCAGAGTATGGTCCGCACCAGAGTGGTACGGTAATCCTATTCTGAAAGTCATGTTACTAGACCATGATGAACCTACAAACTATGAGGAAGCGATGATGAGCCCAGATTCCGCGAAATGGCTTGAGGCCATGAAATCTGAGATGGGATCCATGTATGAGAACAAAGTATGGACTTTGGTTGACTTGCCCGATGATCGGCAAGCCATTGAGAATCCGAGGAAGATGGACAATGATGGTAGTGTTACTATATACAAAGCTCGACTAGTCGTAGAAAGGTTTTCGACAAGTTCAAGGTGTTGACTACAATGAGATCTTCTCAACCGTAGCGATGCTTAAAATCCGTCTGAATCATGTTAGCAATTGCCATATTTTATGAAATCTGGCAAATGGATGTCAAAACTGCATTCCTTAAATGAATATATCTAAGGAGAGTTGTATATGATGCAACCAGAAGGTTTTGTCGATCCTAAAGGTACTAACAAGGTGTGCAAGCTCCAGCGATCCATCTATGGACTGGTGCAAGCATGTTGGACTTGGAATATATGCTTTGATGAGTTGATCAAAGCATATAGTTTTATACAGACTTGCGGTGAAGCCTGTATTTACAAGAAAGTGAGTGGGAGCACTACAACCTTTCTGATAAGTATATGTGAATGGCATATTGTTGGTCAGAAATGATGTAGAATTTTCTGGAAAGCATAAAGGAGAATTTGAAAGGAGTTTTTCAAAGAAAGACCTCGGTGAAGCTGCTTACATATTGGGCATCAAGATCTATAAAGATAGATCAAGACGCTTGATAAAGATTTTTTCAATGAGTACATACCTTGACAAGATATTGAAGTAGTTCAAAATGGAACAGTGAATGAAGGAGTTCTTGCCTCTGTTGCAAGGTGTAAAGTTGAGTCAGACTCAAAACCCGACCACAACAAAAAATAGAAAGAGAATGAAAGTCATTCCCTATGCCTCTGCCATAGGTTCTATAAAGTATGCTATGTTGTGTACCAGACCTATTCTATACCTTATCATGAGTTTGGCAAGGGGGTACGATAGTGATCCAGGAGTGGATTGCTAGACAGCGGTCAAAGTTATTCTTAGTTACCTAAGATGACTAAGGAAATATTTCTCGGTTATGGAGGTGATAAAGAGTCCGTCGTAAAGAGTTACATTGATGCAAGCTTTTACACCGATCCGGATGACTCTGAGACTCAATCTGGATACATATTGAAATTGGGAGCAATTAGCTAAAGTAGATCCATGCAGAGCATGATAGCCATAGAAAATTTGCAAAATACCTACGGCTCTGAATGTGGCAGACCCGTTGACTGAACTTCTCTCACAAGCATAACATGATCACACCTTAGTACTATTTTGGTGTTAATCACATAGCAATGTGAACTAGATTATTGACTCTAGTAAACCCTTTGGGAGTTGGTCACATGGCGATGTGAACTATGGGTGTTAATCATATACAAATATGAACTATTAGTGTTAAATCACATGGCAATGTGAACTAGATTATTGACTCTAGTGTAAGTGGGAGCCGAAGGAAATATGCACTAGAGGCAACAATAAAGTTGTTATTTATATTTCCTTACATCATGATAAATGTTTATTATTCATGCTAGAATTGTATTAACCGGAAACTTAGTACATGTGTGAATACATAGACAAAAAACAAAGTGTCCCTAGTATGCCTCTACTTGACTAGCTCGTTAATCAAAGATGGTTATGTTTCCTGACCATATACATGTGTTGTCATTTGATAAACGGGATCACATCATTATAGAATGATGTGATGGACAAGACCCATCCGTTAGCTTAGCATTATGATCATTACAGTTTTATTGCTACTGCTTTCTTCAGGACTTATACATGTTCCTCTGACTATGAGATTATGCAACTCCCGAATACCGGAGGAACACCTTGTGTGCTATCAAACATCACAACATAACTGGTGGATTATAAAGATGCTCTACATGTGTCTCTGAAGGTGTTTGTTGGGTTGGCATAGATCGATAATAGGATTTGTCACTCCGCGTATCGGAGAGGTATCTCTGGGCCCTCTCGGTAATGCTCATCACTATAAGCCTTGCAAGCAATGTGACTAATGAGTTAGTTGCGGGATGAAGCATTACAGAACGAGTAAAGAGACTTGCCAGTAATGAGATTGAACTAGGTATGATGATACCGACGATCGAATCTCGGGCAAGTAACATACCGATGACAAACGGAAGAACGTATGTTGTTATGCAGTTTGACCAATAAAGATCTTCGTAGAATATGTAGGAGCCAATATGAGCATCCAGGTTCTGCTATTGGTTATTGATCAGATATGTATCTCAATCATGTTTACATAGTTCTCGAACCCGTAGGGTCCACACGCTTAACGTTCGATGATGATTTGTATTATGAGTAATGTGTTTTTGATCACCAAAGTTTGTTTGAAGTCCTGGATGAGAACACGGACGTGACGAGGAGTCTCAAAATGGTCGATACATAAAGATTGATATATTGGAAGGTTATGCTCGGACACCGACAAGGTTTCGGAAAGGTTCGGGCATTTTTTGGAGTACCGGGAGGTTACCGGGACCCCCCCGGGGATTAATGGGCCTTCATGGGCCTTAGTGGAAAAGAGGAGGCAGCGGACAGGTGGAGGCGCGCGCCCCCCTAGCCCAAACCAAATTGGACTAGGGGAGGGGGTGCCCTCCCCCCTTTCCTCTTTCTCCTCCACCTCTTTCCCTCTCTCTCCCTCTTGGAAAAAGGAAGGGGACTCCAACTAGGATTGGGAATCCTAGTTGGACTCCCCCTATAGGTGTGCCCCTCCTTGGCCGGCCTCCTCCTCCTCCCTCCTTTATATACGGGGGCAGGGGGCACCCCAAAGCAAAACAGTTGTTCTCTTAGTCGTGTGTGGTGCCCCCTCCGCAGTTCAACACCTCGGTCATATCGTCGTAGTGCTTAGGCGAAGCCCTGCGCCGGTAACATCATCAACACCGTCGTCACACCGTCGTGCTGACGGAATTCTCCCTCATCCTCAACTAGATCAAGAGCTCGAGGGACATCATCGTGCTGAACGTGTGCCGAACACGGAGGTGTCGTATGTTCAGTACTTGGATTGGTTGGATCGTGAAGACGTTCGACTACATCAAGCGCGTTACTAAATGCTTCCGTTTTCGCTCTACGAGGGTACATGGACACACTCTCCCGTCTCGTCACTATGCATATCCTAGAGAGATCTTGCGTGATCGTAGGAAATATTTTGGGTTACTACGTTCCCCAACACTACCACCAGACTAACCGCCTGCCGCCACTGCCGGCAGCCAATGGCACTCCCGCATTAGCCTTGCTGTCCCCCCCCCAACCGTCGCCCATTGTCGTGCTGCCGCTACACCTAGCCATCCCTCTAACCCCGACCATGAACCATTTTTTCTGGCAAACTGCACCCCCACCCCAATGCCCCTCATATAGATAATGGGGTCACCTGCCACCCTAAGATAGACCCAGAGGGCTTCTCCGGCAAGGTTGCGACTGCTTCTTCCTTACCTCCAGCGGCTGCTTCCTTCCTTCCAAAATCGACTAACTCAAAAACTATTTTCAAACAAATTACAAGTAGCTATTGTGCTGTATAAAACATGAGGCTTGTCATGTCAGGACTACATATTTTCTTATCCCAGTTAATATTCAAACTCTAACATAATAGCTAGGAAAGAAAGTGATAAGCTGAGATCATCTCACGAATCTTCTTCTCTACCAACCTCTAATCAGACACCTGAATTTTGCCCTATTTCTGCTCAATACGATAGCTCAATACAAATAGAAGTGAAAAACACGCAGATAAGCTCATGTAGTAATCACACTATCGGAGAATCGGATTTCATAATAAAAGAGCTTTGGTGTGAGAGTAGCATGATTTCCTTGCATAGTATAAACGTTTTGTTTACGATCTCAATAGGAGAAACAAAAATTGTGTTGGAAATCTAAGACTCTAAGCAGACCACTGTAATTTTAGAGAGGCGTGGGCTTTAAGGTTGCCGAGCTTGTTCAAAATGTGACACATACATCTATCTGATTGCATATCCAGTTTCTTCTCCAACTACATATAGTCAGAGGTAATGGATAATTGAAGGTCAATGATCTAGCCTCTCAATAGTAGCTTCAAGAAAAATCATGCCCATCCATTAACCTTGCATTAATAACACTGTATCAAATCTATAATACCTAAATAGTTCATCCCCACTATCTTATTTCTCTTGACATGAAGCCTATCCACCTCAGCAATTTTCCACATAAGCATATTTTTACCTTTTTAGTAGGAGTAACAAATTTCTGTTGGAATTTTAACGTGTGGCAACGACGATCTATTTCCGTACTTAAACTACCAACTCAAGCCCAATGTTCTCTCACCCAATGTTCTCTCGCATACAGAAAAGAGAAGCCCTACCGTCCCGCCCCACGTCACACTTCCGGGCCGAAATCACTATTCTGACCCTTTCAGCAAACTTTGTCACAAAGTGAACTCGACATGAAAGTATTTCACGATCTAACCTTTTTAGCAACGCCATAGCCCGCAGCATTTCTGCCCAAAATGAAAACACCGAGCTAGCTAGCGTTCCTGTCCAAATAAGAAACGCCGATGTAGCTCGCGTTGCAGACCAGGTAAGAAACACCATAGGTAGCTCGCGTTCCTGCAACATTCAGATTTGTATGTATTTTGCAAATCTCTATGTCTCCTTCCGACACTTGATGACAGATGGAATTGAAGCATCTCTTGATGTGCTTGGTTCTCTTGTGAAATCTGGATTCCTTTCGCAAGGCAATTGCACCAGTATTGTCACAAAATATTTTCATTGGACCTGATGCACTAGGTATGACACCTAGATTGGATATGAACTCCTTCATCCAGACTCCTTCATTTGCTGCTTCCGAAGAAGCTATGTACTCCGCTTCACACGTAGATCCCGCCATGACGCTTTGCTTGGAACTGCACCAACTGACAGCTCCTCCATTCAAAATTATTATCTCTCTATTTGTATCTGTATTATGACTAAGTCGCAATACAGATACATCCCGGAGTAGAGTCATCCGGATCAGTGTCAAAACTTGCATTGACGTAACCATTTACGACGAGCTCTTTGTCACCACCATAAACGAGAAACATATCCTTAGTGCTTTTCAGGTATTTCAGGATGTTCTTGACTGCTGTCCAGTGCTCCACTCCGGGATTACTTTGGTACCTCCCTGCTATACTTATAGCAAGGCACACATCAGGTCTGGTACACAGCATTGCATACATGATAGAACCTCTGGCTGAAGCATAGGGAATGACTTTCATTTTCTCTCTATCTTGTGCAGTGGTCGGGCATTGAGTCTGACTCAACTTCACACCTTGTAACACAGGCAAGAACCCTTTCTTTGACTGATCCATTTTGAACTTCTTCAAAACTTTATCAAGGTATGTGCTTTGTGAAAGTCCAATTAAGCGTCTTGATCTATCTCTATAGATCTTTATGCCCAATATGTAAGCAACTTCACCGAGGTCTTTCATTGAAAAACTCTTATTCAAGTATCCCCTTATGATATCCAAAAAATTTATATCATTTCCAATCAACAATATGTCATCCACATATAATATTAGAAATGCTACAGAGCTTCCATTCACTTTCTTGTAAATACATGCTTCTCCAAAAGTCTGTATAAAACCATATGCTTTGATCAAACTATCAAAGCGTTTATTCCAACTCCGAGAGGTTTGCACCAGTCCATAAATGGATCGCTGGATCTTGCACACTTTGTTAGCACCCTTTGGATCGACAAAACCTTCTGGTTGCATCATATACAACTCTTCTTCCAAAAATCCATTAAGGAATGCAGTTTTGACATCCATCTTCCAAATTTCATAATCATAAAATGCGGCAATTGCTAACATGATTCGGACAGACTTAAGCATCACTACGGGTGACAAAGTCTCATCATAGTCAAATCCTTTAACTTGTCGAAAACCTTTCGCAACAAGTCGATCTTTGTAGATAGTAATGTTACCATCAGCGTTAGTCTTCTCCTTAAAGATCCATGTATTTTCTATGGCTTGCCGATCATCGGGCAAATCCACCAAAGTCCCCACTTTGTTCTCATACATGGATCCCATCTTAGATTTCATGGCCTCAAGCCATTTCGTGGAATCTGGGCTCATCATCGCCTCCTCATAGTTTGTAGGTTCATCATGGTCTAGTAACATGACTTCTAGAACAGGATTACCATACCACTCTGGTGCGGACCATACTCTAGAAGACCTACGAGGTTCTGTAGTAACTTGAACTGAAGTTTCATGATCATCATCATTAGCTTCCTCACTAATTGGTGTAGGAATCACTGGAACTAATTTATGTGATGAACTACTTTCCAATTCAGGAGAAGGTACAATTACTTCATCAAGTTCTACTTTCCTCCCACTCACTTCTTTCGAGAGAAACTCCATCTCTACAAAGGATCCATTTTTAGCAAGGAATATCTTGCCTTCCGATCTGTGATAGAAGGTGTACCCAACAGTTTCCTTTGGGTATTCTATGAAGACGCACTTCTCCGATTTGGGTTTGAGCTTATCAAGTTGAAGCTTTTTCACATAAGCATCGCAGCCCCAAACTTTAAGAAACGATAACTTTGGTTTCTTGCCAAACCATAGTTCATAAGGCGTCGTCTCAATGGATTTTGATGGTGCCCTATTTAAAGTGAATGCAGTCATTGATGAAGTCATGTACCTAGGGTAGGGTCATGGTCCTGTCCAAGGTACCCTCCCGAAGGACATCTTTATAAGAAACCACCTTCCAGTCGACCTAGAAGGATTCCACTCGACAGACTCGAAGACACTCGACCTTGAAGACTCACTCGACCACCAAGAGGTCTAAGGTCATTCTACACCCAAACGGTCTGTTATTAAATAGTCTTTATGGCCATGATAGCACTTTATGTAGGGCGTTACCAGTAACGCCAGGCCTTTATGTACATTGAACCCTCCGCTACGTGGGCTGGCTGGGGTCCTAGCGCACTCTATATAAGCCACCCCCTCCACAGGCAGAGGGGTTCGCACCCCTGTAACTCATACGCATATAATCCAGTCGACCGCCTCTGGGCTTCGAGACGTAGGGCTGTTACTTCCTCCGAGAAGGGCCTGAACTCGTAAATCTCTTGCGTATACAACTACTCCATAGCTAGGATCTTGCCTCTCCATACCTACCCCCCTATTCTACTGTCAGTCTTAATACCACGACAGTTGGCGCCCACCATGGGGCAGGTGTCTTAGCGACTTATTGGAGAAGTTGCAATTGTTCCGATCGCCTTCATCATGGTTTCCGGTGGAGTTTTGGTTGAGGGCCGCGAGATCCGTCTCGGCACGCTCACGTTCATCGCCGACGACTCCGCTTGGCTCCAGGAGGCTCCACTCGACATCGACGCGCTTCCCGTCCGCGGGGCGACGCACTTTCGCGCATGTGTCCATGGCGTCCTGCTGCGGCAACCGTCGGCTCCGTATCGATCGACTCCTGTGTCGTCCTCCCTCCCTGTCTCCCGCCAGCGCAAGCGCTCTGGTCGGTCGAGGCTTCAATGGTGGGTGAGACACGCAGTGGCCCGCCAATCGGCCACCACCCAAGTCGCGGCAATCGAGCCCGACGAATCTCTCTACGGCTTGTTCGATCTGTCGACTGGCTCCGTAGAGACTGCATCCGAGTGCGACAGCAGTGATCTAGCGGCGGAGGTCCTAATGGTCAATGGGCCGCGTAGTCCTCCCGTTTTCTCCCACACCAACGGAGGGGACGGTGGAGGTGACCCAGCGCAGGTCCACGAGGAGTATCAACCCGAGCCACTCACTTTGCTGCAAAGGGAAGATCTTCGCCGCCGGAACATGGATGCTCTGCATACTCCTATCGTAGGAGAAACCCCCGAGGCTCGTGCCTTGGAGGATGCGTGTTTGGCCAACTTGGCTGAGCACACTCGACTGGAGAACCTCTAGCGAGCAATCGACAAGTGCGCGCGGCAACGAGTACCAGACTCCAGTCGACGTCAACTCTTTACGCAACCGACTCAGGTATATCGAACCCCGATTCAGAATCTAGCAGCTGCAGCCCGTATAGCAAAGTCAATTCAGCCCTCTCAGTCAGAGGCTGGCAGAGGCTTGATGCAGATCAGTGATTTGCTCCGGGCAGCAGGAGATCAAAATTCAGCTGTATCGCAGTCGCGTAATAGGATTCCCAGTCGATCCGTTGCTGCGAATACGGTCTAGTCGGCCCATAGACCAAGATCGCCTCCACGGCATGAGGGACGTGGAGGTCGACATGATCAGTATGATGACCGATTTGATCGCAATGATCGGCGTCGAGTGCCCACTCCTCCTCCGAGGGGTGGGTCTTACGCCCCTTGACAACAAGATGACAGACACCAACACAGTGTTGGGCGAAGAGCTCCGGTCGACCCCAGGGAACCAGGCTTTGACGCGAGATCCATTATCGTGCAAGGTCTGGTCAACCGAAACAGAGCTCACCGAGAAGTCCATGACAGAGATGTACCCACCAACAGCCGAGTTCATGTCTCAGGACCAGAGTGTTTTAGCAGATCCATCAGAGCCGCGGTGATCCCTCCCAACTTCAGGTTGGCGACTGGGGTGAGTAAGTTCACTGGTGAGTCCAAGCCCGATACTTGGCTTGAGGACTACCGAGTGGCTGTTCAGATTGGCGGTGGCAATGATGAGGTGGCCATGAAACACCTACCGCTTATGTTGGAGGGCTCAGCCAGAGCCTGGCTGAATCAGTTGGCGCCTAGCAGCATTTACACTTGGGAAGATCTTGCCCGAGTGTTTGTCAGGACATTTGAGGGAACTTGCAAGCGACCAGCAGGTTTGACAGAGCTGCAGGTCTGCGTGCAAAAGTCGAATGAGACCCTGAGAGATTACATCCAGAGGTGGATCACATTGCATCATACGGTGGAGAACGTATCTGATCACCAAGCAGTCTGTGCCTTCAAGGAAGGCGTTAAGAACAGAGAGTTAAGTTTGAAGTTTGGTCGGACTGGGGACATGACCCTGAGTCGAATGATGGAGATTGCCACCAAATATGCCAATGGTGAAGAAGAGGATCGGCTCCGGAGTGGCAAGTACAAGCCGAGCCAGTCGGAAAAAGGGAACTCTAGTCAGAAGAAGAAGCGGAAAGCCGAGCCAGCTGCTCCTGGAGAAGCCTTGGCCATGACTCAGGGCAAGTTTAAAGGGAAGCCCAAAGGATCCTGGAACCCCAAGAAGGTGAAGGACAAGGAAGGAAACGACGTGATGGATTTTCCATGCCACATCCACACGAAGAAAGACGAAGAGGGTAACTTCATCTACCTGAAACATACCACTCGCCAGTGCAGACTCTTAATCCAGCAGTTTCAGGGGAAACAACCCAAGGATAAGGAAAAGGAGTCGGACAAGGCTGAGGACAAAGAGGACAGTGATGGAGGATACCCCCATGTCAATTCCACCCTGATGATTTTTGCTGATGTGGAGAGCAAAAGTCGATTGAAAGTTATCAACCGTGAGGTGAATATGGTTGCTCCGGCGACACCCAGCTATCTGAAATGGTCTCAGACCGCCATCACATTCGACCAGTCTGATCATCCGACACACATAGCCACCCCTGGGAGGCAAGCTTTGGTGGTCGACCCAGTCGTCGAAGGCACTCGACTGACTAAGGTTCTGATGGATGGTGGCAATGGACTGAATATATTGTATGCGGAGACGCTGAAGGGAATGGGCATTCCGATGTCCAGACTCAGTTCCAGCAACATGAGTTTCCATGGAGTCATTCCTAGGAAGAAGGCTGAGTCACTCGGCCAAATTGCTCTTGATGTGGTTTTCGACGATTTGAAGCATTTCCGCAAAGAAAAGCTAACGTTTGAAGTCGTGGATTTCCAGAGTGCTTATCATGCTATTTTGGGCAGGCCAACTTATGCACGGTTCATGGCTCGACCATGTTACGTGTACCTCAAATTGAAGATGCCTGGTCCCAAGGGTGTGATCACCATCACTGGCAATCGGAAAAAGGCAGAAGAGTGCTTTCAGAAGGGCTCAAAGATTGCCGATGCTCAGATAACAGTGGTGGAGCTGCAAGAATATCAGAAAAATGCAGATCCGAGTGATTTATTGCGGGCCAAGAAGCCCGCCACAGAGTCAGCGTTCCAGTCGTCTGGTGAGACGAAGCCTGTTCACATTCACCCGACCGACCCCAGTGCTGCTCCGACTCATATCTCCACAACACTCGACTCCAAATAGGAAGAAGCGCTCATCCAGTTCCTCCATGAGAACTGGGACATCTTCGCATGGAAGCCTGCTGACATGCCGGGTGTTCCCAAGGGGCTGGCTGAGCATCGTTTACGAGTCGACCCAAAAGCAAAACCTGTCAAAGAACATCTTCGACAGTCCGCCGTCCAGAAGAGAAAGGCCATTGGCGAGGAGGTGGCTCGGCTCCTGGCAGCAGAGTTTATCCGAGAGATTTACCACTCCGAGTGGCTCGCCAATGTTGTCATGGTCCCCAAGAAGGACAAGTCACTTCGCATGTGCATTGATTTCAAACACATCAATCGGGCCTGCCCGAAAGATCATTTTACTCTCCCCCGCATCGACCAAATAGTCGACTCGACTGCAGGATGTGAGCGCCTGTCTTTTTTAGACGCTTATTCCAGTTACCATCAGATCCGTCTGTATGGACCCGACGAGATCAAAACAGCTTTAATCACTCCATTCGGGTGCTTCTGCTATGTCACCATGCCATTCGGCCTCAAGAATGCCGGAGCCACGTTCATGAGGATGATTCAGAAGTGTTTACTCACTCAAATCAGTCGGAACGTGGAAGCATACATGGATGATATTGTGGTCAAATCACGGAAGGGTTCCGACCTATTGACTGACCTCGCTGAAACATTTGCCAATCTCAGGAGGTATGATATCAAGATTAATCCATCAAAGTGCACATTCGGAGTTCCTGGCGGAAAGTTACTCGGTTTTCTCGTTTCCGAACGAGGAATCGACGCCAACCCAGAAAAAGTTGGCACAATACTCCGAATGAAACGCCCAGTGCATGAACACGATGTCCAGAAGCTTACTGGATGCTTGGCCGCGTTAAGTCGATTCATCTCTCACCTCGGTGAAAAGGCATTGCCTCTTTACCGACTGATGAAGAAGTCAGACAAGTTCGAGTGGACTCCAGAAGCTGATGCAGCGTCTGCCGAGCTAAAAGCTCTGCTCTCCACCCAGCCGGTGCTTGCTGCTCCAATCAGCAAAGATCCTCTGTTGCTTTACATTGCAGCCACAGGACAAGTCGTCAGTACAGTACTTACGGTCGAGCGAGAAGAAGAAGGGAAAGCCTTCAAAGTTCAGCGCCCAGTATATTATCTTTCCGAAGTGTTGACCCCATCAAAGCAAAGACACCCTCATTATCAAAAGTTGGTATATGGGATTTACATGACCACGAAGAAGGTTGCTCATTATTTCTCTAATCATTCCATTACAGTCGTCAGCGACGCCCCACTGTCAGAGATTCTGCACAACAGAGACGCAACTGGTCGAGTGGCAAAATGGGCGATTGAACTCCTTCCCCTTGATATCAAGTTTGAGGCAAATAAAGCCATTAAGTCCCAAGCAGTAGCAGATTTCATCGCCGAGTGGATTGAACAACAACAACTGACTCAAGTTCACTCGGAGCACTGGACCATGTTCTTTGACGGCTCTAAGATGTTGAATGGTTCTGGTGCTGGGGTAGTATTGGTTTCCCCCCGAGGAGATAAGCTCAGATATGTGCTCCAGATCCACTTTAATTCCTCCAACAATGAAGCAGAATACGAGGCACTTTTGTATGGGTTACGCATGGCCATTTCACTCGGTGTCCGTCGCCTTATGGTTTATGGCGACTCAGATTTGGTGGTCAATCAGGTGATGAAGGAGTGGGACGTTAGAAGCCCAGCCATGACTGGATACTACAATGCAGTGAGAAAGCTTGAAAAGAAATTTGAAGGGTTAGAGCTCCATCATATACCCCGACTGAAGAATCAAGCGGCTGATGATTTGGCAAAGATAGGTTCCAAGAGAGAATCCATTCCTAGTGATGTGTTCTTGGAACATATCCATACTCCATTAGTTCAGGAAAATCCTTTTACCGAAGAAGCTCCGCAGCCTAAAAGTGTCACAGATCCGACTGAAGTTGAAGTTCCAGCAGTGGTCGACCTGATCATGGAAGCGTTGGTGATCACTCCCGATTGGACAGTGCCGTACATCGCGTATATCTTAAGGAAAGAGCTCCCAGAAGATGAAGAAGTGGCTCGACAGATCGTCCGCCGATCTAAGGCCTTTACCGTGATAAAGGGACAGTTGTACAGAGAAAGCGCGACTGGAGTTGGTCAGAAGTGTATCACGCCAGAAGAAGGTCGGATAATCCTTGGCGATATCCACTCGGGGACCTGTGGCCATCATGCGTCCTCTCGGACCATTGTGGCTAAAGCATACCGAGCGGGATTTTACTGGCCAAGAGCAAATGAAATGGCAAAGGATATAGTCGACAAGTGTGAAGGATGTCAATTTTACTCCAATATGTCACACAAGCCCGCCTCAGCCTTAAAGACCATCCCACTCATCTGGCCTCTCGCTGTATGGGGATTGGATATGGTTGGACCATTGAGAACAGGCAGAAGCGGCTTCACCCATGTGCTGGTGGCAGTCGACAAGTTCACCAAGTGGATTGAAGCTAAACCCATCAAGAATCTTGATGCCAGCACTGTATCAGCTTCATCAGAGAGTTGATATTCAGATATGGAGTACCACATAGCATCATCACTAACAATGGGTTGGACTTCGATTCCGAAGAATTTAGAGCCTTTTGCACATCTCAGGGCACGCGAGTCGACTATGCTTCAGTCACTCACCCCCAGTCGAATGGACAAGCAGAATGAGCAAATGGTTTAATTCTCAAAGGGCTGAAACCTCGACTGATGCGCGATCTCAAGCATGCTGCTGGTGCATGGGTCGACGAACTTCCATCAGTACTTTGGGGATTAAGGACCACACCTAATCGGTCGACTGGGAGAACTCCGTTCTTCTTGGTCTACGGAGCTGAAGCAGTCTTGCCGAGTGACCTGCTTCACAACGCACCCCGAGTTGAACTCTACACTGAAGCTGAAGCAGAGCAAGCCCGGCAGGAGACAGTCGACCTTCTAGAAGAAGAAAGATAAATGGCTTTGATCCGATCGACCATCTATCAGCAGGACTTGCGTCGCTTCCATGCCAAAAACGTGAAGAGTCGAGCCTTCCAAGAAGGAGGTTTGGTTCTCCGAGTGGATCAGCAGAAGCCACACAAGCTTGCTCCTACTTGGGAAGGTCCCTTCATCGTCACGAAGGTTCTCCACAATGGGGCGTATCGCCTTTACAATGTCGAGCACCAGATTGATGAGCCCCGAGCTTGGAACGCGGAGCTGCTCTGCCCCTTTTATACTTAAGTATTCACTCGGATGAGATGTAATAAAAGTACTTCTGTAGTTTATTTATCAAAGACAAGAGTGTTATAATTTTCCCAATGATTGTTGTTACTTTTGTTCACATAAAGTTAGTCCCCCAGTGGGTGGCTTAGCTGCGAATCTGTTTCACCTAAGTTTGTAAAAAAAAATCCTTGCCGAGTGGTGAGCCAGCCTCCCACTCGGGGGCTTAGCTGCGAATCTGTTTCACCTAAGTTTAACAAAATCCTACCAAGTGGTGAGCCAGCCTCCCACTCGGGGGCTTAGCTGCAGTCCAAGTACTCGCCTAAGTTTAACAAAATCCTACCAAGTGGTGAGCCAGCCTCCCACTCGGGGGCTTAGCTGCAGTCCAAGTACTCGCCTAAGTTTAACAAAATCCTACCGAGTGGTGAGCCAGCCTCCCACTCGGGGGCTTAGCTGCAGTCCAAGTACTCGCCTAAGTTTAACAAAATCCTACCGAGTGGTGAGCCAGCCTCCCACTCGGGGGCTTAGCTGCAGCCTAGCGCTCGCCTAAGTACAAACACAACGTGTGCTCCGCAAGGAGGACGAGGCACAGGTCGACTGCTACCGTCTCCTTCCGAGCTACGCCACAAATACAACGTGCGCTCTGCAAGGAGGACGAGGCGCAGGTCGACTGCTACCCTCTCCTTCCGAGCTACGCCACAAATACAACGTGCGCTCTGCAAGGAGGACGAGG
>NC_041383.1:218497513-218512380 GCF_002162155.2 Triticum dicoccoides
GCCTCCCACTCGGGGGCTTAGCTGCAGTCCAAGTACTCGCCTAAGTTTAACAAAATCCTACCGAGTGGTGAGCCAGCCTCCCACTCAGGGGCTTAGCTGCAGTCCAAGTACTCGCCTAAGTTTAACAAAATCCTACCGAGTGGTGAGCCAGCCTCCCACTCGGGGGCTTAGCTGCAGTCCAAGTACTCGCCTAAGTTTAACAAAATCCTACCGAGTGGTGAGCCAGCCTCCCACTCGGGGGCTTAGCTGCAGCCTAGCGCTCGCCTAAGTACAAACACAACGTGTGCTCCGCAAGGAGGACGAGGCACAGGTCGACTGCTACCGTCTCCTTCCGAGCTACGCCACAAATACAACGTGCGCTCTGCAAGGAGGACGAGGCGCAGGTCGACTGCTACCCTCTCCTTCCGAGCTACGCCACAAATACAACGTGCGCTCTGCAAGGAGGACGAGGCGCAGGTCGACTGCTACCCTCTCCTTCCGAGCTACGCCACAAATACAACGTGCGCTCTGCAAGGAGGACGAGGTGCAGGTCGACTGCTACCCTCTCCTCCCGAGCTACGCCACAAAAACCCTACCGAGTGGAGAGCAAACTTCCCACTCGGGGGCTTAGCTGTAGCCCAGTGCTCGCCTAAGTATTTGAAGATCCTACCGAGTGGAGAGCAAACCTCCCACTCGGGGGCTTAGCTGCAGCCCAGTGCTCGCCTAAGTTTTGAAAATCCTACTGAGTGGAGAGCAGACCTCCCACTCGGAGGCTTAGCTGCAGCCCAGTGCTCGCCTAAGTTTTTGAAAATCCTACCGAGTGGAGAGCAAACCTCCCACTCGGAGGCTTAGCTACAGCCCAGTGCTCGCCTAAGTTTTTGAAAATCCTACCGAGTGGAGAGCAAACCTCCCACTCGGGGCTTAGCTGCACCCCAGTGCCAGCCTAAATATGACGAGGTACAAGTCGATTGCAGTCTGTGTTTCATCTCTACCTACAAAAGTGCAAACACTGGCATATATTCCGAGCGAAGGACAATGTTCGTTCGAAGGCAGATGCAAACATATTCAACATCAAACCCAAGTTCAGATAGCGTCCTACGGATCCAGAAGTGCTCAGGCACCAAGCCTGTTAAAGTTTACCAGTTACAAAAACCACTCGTCATACCGAGGCAAATTTAAGGCATCAAGCATAGAAGTTTTTTACCCCTCCCGCGGAGGACTGGAAGGCGCAACAAACTCGTCCAGGTCGATTCCATCTGCGATCCGAGTGGCAGCAGCGATGAAGGTCTCCATGAAGGATCAGAAGTCATGCTTCTTGGTATTGGCCACCTTGAGATAAGCCAGCTTGTCCTCTCGCGCGTCCTTGCAATGAACACGGACCAGAGACAGAGCAACATCGGCACCACACCTGGCAGAAGACTTTTTCCATTCTTGCACTTGGCTTGGAACTTCGTTCAGTCGAGTCATTAGAGATCATTCTGAAGTGTTTCTCCTAGCCAGAGTGCTATGTCGATGCACGACGTTGCAACCTTCAGCCTTGCAAGATAGTCGACCACAACAGCAACACGAGACTCGAGACGGAGCACGTTCATGGCGGCTTCATCCTTCACAGGAGAGTTGATGGGATCCAGGCTCGTCTCCAGTCGACCAGTCTCTTCCTCAAAGTTCTGGTAGAACTCTGTAGACACAACCCAAAGATGAGGCAGCAGTTTGGTGGTAAGTCCATAATTAAAAAGCCTGTCAGATACAAGGGATTACCTTCAAGCATGAGGAATAGCTTCTTGGCGAGTCCACCCAGATAAGCCTCCAGATCATTCTTCTTTTCCGCCAATTCGATGGCCTTGTCACTCAGGGCTATCTTGTCATTCTTCAGTCGACTGACCTCTTTGTTGGCCGCATCAAGAGCAGCTTTCATATTGGTATTCTCCTCTTCAAGTTTGCTGACTGAGGCCAGCTTTTCTTCTGCGAGTTTGATCTTCTCCGAAGCTGCTTTCTGCGCCTCAGCGAGGTCAAGGTCCTTCTTCTTCAGAGAATCCCTCAGTTTATCTGCAAAATCGCAGTGAGATCAGACTCGGGAGTGGACAAGAAACAAAGGCAGTCGTCAAAGTTCTCACCAAACATACATTTTGCCTCCTCCTTCGCCTTCGTGAAGTTCTCCTGGACAAGCTTCAGATCAAGTTCGAGATGGATGTGCTTGTTCTCCAACTCAATATAACGAGCCACGAGCTCGCAAGATTTCTGCGAAAAATCAGTCGACAGACGTCAAAGATAGATCACTTCCGAGTGACTAAGAGAAAGATCGTAGTATCTCTAAGACTACAGCCGAATCAAAACATTCAACTGTAGTCTCGGGGACTACACCCAGTGGGTGCACTCAGTGTGCCCCCACTGGTTCTACCGATTCGGTTCAATCAGTCGACCGAAAGAGACAAAAAGGTTATGATCCTAAACCATAGCTAACTGTCAGCAGTTAACCTAAAAAAAGGGTTCTTAAGACCATCGTCGATTGCAAGCAGTCGACCACGGTCTCGGGGACTACATCCCGTGGGTGTACTCAGCGTGCCCCCACTGGTTCCATGATTCCATTCGACCAGATCGAGTGGAGAAAGTAAGGAGAAAAAGTTCAAAGTATAAAGACTATGGTCGACTGCCAGCAGTCCACCATAGCCTCGGGGACTACACCTAGTGGGTGCACTCAGCGTGCCCCCACCAATTCAGATATTCAATCGACACACCCAGTGGGTGTACAGATACTAAGATCTTCAAAAAGAAAAGTTTTCAGGTATCATATCCTAACAGAACAGGCAGTGATCAACTAACCTGGACATTACTTTGAAGATCTGAACTTGCGTCATAGGCCGCTTGACTGGCGTCTCGGATCGCCTTCGCTTGCTCCATGATGACCCCCGCTTGACGTATGGCTTCTTTAGCAGCGCCTGCTTGGTCCTCTGGGACGTGATGGGTGGAAAAAAGAGAAGGCAGGTCTGCACTCGACGATGGAGGGCGAGCACTCGTCAGCGGCACAGCAAAGGACACGGTGGTCCGAGTGGCGATGCCCCCCTCCGAAACCAGCGTATCAGGTGCTGATACGACCTAAGCAGTCTTGCCAGCAGACGCCTTCCTGTTCCTCCTCTGCCTCAGTGGCTCCTCATCGTCATCATCAGGGAGGTCAATGATGATATTAGGTGGAGCTGCAGTAAAGATTCAAAAGTTAAAGATGAAGATCATATTGACTGAAAGCAAAACTACAGAGATCGTACTAGGGTTGGAAGTGACAGCATCCTCCATTTCTTGATCGTCATGTTTGATTGAAGTCTCAGAAGTAGCAGCACTGCAATTTCAGAAATCAGTCGGTCAGCGAACGAGTCGACCAAGAGTATATCCGTGTCAAACAACAAAACACAAGTTAAGCCATTACCCGGAAATAGTGGGAATCACCATCCTCATCTTCGGCAGGGCCTTCGTCGGTTTTGATGATGCTGCTCGGGGTTGCTTCGGCGCTTTCTCAGTCGGCGCCGGAGAGGTCGTCCGAGGACGTTTGGTCGACTGCACAACGGGCACTACCCCCTTGCCGCGCTCGACTGCAGGGTCATGAACGAGCTTGGTTCTCCTTTCAGTACGGGGAGGTGCGACTTCCTCCTCCTCTTCCTCCTCCTCTTCCTCATCAAAGCCAGCATCTTCATCACCCTCATCGCCATCTGATTCCCACTCCTTCTGACTTTCGCCTCCGCTTCCTTCCTTCTCCTTGGTCTGTGCTTGCACCTCGTTGGGCATCGAATACAACTCAGTAGTGATCTGAAAGACAACAAAACAAGACAAAAGTCAATCGACTGAGTTGCAGCAAAACAGAATGAACGAAACAGGATCACAGTCGGAGATAAGTGGTCATACCTTGTCTGGTTCATAAGATTGGTCGAGTGGTGGGATCCTCCTAGCTCCACGAGGGTTATCTTTGTTCCCTGTGATGGCAGTCATCCACCTCTCTAGTGTGGCGTCGTCGACCTCCTCTAGGTGGACCCGAGTGGTGTCTTCGGTACCAGAGTACAACCACATCGGGTGGCCTCGGTATTGGAGTGGCTGAATGCACCGTCAAAGGAAAACCTCCAGAAGATCCATGCCAGTCACACCGTCGCGAATGAGCTGGACTACACGCTCCATCAACATTTTAACCTGAGCCTTCTCCTCCGGAAGCACCTTCAGAGAGGACGGCTTGTTCACTCGACCCATGGAGAAAGGAGGGAGTCCAGTCGACTGCCCTGGCGTCGACTGGTCTTGGCAGTAGAACCAGGTCGACTGCCACCCTCTAACTGACTCGGGAAGAGTCATGGCTGGAAAAGCACTCTTACTCCTCATCTAGACCCCAAGACCCCCATGCATCTGGATTACTTGGGTTCTCTCGTCATTCGGACTAGCCTTTTTCACCGTCTGAGAGCGACAGGTGAATATGTGTTTGAAGAGGCCCCAGTGCAGCCGACAACCCAAGAAGTTTTCGCACAAAGACACGAAAGCGGCGAGATAGGCAATGGAGTTGGGTGTGAAGTGATATGGAGTTGTGCCCCAAAGAAGTTCAGAAACCCCCGAAAGAAAAGATTCGGCGCCAGAGAAAACCCGCGATCGACATGGGTGGCTAAGAGCACACACTCACCCTCCTGAGGTTGCGGCTGCCACTCCTTCCCCGGAAGCCTTGCTGACCCGTGGGAGATCAGCCCTTCGTTGGCCAGGTCATCGAGGTCCTTCTAGGTGATGGTCGAGCGGATCCAATCTCCCTGGATCCAACCTTGCGGCAGGCTGGACCGCGACGTGGATCCGCCCCGACTGGTCGCTCTCCCCTTCGCCTTCGCCGTCGCACTCTTCGCCCGCTCCAAAGCCACCATCTTCTCCTTCACCATTGTCGCCGGCGTAGCAGGCACAGAGCAGCAGCGCTGAGCAGGTGGCGAGCGCAGCGGATGAATCTGAGGACGGGGGAGGAAAAGATGAGGGTGCACTGTTCAAAAACCCCCGCTCGACGCCTTATATGAAGTCGCTTCCGAGTGACCGACTGGCAGGCCCGGGCAATCCTGTCAAATCCCGCAACAGTCGCGCGCGCGATACGTGGCAAAAAAGGCGGCGCGGAGATCAAGGCGTCTTTGCCTTATCCCATCCGAGTACCACGGCCTTCTCCGCTTCACGCGCTTCCCGAAATTCGGATCCCGCTAAATTCGCTAACAGCAGAGCAACTTGTCAGACGGCAGATTTCCTCTGATCCGTCGCTCGGAAATCTCCAAGTTCATAAAGTTCACTCGACAGATGTAAAGAATGGATCAAGGCGACTGAAAGGGAAGTTGACACCGTCACTAAAAGTCATTGATCCAGAGTAAGACACACTCGCAGCACGAAAAACAGGTCGGAAAAATTATCAACTCCTTCCTCACTCAAACCTCGATCCATTCGGGGGCTAATGATGAAGTCATGTACCTAGGGTAGGGTCATGGACCTGTCCAAGGTACCCTCCCCAAGGACATCTTTATAAGAAACCACCTTCGAGTCGACCTGGAAGGATTCCACTCGATAGACTCGAAGACACTCGACCATGAAGACTCACTCGACCACCAGGAGGTCTAAGGTCATTCTGCACCCAAACGGTCTGTTATTAAATAGTCTTTATGGCCATGATAGCACTTTATGTAGGGCGTTACCAGTAACGCCAGGCCTTTATGTACATTGAACCCTCCGCTACGTGGGCTGGCTGGGGTCCTGGCGCACTCTATATAAGCCACCCTCCTCCACAGGCAGAGGGTTCGCACCCCTATAACTCATACGCATCTAATCCAGTCGACCGCCTCCGGGCTCCGAGACATAGGGCTGTTACTTCCTCCGAGAAGGGCCTGAACTCGTAAATCTCTTGCGTATACAACTACTCCATAGCTAGGATCTTGCCTCTCCATACCTACCCCCCTATTCTACTGTCAGTCTTAATACCACGACAGTCGTCTCTAAAGCATAACCCCAAAAATGATAGCGGTAAATTAGTAAGAGACATCATAGATTGCACCATATCTAATAAAGTACGGTTAAGACGTTCGGACACACCATTACGCTGTGGTGTTCCAGGTGGCGTGAGTTGCGAAACTATTCCACATTGTTTCAAATGAAGACCAAACTCGTTACTCAAATATTCTCCTCCACGATCAGATCACAGAAACTTTATTTTCTTGTTACGATGATTTCCCAGTTCACTCTGAAATTCTTTGAACTTTTCAAACGTTTCAGACTTATGCTTCATTAAGTAGATATACCCATATCTGCTCAAATCATCTGTGAAGGTAAGAAAATAACGACACCCGCCACGAGCCTCAACACTCATTGGACTGCATACATTGGTATGTACTATTTCCAATAAGTTAGTAGCTCGTTCCGTTGTTCCGGAGAACGTAGTTTTAGTCATCTTGCCCATGAGGCATGGTTCGCGAACACCAAGTGATTCATAATCAAGTGATTCCAAAAGCCCATTAGCATGGAGTTTCTTCATGCGCTTTACACCAATATGACCTAAACGGCAGTGCCACAAATAAGATGCACTATCATTATCAATTTTGCATCTTTTGGCTTCAATATTATGAACATGTGTATCACCATGATCGAGATTCAACAAAAATAGACCACTCGGTAAGGGTGCATGAGCATAAAAGATATTACTCATATAAATAGAACAACCATTATTCTCTGATTTAAATGAATAACCATCTTGCATCAAGCAAGATCCAGATATAATGTTCATGCTCAACGCTGGCACCAAATAACAATTATTCAGGTCTGAAACTAACCCCGAAGGTAGAGGTAGAGGTAGCGTGCCGACGGCGATCACATCGACCTTGGAACCATTTCCGGCGCGCATTGTCACCTCGTCCTTAGCCAATCTTCGTTTAATCTGTAGCCCCTGTTTCGAGTTGCAAATATGAGCAACAGGACAAGTACCAAATACCTAGGCGCTACTATGAGCATTAGTAAGGTACACATCAATAACATGTATATCAAATATACCTTTCACTTTGCCATCCTTCTTATCTGCCAAATACTTGGGGCAGTTCTGCTTCCAGTGACCAATCCCTTTGCACTAGAAGCACTCAGTTTCAGGCTTAGGTACAGACTTGGGCTTCTTCTCCTGAGCAGCAACTTTCTTGCCGTTCTTCTTGAAGTTCCCCTTCTTTCCTTCGCTATTTTCT
Organism: Triticum dicoccoides; assembly: GCF_002162155.2. NCBI lineage: Eukaryota > Viridiplantae > Streptophyta > Magnoliopsida > Poales > Poaceae > Triticum > Triticum dicoccoides. Next base: position 218,504,695 of record NC_041383.1, read on the forward strand.
TGAAACTAGTGTTCTTGTTGACCATCAACACTTGATGATCCTTTTTGATTTCTACCTCCGCAGCTTTTAGCATCGCGAAGAGCCCGGGAATTGTCTTGTTCATCCCTTGCATATTGTAGTTCATCATGAAGCCTTTATAGCTTGGTGGCAGTGATTGAAGAACTCTGTCAATGACACTATCACCAGGAAGATTAACTCCCAGCTGAGTCAAGTGGTTATGGTACCCAGACATTCTGAGTATGTGTTCACTGACAGAACTATTCTCCTCCATTTTGCATCTATAGAACTTGTTGGAGACTTCATATCTCTCAACCTGGGTATTTGCTTGAAATATTAACTTCAACTCCTAGAACATCTCATATGCTCCATGACGTTCAAAACATCTTTGAAGTCCCGATTCTAAGCCATAAAGAAGGGCACACTGAACTGTTGGGGAACGTTGCAGAAAATTAAAATTTTTCCTACGGTTTCACCAAGATCCATCTATGAGTTCATCTAAGCAACGAGTCAAGGGAGAGAGTTTGCATCTACATACCACTTGTAGATCGCGTGCGGAAGCTTGCAAGGTGATGATGTAGTCGTACTCGACGTGATTCGAATCACCGATGACCAAGTGCTGAACGGACAACACCTCCGCGTTCAACACACGTACGGGACGGGAGACGTCTCCTCCTTCTTGATCCAGCAAGGGGAAAGGAGAGGTTGAGGAAGACAGCTCCACCGGCAGCACGACGGCGTGGTGATGGTGGAGAGGCAGTACTCCGACAGGGCTTCGCCAAGCACACAACGGAGGAGGAGAGGTGTTGGGGAGGGGAGGGCTGCGCCTTGGAGGGTGGTGCGGCTGCCCTCCCCTCACCCCTCTATTTATAGGGGGAAGGGAGAAGGGGGCCGGCCCCCTAGAACCCATCTAGGGGGGGGGGTGCGGCGGCCTAGGGGAGAGGGGAGAGGGTGGCTTGCCCCCCAAGCCAAGGGGGGCACCCCCTCTAGGGTTCCCCTCAACCCTAGGCGCATGGGCCCAAGGGAGGGGGGTGCGGCCAGCCCACCAGGGTCTGGCTCCCTGCCGCACGCAGCCCATGTGGCCCCCCGGTATAATACCGGTATGACCCCGAAACTTCCCGGTGTCCGTATGACAACTTCCCATATATAAATCTTTACCTCCGGACCCTTCCGGATCCCCTCGTGACGTCCAGGATCCCATCCGGGACTCCGAACAACATTCGGTAGTCACATACTAGTCTTCCTAATAACCCTAGCGTCACCGAACCTTAAGTGTGTAGACCCTACGGGTTCGGGAGACATGCAGACATGACCGAGACGCTCTCAGTCAATAACCAACAGCGGGATCTAGATACCCATGATGGCTCCCACATGCTCCTCGATGTTGTCATCGGATGAACCACGATGTCGAGGATTCGATCAAACCCTGTATGCAATTCCCTTTGTCAATCGGTACGTTACTTGCCCGAGACTCGATCGTCGGTATCCCAATACCTTGTTCAGTCTCGTTACCGGCAAGTCACTTTACTCGTACCGTAATGCATGATCCCGTGTCCAACACCTTGGTCACATTGAGCTCATAATGATGATGCATTACCGAGTGGGCCCAGAGATACCTCTCCGTCATACGGAGTGACAAATCCCAATCTCGATCCGTGTCAACCCAACAGATACTTTCGGAGATACCTGTAATGCACCTTTATAGTCACCCAGTTACGTTGTGACGTTTGACACACCCAAGGCACTCTTACGGTATCCGGGAGTTACACGATCTCATGGTCGAAGGAAGAGATACTTGACACTGGCAAAGCTCTAGCAAAACGAACTACACGATCTTTTATGCTATGCTTAGGATTGGGTCTTGTCCATCACATCATTCTCCTAATGATGTGATCCGGTTATCAACGACATCCAATGTCCATAGTCAGGAAACCATGACTATCTGTTGATCACAACGAGCTGGTCAACTAGAGGCTCACCAGGGACATATTGTGGTCTAAGTATTCACACGTGTATTACGATTTCCGGATAATACAGTTATAGCATGAATAAAAGACATTTATCATGAACATTGAAATATAATAATACTTTTATTATTGCCTCTAGGGCATATTTCCAACAGTCTCCCACTTGCACTAGAGTCACCAATCTAGTTACATTGTGATGAACCGAACACCCATAGAGTTCTGGTGTTGATCATGTTTTGCACGCGAGAGAGGTTTAGTCAGCGGATCTGCGACATTCAGATCCGTGTGCACTTTGCAAATCTCTATGTCTCCATCTTGAACATTTTCACGGATGGAGTTGAAACGACGCTTGATGTGCCTGGTCTTCTTGTGAAACTTGGGCTCCTTGGCGAGGGCAATAGCTCCAGTGTTGTCACAGAAGAGTTTGATCGGCCCCGACGCATTGGGTATGACTCCTAGGTCGGTGATGAACTCCTTCACCCAAATCGCTTCATGCGCTGCCTCCGAGGCTGCCATGTACTCCGCTTCACACGTAGATCCCGCCACGACGCTCTGCTTGCAGCTGCACCAGCTTACTGCTCCACCATTCAACATATACACGTATCCGGTTTGTCACTTAGAGTCATCCAGATCTGAGTCGAAGCTAGCGTCGACGTAACCCTTTACGACGAGCTCTTCGTCTCTTCCATAAACGAGAAACATGTCCTTCGTCCTTTTCAGGTATTTCAGGATATTCTTGACCGCTGTCCAGTGTTCCTTGCCGGGATTACTTTGGTATCTTGCTACCAAACTTACGGCAAGGTTTACATCGGGTCTGGTACACAGCATGGCATACATTATAGATCCTATGGCTGAAGCATAAGGGATGACACTCATCTCTTCTTTATCTTTTGCCGTGGTCGGTGACTGAGCCGAGCTCAATCTCACACCTTGTAACATAGGCAAGAACCCCTTCTTGGACTGATCCATTTTGAACCTCTTCAAAATCTTATCAAGGTATGTGCTTTGTGAAAGACCTATGAGGCGTCTCGATCTATCTCTATAGATCTTGATGCCTAATATATAAGCAGCTTCTCCAAGGTCCTTCATTGAAAAACACTTATTCAAGTAGGCCTTAATGCTGTCCAGAAATTCTATATTATTTCCCATCAAGAGTATGTCATCTACATATAATATGAGAAATGCTACAGAGCTCCCACTCACTTTCTTGTAAACGCAGGCTTCTCCATAAGTCTGCATAAACCCAAACGCTTTGATCATCTCATCAAAGCGAATGTTCCAACTCCGAGATGCTTGCACCAGTCCATAAATGGATCGCTGGAGCTTGCATACTTTGTTAGCGTTCCGAGGATCGACAAAACCTTCCGGCTGCATCATATACAGTTCTTCCTTAAGATACCCGTTAAGGAATGCCGTTTTGACGTCCATTTGCCATATCTCATAATCATAGTATGCGGCAATTGCTAACATGATTCGGACGGACTTCAGCTTCGCTACGGGAGAGAAAGTCTCGTCGTAGTCAATCCCTTGAACTTGTCGATAACCCTTAGCGACAAGTCGAGCCTTATAGATTGTAACATTACCATCCGCGTCCGTCTTCTTCTTAAAGATCCATTTGTTTTCTATCACTCGCCGATCATCGGGAAAGTCTGTCAAAGTCCATACTTTGTTTTCATACATGGATTCTATCTCGGATTTCATGGCTTCAAGCCATTTGTTGGAATCCGGGCCCGCCATCGCTTCTTCATAGTTCGAAGGTTCATTGTTGTCTAACAACATGATTTCCAGGACAGGGTTGCCGTACCACTCTGGTGCGGAACGTGTCCTTGTGGACCTACGAAGTTCAGCAGTAACTTGATCCGAAGTACCTTGATCATCATTGTTTTCCTCTTCAGTTGGTGTGGGCATCACAGGAACGGTTTCCTGCGCTGCGCCACTTTCCTGCTCAAGAGGTAGTACTTCATCGAGTTCTACTTTCCTCCCACTTACTTCTTTCGAGAGAAACTCTTTTTCCAGAAAGCATCCGTTCTTGGCAACAAAGATCTTGCCTTCGGATCTTAAGTAGAAGGTATACCCTACACTTTCCTTAGGGTATCCTATGAATACGCATTTTTCCGACTTGGGTTCGAGCTTTTCAGGTTGAAGTTTCTTGACATAAGCATCGCATCCCCAAACTTTTAGAAACGACAGCTTAGGTTTCTTTCCAAACCATAATTCATACGATGTCATCTCAACAGATTTAGACGGTGCCCTATTTAAAGTGAATGTAGCTGTCTCTAGAGCGTATCCCCAAAATGATAGCGGTAAATCGGTAAGAGACATCATAGACCGCACCATATCCAATAGGGTGCGATTACGACGTTCGAACACACCGTTTCGCTGAGGTGTTCCAGGCGGCGTGAGCTGTGAAACGATTCCACATTTCCTTAAGTGTGTACCAAATTCGTGACTTAAGTATTCTCCTCCACGATCTGATCGTAAGAATTTTATCTTTCGGTCACGTTGATTCTCTACCTCATTCTGAAATTCCTTGAACTTTTCAAAGGTCTCAGACTTGTGTTTCATTAAGTAGACATACCCATATCTACTCAAGTCATCAGTGAGAGTGAGAACATAACGATATCCTCCGCGAGCCTCAACGCTCATTGGACCGCACACATCGGTATGTATGATTTCCAACAAGTTGGTTGCTCACTCCATTGTTCCGGAGAACGGAGTCTTGGTCATTTTGCCCAAAAGGCATGGTTCGCACGTGTCAAACGATTCATAATCAAGAGACTCTAAAAGTCCATCCGCATGGAGCTTCTTCATGCGCTTGACACCAATGTGACCAAGGCGGCAGTGCCACAAGTATGTGGGACTATCGTTATCAACTTTAAATCTTTTGGCATCTACACTATGAACATGTGTAATATTACGCTCGAGATTCATTAAGAATAAACCATTGACCATCGGAGCATGACCATAAAACATATCTCTCATATAAATCGAACAACCATTATTCTCAGACTTAAATGAGTAGCCATCTCGTATTAAACGAGATCCAGATACAATGTTCATGCTCAAACTTGGCACTAAATAACAATTATTAAGGTTCAAAACTAATCCCGTAGGTAAATGTAGAGGCAGCGTGCTGACGGCGATCACATCGACTCTGGAACCATTCCCGACGCGCATCGTCACCTCGTCCTTCGCCAGTCTCCGTTTATTCCGCAGCTCCTGCTGTGAGTTACAAATATGAGCACCAGCACCGGTATCAAATACCCAGGAGTTACTACGAGTACTGGTAAGGTACACATCAATCACATGTATATCAAATATACCTTTGGTCTTGCCGGCCTTCTTATCCGCTAAGTATTTGGGGCAGTTCCGCTTCCAGTGACCCTTCCCCTTGCAATAAAAGCACTCAGTCTCAGGCTTGGGTCCATTCTTTGACTTCTTCCCGGTAACTGGCTTACCAGGCGCGGCAACATATTTGCCGTCCTTCTTGAAGTTCTTCTTACCCTTGCCCTTCTTGAACTTAGTGGTCTTATTGACCATCAACACTTGATGTTCTTTCTTGATTTCAGCCTCTGCTGACTTCAGCATCGAGAACACTTCAGGAATGGTCTTTTCCATCCCCTGCATGTTGTAGTTCATCACAAAGCTTTTGTAGCTTGGTGGGAGCGACTGGAGGATTCTGTCAATGACCGCTTCATCTGGGAGGTTAATGTTCAGCTGGGTCATACGGTTGTGCAACCCAGACATCTTCAGGATGTGTTCACTGACAGAACTGTTTTCCTCCATCTTACAACTGTAGAACTTGTCGGAGACATCATATCTCTCGACCCGGGCATGAGCTTGAAAAACTAGTTTTAGCTCTTCGAACATCTCATATGCTCCGTGGTGCTCAAAACGCTTTTGGAGCCCCGGTTCTAAGCTGTAAAGCATGCCGCACAGAACGAGGGAGTAATCATCAGCGCGAGTTTGCCAAGCATTCATAATGTCTTGGTTCTCTGGGACGGGAGCGTCACCTAGCGGTCCTTCTAGGACATATTGTTTCCTGGCAGCTATGAGGATGATCCTCAGGTTCCGGACCCAGTCCGTATAGTTGCTGCCATCATCTTTCAGCTTGGTTTTCTCTAGGAACGCGTTGAAGTTCATGTTGACATTAGCGTTGGCCATTGATCTACAAGACATATTTGCAAAGGTTTTAGACTAAGTTCATGATAATTAAGTTCTAATCAAATTATGAACTCCCACTCAGATTAGACATCCCTTTAGTCATCTAAGTGTTACACGATCCGAGTCGACTAGCCCGTGTCCGATCATCACGTGAGACGGACTAGTTATCGTCGGTGAACATTCTCATGTTGATCGTATCTTCCATACGATTCGTGTTCGACCTTTCGGTCTCCGTGTTCCGAGGCCATGTCTGCACATGCTAGGCTCGTCAAGTTAACCATAAGTGTTTTCGCTGTGTAAAACTGTCTTACACCCGTTGTATGTGAACGTAAGAATCCATCACACCCGATCATCACGTGGTGCTTAGAAGCGACGAACTGTAGCAACGGTGTACAGTTAGGGGAGAACACTTCTTGAAATTTTATAAGGAATCATCTTATTTACTACCGTCGTCCTAAGTAAACAAGATGCATAATACATAATAAACATCACATGCAATTATATAGTTGTGACATGATATGGCCAATATCATATAGCTCAATTGATCTTCATCTTCGGGGCTCCATGATCATCTTGTCACCGGCTTGACACCATGATCTCCATCATCATGATCTCCATCATCGTGTCTTCATGAAGTTGTCACGCCAACGACTACTTCTACTTCTATGACTAACGTTTAGCAATAAAGTAAAGTAGTTTACATGGCGTTATTCAATGACACGCAGGTCATACAAAAAATAAAGACAACTCCTATGGCTCCTGCCGGTTGTCATACTCATCAACATGCAAGTCGTGAATCCTATTACAAAGAACATGATCTCATACATCACAATTCATCATTCATCATAACTTCTGGCCATATCACATCACATGATCAATCGCTGCAAAAACAAGTTAGACGTCCTCTAATTTGTTGTTGCATCTTTTACGTGGTTGCAATTGGGTTCTAGCAAGAACGTTTTCTTACCTACGAATCACCACAACGTGATTTTGTCAACTTCTATTTACCCTTCATAAGGGCCCTGTTCATCGATTCCGCTCCAACTAAAGTGGGAGAGACAGACACCCGCCAGCCACCTTATGCAACTAGTGCATGTCAGTCGGTGGAACCGGTCTCATGTAAGCGTACGTGTAAGGTTGGTCCGGGCCGCTTCATCCCACAATACCATTGAGCAAGAAAAGACTAGTAGAGGCAAGTAAGATGACAAAATCCACGCCCACAACAAAGTTGTGTTCTACTCGTGCAAAGAGAACTACGCATAGACCTAGCTCATGATGCCACTGTTGGGGAACGTTGCAGAAAATTAAAATTTTTCCTACGGTTTCACCAAGATCCATCTATGAGTTCATCTAAGCAACGAGTCAAGGGAGAGAGTTTGCATCTACATACCACTTGTAGATCGCGTGCGGAAGCTTGCAAGGTGATGATGTAGTCGTACTCGACGTGATTCGAATCACCGATGACCAAGTGCTGAACGGACAGCACCTCCGCGTTCAACACACGTACGGGACGGGAGACGTCTCCTCCTTCTTGATCCAGCAAGGGGAAAGGAGAGGT
>NC_041383.1:218512721-218522576 GCF_002162155.2 Triticum dicoccoides
GGGGAGGGCTGCGCCTTGGAGGGTGGTGCGGCTGCCCTCCCCTCACCCCTCTATTTATAGGGGGAAGGGAGAAGGGGGCCGGCCCCCTAGAACCCATCTAGGGGCGGGGGGTGCGGCGGCCTAGGGGAGAGGGGAGAGGGTGGCTTGCCCCCCAAGCCAAGGGGGCGCCCCCTCTAGGGTTCCCCTCAACCCTAGGCGCATGGGCCCAAGGGAGGGGGGTGCGGCCAGCCCACCAGGGGCTGGCTCCCTGCCCCATGCAGCCCATGTGGCCCCCCGGTATAATACCGGTATGACCCCGAAACTTCCCGGTGTCCGTATGACAACTTCCCATATATAAATCTTTACCTCCGGACCCTTCCGGATCTCCTCGTGACGTCCAGGATCCCATCCGGGACTCCGAACAACATTCGGTAGTCACATACTAGTCTTCCTAATAACCCTAGCGTCACCGAACCTTAAGTGTGTAGACCCTACGGGTTCGGGAGACATGCAGACATGACCGAGACGCTCTCAGTCAATAACCAACAACGGGATCTGGATACCCATGATGGCTCCCACAAGCTCCTCGATGTTGTCATCGGATGAACCATGATGTCGAGGATTCGATCAAACCTTGTATGCAATTCCCTTTGTCAATCGGTACGTTACTTGCCCGAGACTCGATCGTCGGTATCCCAATACCTTGTTCAGTCTCATTACCGGCAAGTCACTTTACCCGTACCGTAATGCATGATCCCGTGTCCAACACCTTGGTCACATTGAGCTCATAATGATGATGCATTACCGAGTGGGCCCAGAGATACCTCTCCGTCATACGGAGTGACAAATCCCAGTCTCGATCCGTGTCAACCCAACAGATACTTTCGGAGATACCTGTAATGCACCTTTATAGTCACCCAGTTACGTTGTGACGTTTGACACACCCAAGGCACTCTTACGGTATCCGGGAGTTACACGATCTCATGGTCGAAGGAAGAGATACTTGACACTGGCAAAGCTCTAGCAAAACGAACTACACGATCTTTTATGCTATGCTTAGGATTGGGTCTTGTCCATCACATCATTCTCCTAATGATGTGATCCGGTTATCAACGACATCCAATGTCCATAGTCAGGAAACCATGACTATCTGTTGATCACAACGAGCTGGTCAACTAGAGGCTCACCAGGGACATATTGTGGTCTAAGTATTCACACGTGTATTACGATTTCCGGATAATACAGTTATAGCATGAATAAAAGACATTTATCATGAACATTGAAATATAATAATACTTTTATTATTGCCTCTAGGGCATATTTCCAACATGAACTATCGAGTAGTCATTAACACACGTCTGTCAGGCATTCACAATGTCTGCAGTTGCTGCCGCAGGTGGTACACCTAGCGGTGCTTTAAGGACATAATTCTTCTGTGCAGCAATGAGGATAATCCTCAAGTTACGGACCCAGTCCATGTAATTGCTACCATCATCTTTCAACTTAGCTTTCTCTAGGAACGCATTAAAATTCAAAGGAACGATAACACGGGCCATCAATCTATAATAACATAGACATGCAAAATAACTATTAGGACTAAGTTCATCATAATTAAAGTTCAATTAATCATATTACTTAAGAACTCCCACTTAGATAGACATCCCTCTAGTCATCTAAATGATCACGTGATCCAAATCAACTAAACCATGTCCGATCATCACGTGAGATGGAGTAGTTTTCAGTGGTGAACATCACTATGTTGATCATATCTACTATATAATTCACGTTCGACCTTTCGATCTCAGTGTTCCGAGGCCATATCTGCATATGCTAGGCTCGTCAAGTTTAACCCGAGTATTCTGCGTGTGCAAAACTGGCTTGCACCCGTTGTATGTGAACGTAGAGCTTATCACACCCGATCATCACGTGGTGTCTCGGCACGACGAACTGTAGCAATGGTGCATACTCAGGGAGAACACTTATACCTTGAAATTTAGTAAGGGATCATCTTATAATGCAATCGCCGTACTAAGCAAAATAAGATGCATAAAAGATAAACATCACATGCAATCAAAATATGTTACATGATATGGCCATCATCATCTTGTGCTCATGATCTCCATCACCGAAGCATCATCATGATCTCCATCGTCACCGGTGCGACACCTTGATCTCCATCGTAGCATCGTTGTCGTCCCACCAACTATTGCTTCTACGACTATCGCTACCGCTTAGTGACAAAGTAAAGCAATTACATGGCGATTGCATTGCATACAATAAAGCGACAACCATATGGCTCCTGCCAGTTGCCGATAACTCTGTTACAAAACATGATCATCTCATACAACAATTTATATCACATCATGTCTTGACCATATCACATCACAACAAGCCCTGAAAAAACAAGTTAGACGTCCTCTACTTTGTTGGTGCAAATTTTACGTGGCTGCTACGGGCTTCTAGCAAGAACCATTCTTACCTACGCATCAAAACCACAATGATTTTTCGTCAAGTGTGTTGTTTTAACCTTCAACAAGGACCGGCCATAGTCAAACTCGATTCAACTAAAGTTGGAGAAACAGACACCGGCCAACCACCTATGTGCAAAAGCACGTCGGTAGAACCAGTCTCATGAACGCGGTCATGTAATGTCGGTCTGGGCCGCTTCATCCAACAATACTGCCGAATCAAAGTAAGACGTTGGTGGTAAGCAGTATGACTATTATCACCCACAACTCTTTGTGTTCTACTCGTGCATAAAACATCTACGCATAGACCTGGCTCGGATGCCACTGTTGGGGGAACGTAGTATTTAAAAAAAAAATTCTACGATCACGCAAGATCTATCTAGGAGATGCATAGCAACGAGAGGGGAGAGTATGTCCATGTACCCTCGTATACTGAAAGCGGAAGCGTTTAGTAACGTGGTTGATGTAGTCGACCGTCTTCACGATCCAACCGATCCAAGTACCGAACGTATGACACCTCTGCGTTCAGCACACGTTCAGCTCGATGACGTCCATCGTGCTCTTGATCCTGTTGAGGACGAGGGTGAGTTCCATCAGCACGACGACATGGCGACGGTGATGATGATGTTACCGGCGCAGGGTTTTGCCTATGCACTACGGCGATATGATTGAGGTGTGTAACTGTGGAGGGGGGCACCACACATGGCTAAGGGAAAACTTGGTGTGTCCTAGGGTGCCCCCTGCCCCCGTATACAAAGGAGGGAGGGGGAGGCCAGCCAGCCCTTGCTAGGCGCGCCGGGAGAGGGGAGTCCTACTAGGACTCGAAGTCCTAGTAGGATTCCACCTCAAGGAGAAGTGGGAAGGAAGGGAGAGGGGGCCTGCACCCCCAACCCCTTTTCCAATTCAGACTGGGCTTCGGGGGGGGGACCTCCTAGCCGTTGCCTCTCCTTCCCACTAAGGCCCACTAAGGCCCATGAACTCCTCGGGGGGTTCCGGTAACCTCCCGGTACTCCGGAAAATACCCGAACTTCTCCGGAACCATTCCGATGTTTGAATATAGCCTTCCAATATATCAATCTTTATGTATCGACCATTTCAAGACTCCTCATCTCGTCTGTGATCTCATCCGGGACTCCGAACAAACTTCGGTCATCAAAACACATAACTCATAATACAAATCGTTATCGAACATTAAGCGTGCGGACCCTACGGGTTTGAGAACTATGTAGACATGACTGAGACACATCTCCGATCAATAACCAATAGCCAGAACCTAGATGCTCATATTGTCTCCTACATATTCTACGAAGATCTTTATCGGTCAAACCGCATAACAACATACGTTGTTCCGTTTGTCATCGGTATGTTACTTGCCCGAGATTCGATCGTCGGTATCATCATACCTAGTTCAATCTTGTTACCAGCAAGTCTCTTTACCCATTCCGTCATACTTCATCCCGCAACTAACTCATTAGTCACATTGCTTGCAAGGCTTATAGTGATGAGCATTATCGAGAGGGCCCAGAGATACCTCTCCGAAATACGGAGTGACTAATCCTAATCTCGATCTATGCCAACCCAACAAACACCTTCGGAGACACCTGTAGAGTATCTGTATAATCACCCTGTTATGTTGTAACGTTTGATAGCACAAAAGATGTTCCTCCGATATTCGGGAGCTGCATAATCTCATAGTCCGAGGAACATGTGTAAGTCATGAAGAAAGCAGTAGCAATGAAACTGTAACGATCATAATGCTAAGCTAACGGATGGGTCTTGTCCATCACAGTATTCTCATAATGATGTGAGCCCGTTTATCAAATGACAACACATGTCTATGGTTAGGAAACATAACCATCTTTGATTGACGAGCTAGTCAAGTAGAGGCATACTAGGGACACTATGTTTTGTCTATGTATCCGCACATGTACTAAGTTTCTGGTTAATACAATTCTAGCATGAATAATAAACATTTATCATGATATAAGGAAATAAATAATAACTTTATTATTGCCTCTAGGGCATATTTCCTTCAGTGACGTCCAGGTCGTGCAGAAGGAGGCGAGGAAGGTGCTCATAAGGGGTGCTTTCTCTCCCTCCATCCTACATATCTCTTCTACGGCGGGCACCAGCTACACGTTCCTCTCTAATTGAGATCAAGTGGATCAGTCACAAGGTAGTTGCCATTGTTTGCCGTGACTGAAAATCTTTCAGCTCATGTCTTTGTCCGATTGATGTTCTTGGTCATTAGTTCATCTCTCCCTCTCTTCTATGTATCGGCGGATGCCATCAAATTTTCGCTACCCGACGGCTATGACTCTGCATCCAACCTTGCTAGCCCTCACGACCGCCGGAATCGACCTCAAGGAGCTGTGATGATCCGTGCCAATCTTCTTCAAATTTTGTGGAGTGTTGTAAAATCTTGATCATATACAATTTGAGAAGGTCGGAGATTCCGTAATTATTATTCTGAAGAACATGTGTTCAAAATTTTCACCATGGGATTTCGGACACGGAAAAAGTGCATGGCTTAAACCATGTTTATCTTGATTGCAGGTTATCCAAAGAATTGCAGGTTTAACCATGTTGAGATATTGCAGGTTATCCAAAAGACATGGTAGTATAATAGGGATCTGACAATGGCTCAGATGGATATCATACTTTGCATTTGTTTGAGGGCATATCCATCTTGATCTCTTCTGAATTCAACAAGAAAAAAACATTGTCATTCAACGGGTCCAGGGTCGTCAAATTATCCGATGTAAGATTGTTTATTCTAAGATTTTTACATTACTGATTCTCAAGTAACCGAGCTAGGCAATCCCATGTTATCATGATATTTTTTCCATTAAGATTAATGTTTCAGTTGATGTGAATAAAATTATTCACTTTGGAGTTATTTGGGACAAGTATGCAAACAACATGTTCTTATATCATGATTGGACAATATGCATCCAAAAACTATTGCATCAAGTTTAATTTCTATATCTGACAAAAAGTAGTATAGTACTAGCATATACCTTTAATAAAGATTACACCGAAGCAACTAATAACTTCTGACTGACCTGTTGCCATCTTATCATATGTAAAGGTACACATATTTCTCCCATCGGAATTTATGCAATTGAATAACAAATAATTTATGCAATTGAATAACAATGTGTCAACTACTTTTTTAGAGATTGTCATCGAAACATGCTATTTTTGGGTTTTCTCAAGATGGCATGTTTAGGCTGGTCACAATGGGCAAGAACATAAGCTAGTAACTTACACACTTCCCTAGACTATGTTACTACCTCCATAGTGGGTAGGAACATCTATGTAGTGTCATGCAACGATGTATTTATTAGGTTATAGACTCATTGTTTCTTGGTGTGTGATGTTCCGGTAACTTAGCTAGTTACCACAAGCACCTCTCTCTTCATTAAATATGTGCCACATAAGCAAAGTTGTATTGGAGTGTGTGATGTTACTCCTAAGTTCCTCCAGTTGTGACCAGCCTTAGGCTGCTCAGGCTGGTCATAGTGGGAGTAACATAGGTAGTAACATAGATGCCACATAAGCAAAAATGTTGATGTGGCAAGTAGTTAATGAAGAGATAGGCAAATAGAGTAACCTAATATGTTACCATCACATAGCGTTTTCCAATGCGAAATGAGTCTACAAGACAATAAATGAACATGTATATGCTACTACACATATGACACTTCCCACTATAAGGGTAGTAACATAGAGTAGTAACATATGCATGTTACTACTCTAAGTTACTCCCCACTATAACCAGCCTCATAGTGGGAGTAACATAGCAAGTAACATAACACATTCCAAAAAAAGTTTGCTTACATGGCATGTATTTAATGAGGAGAGAGATGGTTGGAGTAACATAATATGTTACTGTAACATAACACATCTCAAGGCAAAATGAGTCTAAATCTTAATAAATGATGGCTTGCATGATACTACATACATGTTACTCCCCACTATGAAGGTGGTAACATAGACTAGTAATATATGTATGTTACTAGTCTAAGTTACTCCCCACTATGACCAGCCTTATGGTGTAACGCCCTCGATGCGGCTATAGCTCCCACGTGTCGAGGCACGACTTAGAGACATAACCGCATTGAAAGCAATGTCGCAAGTCAGGCAATCATTACAACATCCCATGTAATACATAATAAAAGGGGGAAATAACATAGTTGGCTTACACTCGCCACGTCACATCAGAGTACATAAATAACATCCATCAAACAAACACTCATGGCCCGACTACGGCGCCAAAATAGAAAAGAACCCAACATGCGACAAGGCCCTGAATCGATCCCCAACTAGGCACCACTACTGATCATCGGGAAAGGAAACATAATAACGCTGAGAGTCCTCGTCGAACTCCCACTTGAGCTCGTACTCGTCACCTGGAGCGAAATCACCTGGACCTGCATCTGGAGTTATAGTATCTGTGAGCCACAGGGACTCAGCAATCTCGCACCCTCGCGATCAAAAGTATTTAAGCTCATAGGAATGGATAAGGCAAATATATGTGGAGCTGCAGCAAGCGACTAGCATATGTGGTGGCTAACTTATACGCAAAAGAGAGCGAGAAGAGAAGGCGAAGCTCGAGCGAGAAGCTAAAGGAACATCCTGCGCAAGCATAACTCCAACACCGTGTCCACTTCCCGGACTCCGCCGAGAAGGGGCCATCACGGTAACACACACGGTTGATTCATTTTAATTAAGTTTAGTTCAAGTAATCTACAACCGGACATTAACAAATTCCCATCCGCCCATAACCGCGGGCACGGCTTTTGAAAGTTCAATCCCTGCAGGGGGGTCCCAACTTAGCCCATAACAAGCTCTCACGGTCAACAAAGGAATAGACCTCCACCCAAGACACACCGATCAGACTCGGTATCCTGGTACAACAAGATGATTCGACAGGTCAAAACAAGTCCAGCAACACCGCCCGAATGTGCCGACAAATCCCGATAGGAGCTGCACATATCTCTTTATCAGGGCACGCTCGGATAGGTCAAGCTACGAGTAAAACCAACCCTCGAGTTTCCCCGAGGTGGCCCCGCAGGCTGCCTGGTTCGGACCAACACTCAGAGGAGCACTGGCCCGGGGGGGTTAAAATAAGATGACCCTCGGGCTCCGGAAACCCAAGGGAAAAAGAGGCTAGGTGGCAAATGGTAAAACCAATGTTGGGCATTGCTGGAAAAGCTTTAATCAAGGCGAACTATCAAGGGGTTCCCATTATAGCCCAACCGCGTAAGGGACACAACAATCCGGGAACATAACACCGATATGACGGAAACTAGGGCGGCAAGAGTGGAACAAAACACTAGGCGAGAGGCCGAGCCTTCCACCCTTTACCAAGTATATAGATGCATTAAGATAACATGGCAATATAATGATATCCCAACAAGTAAATAAATGTTCCAACAAGGAACGGCTCCAATCTTCACCTGCAACTAACAACGCTATAAGAAGGGCTGAGCAAAGCGGTAACATAGCCAACCAACAGTTTGCTAGGACAATGGTGGGTTAGAGGTTCAATCATGCAATTGGGAGGCTGACAAGCAAAAGGTAGGCATCATAGCAGTGGCAAAGCAAAAGAGCGAGCAAACTAGCATAGCAAAGATAGTAGTGATTTCGAGGGTATGATCATCTTGCCTGCACAGTTGCCAGAGTTGACTGGATCCTCACAAGCAAACTCAACGGGCTCCTCGGTAGCGAACTCGTCTCCCGGCTCTACCCAACAAGACAAACAAGCAACAAGGATACAATCAACCACGTGCAAGGACAAACAATAAGATGCGCAGATGATACGCGATGCGGGATGCGATGCGGGATGCAAAATGCAAGATGTTACAGAAAATGCATGAACCTGGCCTCAACTTGGATGACCAAGTGGGCCACTGGATAGAGGGGAAGAAATCACCTGAAAACGATATAAAGATCATAGGAATCGGAGCTACGGTTTGGAAATGGCAAGCGTTTTACGAAACGAACCGATCTGCGATATACAGCAAGTAGGCTCCTAAATGCAACGAAACGAACATGCTACAGCCACCAAACATGAAAACAAAATACATGGCAGTGATGTACACAAGATGGTGAACAAAACACTAGCACTGAGCCATAGGCAAATTCATCCATTAAGAGGTTCAAACAAGCATGACAAAAACGCAAACGCAAAATAGATTCCAGACTTAGTGAAATTAACACTAGTCTGTAATTTCAGATCACGAAGCCCTCTTCGGAGTAGCAAAACAACATGATACATGACCTGAACATGACAAGTAAGAACATGGCATGGAGCTACTGAACAAGCTCAACAAAAGATCCAAAGTGACCTGGGGCCAAAAGGGATCACAAAATATATTAACGGGCACACGAACATAGCTAAAACACAATCAGTTTTCAGACTTAGTGAAAACTGAGACATGCTGAAATATAACTCACGAAGGCATGTAAACGAGCTCGATGCACTCACCACGGTGCAAGTCATGGCAAGGCAAGCATCCATCCGTTAAGAAGACACAAAATACAAGCTAGACACGGTAAGAACAATGGCATAGCATGCATGGATCACTAACACTAGCATCGGCAAAATCGCAAACAAGTTGACGATCTACCCAGATTAACAACGAAGCAAAAGTTGAGCTCGATTGAGTCAACCTAGAGCACTCCACATATGCAAACAAAGACATGGATGGATAGAGCATAACATAAATATCAAAACTCCCTTACTGATCATCCTCAAAAGAGGCACGGATCACTAGGAAACAAGCTGGACATATAGCATCATGAACTAAAATATCCCAGACTTAGTGAAAATCACTAAGTCCCTGAAATCAGCAATCTCAGGTACCTCTCTCTGCAAGCTTGCACAAGACACCACACACATCCTAAAAATGCATGGGTGGCACCTCTGGAAAGAAGACAAAATGCTTAACAATTCATCCCAAAGGGGCACAGGCATATCATGCACGAATTAAACATGGCAAAAATGACAAAAGTGCATGATGAACTAACGGATCTGCAATTTAACTCATGAAGCCTCCTTCTAACAGCATTTTGGGCATCAAGATGACCTCAAATGCAAATGATGCAATGGAATGAAGTGATGTACATGTCGAGGCGAAGATTTTGATATATCATACGCCCAAAACGGAGCTACGGTTGCGGAGATACGAGCAGTCAAAGAATGCATAAAAAAATCTGGGAGTTAGGGTTTCGGGGGAGAGGGGGTCAACCCCAGATCTAGATCCAGCGCACGGATCCCGAGACGGTGCCGGAGTACTGTTCACGCCGGAGCTCCTGTATCTCACCGGCGAGGGGGCCGTGGCCGTGGCGGCTGCCGGCGACGAGGAGGCGGCGGAGGGGCGCGGCGCCGGCCGGGCGT
>NC_041383.1:218523094-218532807 GCF_002162155.2 Triticum dicoccoides
GAGGGGCGGTGAGCGGTGGCGGGGCGGCGACCCACGGCGGCGCCGGGCACCGGAGACGAGGAGGGAGGCGGCGCTGGCGGCGGGAGGCACCAGGCGGCGGGGCGAGGCGGCTGGGCCGCGGGGGCTTCCCGCGGGCCTGGCGGGCCGGCGGTGGCGAAGCGGTCCCCCGGGCCATGTGGCGGCGGCGGGTTGGATGGCGGCGGCGGGCGGACGTTGTCCGGTCGGATCCGGACACGTCCGTCGGTGGCGGGGGTTGATCTATTTTTTTTAAAGGAGGAGGACGGGGAGGAAGACGAGATCCGAAAGGAGGGGTGTATATATAGGCATAGAGGGAGCTAGGAGAGTCCAAATGAGGTGCGGTTTTTGGCCACGCGATCGTGATCGAACGCTCTAGGACATGGAGCAGAGTTTGGTGGGTTTTGGGCCAAATTTGAGGGGTGTTGGGCTGCAACACACACGAGGCCTTTTCGGTCCCTCGGTTAACCGTTGGAGTATCAAACGAAGTCCAAATGGTACGAAACTTGACAGGCGGTCTACCGGTAGTAAACCAAGGCCGCATGGCAAGTCTCGGTACAATCCGGAAATGTTTAATCCCCACACACGAAAGAAAGCTAGAAAAGGCCACCGGAGGAGAACGAAGCGCCGGAATGCAAAACGGACAACGGGGAAAATGCTCGAATGCATGAGATGAACATGTATGCAAATGCAATGCACGTGATGACATGATAAGAGATACGAAAAAGAAAAACAACACACGGAGACAAAGACCCGAACCCGAGAAATAAATATAACTTAGCGCTGGAGACGGCAAGAGTTGGATACAAATATGGAAAGTATATCTGGGGCGTTACAACACTCCACCACTACGAAAAGATCTCGTCCCGAGATCTAGGACTGAAAGAACTCCGGGTACTCAGAACGGAGGTGATCCTCGCGTTCCCAGGTAGCTTCACGGTCGGAATGGTGAGACCACTTGACTTTGAGAAATTTGATTGACTTGTTGCGAGTCTTGCGTTCAGTCTCTTCAAGAATAGCAACTGGATGCTCACGATAAGAGAGATCTTCTTGGAGCTCAATGTCCTCGAAGTTGATGGTGTGGTCAGGAGTCTTGAAACACTTTCGAAGCTGAGAGATGTGGAACACATCATGAACATTTGCAAAGTTTGAAGGAAGCTCGAGTTGATAGGCGAGGTTGCCTCTCTTGCTGACAATCTTGAAAGGTCCCATGTATCTAGGGGCAAGCTTCCCTTTGATACCGAAGCGACGAGTACCTTTCATAGGAGAGACGCGGAGGTAAACATGATCTCCGATCTCGAAAGTCAATTCACGGTGCTTACTATCATAGTAGCTCTTCTGGCGGGATTGGGCTGCTTTGAGGTTATCACGAATGACTTTGCACATTTCTTCTGCTTCTGTGATTAAGTCATTACCCAGCAGCTGACGTTCACCGGTTTCGGACCAGTTGAGAGGGGTACGGCACTTCCTGCCATACAGAATTTCAAAAGGGGCCTTGCCCGAACTTGCTTGAAAGCTGTTGTTGTATGAGAATTCAGCGTAAGGAAGACAGTCCTCCCACTTCATGCCGAAAGAAAACACACAAGCCCTGAGCATGTCTTCGAGAATCTGATTGACACGCTCGACTTGACCGCTTGTTTGAGGATGGAAAGCTGTGCTAAAGCGGATGTTGGTGCCCATGGCCTTCTGGAAAGAATCCCAAAACTTGGAGGTAAAGATGCTGCCACGGTCTGAAGATATCACTTGAGGAATACCGTGCAGAGAGACAATACGAGAGGTATAGAGTTCCGCCAATTGAGCTGCAGTGATTGACTCTTTGATAGGCAGAAAGTGAGCCACTTTGGTGAGCTTGTCGATGACAACGAAGATAGCATCATTGCCACGCTTGGACTTTGGAAACCCAGTCACGAAGTCCATTTCAATGTGGTCAAACTTCCATTCTGGAATGGCAAGAGGTTGGAGGAGACCTGCTAGCCTTTGGTGTTCTGCCTTCACTCTTCTGCAGACATCACACTCGTTCACGAATTGAGCGATCTCGCGCTTCATTCGAGTCCACCAATAAGCTTGCTTGAGATCCTGAAACATCTTCGTACTACCAGGGTGGATGGAGAGGAAAGAGTTGTGAGCCTCGTTCATGATCACCTTACGAAGTTCACCTTTGGGCACAACAATTCGATCCTCGAAGAAGAGAGTGTCCTTGTCATCAAGTCGGTAGCACTTGTACTTGGACTGACTCTTTGCAATACCAATCTTCACCTTCTTCACCATATCATCAAGAAGCTGGGCTTGACGAATCTGGTCTTCCAAGGTAGGAGAAACTTGAAGGTTGGCGAGGAAACCTTGAGGAACAATTTGCAGATTAAGTTTGCGGAAAGCTTCACAAAGCTTGGGTTGATAAGGTTTGAGAATCAGACTGTTGCAATATGCTTTTCTGCTCAAAGCGTCAGCAATCACATTGGCCTTGCCTGGAGTATACTCGATACTCGGATTGTACTCTTGAATCATTTCGACCCATCGAGTCTGCCTGAGGTTGAGATTAGGCTGAGTGAAGATGTACTTGAGACTCTTGTGATCAGTGAAAATATCCACTTTCCTTCCCAATAGAAGATGTCTCCAAGTCAACAAAGCGTGCACAACTGCCGCCAACTCGAGATCATGAGTGGGGTAGTTCTTCTCATTAGGCTTCAACTGGCGAGAGGTATAAGCAACAACTTTCTTCTCTTGCATCAGTACAGCATCGAGACCTTGGAGAGAGGCATCACAAAAGACCTCGTACGGATTGGTTTCATCAGGCGGAGTCAGAACTGGAGCAGTGATCAATTTCTCTTTCAAAGTGTTGAAAGCAATATCACACTCCGGAGACCAAACGTACTTGACGTGCTTCTGAAGAAGATTTGAGAGAGGCTTGGCGATCTTAGAAAAGTTTTCAACGAATCTTCTGCAATAGCTTGCGAGACCGAGGAAACTGCGGAGTTGCTTTACGTTCTGAGGAGGTTCCCAATTCACAATTGCGGACACCTTCTCGGGATTCACGGAAATGCCCTTGGCAGAGATGATATGACCAAGATAAAGAACCTCATCGAGCCAAAATTCACACTTGGAGAACTTGGCGTAGAACTGATGTTCCCTGAGCTTGTCAAGAACCAAACGCAAGTGCTTGGCATGATCTTCCTTGTTCTTCGAGAAAACCAGAATGTCGTCGAGATAGACCAAAACGAAGTCATTGGTGTAGGGGCTGAAGATGAAGTTCATCATGCGAGAGAACGTCGGAGGAGCGTTGGCGAGGCCAAAAGACATGACGGTGTATTCATATGAACCAAAGCTTGTTCTGAACGCCGTCTTGGGAATATCTTGCTCACGAATACGAATCTGATGATAACCCATACGGAGATCAAGCTTGGAGAATACTTGAGCACCTTTTAGTTGTTCGAACAGCTCATTGATGTTGGGAAGTGGGTATTTGTTCTTGATGGTCTTCTTGTTTACTGGACGGTAATCAACACAAAGTCGACTCGATCCATCCTTCTTCTTCACAAAAAGAACACCACAACCCCACGGAGAAGTACTAGGCCGAATGAGACCCAATCATTCTTGCTTCTTCAGCTCCTTCAACTCTTCAGGTCCGAGCTTGTAGGGACGTTTGCACACAGGTTCCCTACCGGGCTCAAGTTCAATAACAAATTCCACCGGCCGGTTTGGAGGCATCCCTGGGAGTTCTTCTGGAAAGACGTCTTGATACTCACAAACAACCGGAATCTGCGAAATAGCATCCAATTCACCCTTCTCATTGAGAGAAAACAACCGGATGGTATTATCCCGAGCGACAAAGACAATGACATCCTCAGACGAATGAGTCAGTTGAATCTGCCTGGCTGCACAATCAAGCTGAGCTTTATGCTTAGAGAGCCAGTCCATCCCGAGAATAAGATCGATATCCGAGTTACCAAGAACCATAGGAGAAGCAAGAAACTTGAAATCGCCCATCGTGATAGCGACATCTGGCACCTCCAGACTTGCACTCAAACGTTTGCCAGGAGAAACAATATCCATTTGTTTACCCAAGTGAGAAGAAACGAACTCATGCTTGGTAAAAAATGGCTTAGACATGAAACAATGCGATGCACCAGAGTCAAAAAGAACTCTTGCAGGAATATCATTAACAGGAAGGTTACCCATGATGACATCTGAAGAATCCTCAGCCTGAGCTGCATTCAGCATATTGACCTTGGCGTGCTTGGGATTGTGCTTGACCACAGCTGTACTTGCCGATCTGACAAGAGGAGGAGGAGGAAGACGCCTCTGGTTGGTACACTTGTTGGCATAGTGACCCTTCTGTTGGCACTTGTTGCACGTGACCTCTGAAAGCGGACGGTGATACGGAGCACTCGTCTTGGAGGTTGAGACGAAGTCTTGTTCTGAAAGCCAGGGTTGGGTGGGTAGTAGAAACCACTGCCACCTTTGCTCTTCTGCTGAAACAGTTGACGGAACGGAGGAGGAGGAAGCCAATACTTCTGCTGCTTGGCCACTTGAGTAGAGGAAGACGGAGTAACATCTCTGGCACGCTTCCTGGAAGCATCACACCTCAACTGAGTAGCCTCTTGTTTTAGTGCCATGTTGTAGAACTCATCGTATCTCAACGGCTCAAAGAGGACAAGAGCGAGCTGAATTTCCTCACGAAGACCACCCCTGAACTGATAGATCATGCTCTTCTCATCAGGAACATCCTGCTTGGCAAAACGGGCGAGCTTCTGGAACAACTTGTTGTAGTCGTAGACAGACAAAGAGCCTTGCTTCAGATTGCAGAATTCCTGACGCTTACTCTCAACCACACTTTGAGGGATGTGATGAGCGCGGAAATCTTGACGGAAATCATCCCAAGTGATCAGACGTCCACCTATGGAATCCTTGTACTGCTGGAACCACTCTGCAGCCTGATTTTTGAGCTGGAAAGAAGCGAACTTGACGAAATCTTCAGGCCTGACGTTGCTGCATTCAAAATGCTTGCCCAGATCCACTAGCCAATCGTCAGCATCGGTTGCCTCAACACAACTGCTGAACGTCTTTGGAACATTTGCGAGGAACTGGTTCAGTGTAGCAAAGTGACTCTGATTGCTGCCTTGATTCCCTTGACTGCCTTGATTGCGCTCTTGGAGAATTTGCATGATCAGCTGAGTGTTTGCATTGGTTGCGGCCATCACAGCTTGCCATGCCTCTAGAGGAGGTGGAGGCGGTGGCGGATCAGGATTCGGAGTCGTGCGCGTTGGGGGAGCCATCCTGAAGAGGTTGACCACCATTAGCACATTGACAGATAAATATTGAAGCTGAATCCAACGGAATGAAAATTGCAACATATAGTCTTCACATCCGAACAAAATGAACGAATGCATTCCTCTTCAAATGGTCACATATCCATAAATTGAGAAGCCACGTAGAATTAAGGTAGAGAAATAAATCAACAAGGTACGGATCAAGAACGAATAATCGGTAAGAAATCCCAATCTCAAACCAATATCCGTGGAAGAAGAACTAGAGCTACTAGAATTCCCACCTATGAAACTCCTGAACCTTTTCAGTTATGCAATCAGGTGTTGGGGATACAGGGGAAGCATAATATCTCACCCAAACTAGCAAATCCTACATCCAGCTGTATCCATCCTTCAACACATAACCAAGAAAACTTCGGAAACCATCTACCTCAACCTTCGAAAAGCATCCGTTATACAAGTTATGGCGATACTCCCGAACTCCCGCCCCAGTACTGGGTGGCGTCGAGGTTATCTCACCAACGAACTGCATAAAGGAGATTTCCGATGTCGCGCACATATCTCAAGTATACCAGAATTGCAACGATAAAATTGTGACGACAACACCTCGGAGCTCAACTCCCCGGGACAATGCCACAACCCCTAAAGACAGGAGGCACCAAGAACAATGTTCTCGTCACAAAACCATCGGAACAAATCCAAAATACTCGCGTGATCCTAATTTTTTTTTGTGAAATTTGAGAAGAGAAGAGTCAAAACTCTACGTCAGGATGCCTTACCAGAGCGATGAGGAGGCTGGGAAGTAAAAAGAATTCCTAAGCTCTCCGATATATAATTCCTAAGGACTCAAAACATTTTTCTAGACACAACTCGGCTGCTAAAAACAATCACGCAATGGGGGCTCCTAAGGTCGGGGAAGGCTCTGATTACCAACTTGTAACGCCCTCGATGCGGCTATAGCTCCCACGTGTCGAGGCACGACTTAGAGACATAACCGCATTGAAAGCAATGTTGCAAGTCAGGCAATCATTACAACATCCCATGTAATACATAATAAAAGGGGGAAATAACATAGTTGGCTTACACTCGCCACGTCACATCAGAGTACATAAATAACATCCATCAAACAAACACTCATGGCCCGACTACGGCGCCAAAATAGAAAAGAACCCAACATGCGACAAGGCCCTGAATCGATCCCCAACTAGGCACCACTACTAATCATCGGGAAAGGAAACATAATAACGCTGAGAGTCCTCGTCGAACTCCCACTTGAGCTCGTACTCGTCACCTGGAGCGAAATCACCTGGACCTGCATCTGGAGTTATAGTATATGTGAGCCACAGGGACTCAGCAATCTCGCACCCTCGCGATCAAAACTATTTAAGCTCATAGGAATGGATAAGGCAAATATATGTGGAGGTGCAGCAAGCGACTAGCATATGTGGTGGCTAACTTATACGCAAAAGAGAGCGAGAAGAGAAGGCGAAGCTCGAGCGAGAAGCTAAAGGAACATCCTGCGCAAGCATAACTCCAACACCGTGTCCACTTCCCGGACTCCGCCGAGAAGGGGCCATCACGGTAACACACACGGTTGATTCATTTTAATTAAGTTTAGTTCAAGTAATCTACAACCGGACATTAACAAATTCCCATCCGCCCATAACCGCGGGCACGACTTTCGAAAGTTCAATCCCTGCAAGGGGGTCCCAACTTAGCCCATAACAAGCTCTCACGGTCAACGAAGGAATAGACCTCCACCCAAGACACACCGATCAGACTCGGTATCCTGGTACAACAAGATGATTCGACAGGTCAAAACAAGTCCAGCAACACCGCCCGAATGTGCCGACAAATCCCGATAGGAGCTGCACATATCTCTTTCTCAGGGCACGCTCGGATAGGTCAAGCTACGAGTAAAACCAACCCTCGAGTTTCCCCGAGGTGGCCCCGCAGGCTGCCTGGTTCGGACCAACACTCAGAGGAGCACTGGCCCGGGGGGGTTAAAATAAGATGACCCTCGGGCTCCGGAAACCCAAGGGAAAAAGAGGCTAGGTGGCAAATGGTAAAACCAATGTTGGGCATTGCTGGAAAAGCTTTAATCAAGGCGAACTATCAAGGGGTTCCCATTATAGCCCAACCGCGTAAGGGACACAACAATCCGGGAACATAACACCGATATGACGGAAACTAGGGCGGCAAGAGTGGAACAAAACACTAGGCGAGAGGCCGAGCCTTCCACCCTTTACCAAGTATATAGATGCATTAAGATAACATGGCAATATAATGATATCCCAACAAGTAAATAAATGTTCCAACAAGGAACGGCTCCAATCTTCACCTGCAACTAACAACGCTATAAGAAGGGCTGAGCAAAGTGGTAACATAGCCAACCAACGGTTTGCTAGGACAATGGTGGGTTAGAGGTTCAATCATGCAATTGGGAGGCTGACAAGCAAAAGGTAGGCATCATAGCAGTGGCAAAGCAAAAGAGCGAGCAAACTAGCATAGCAAAGATAGTAGTGATTTCGAGGGTATGATCATCTTGCCTGCACAGTTGCCAGAGTTGACTGGATCCTCACAAGCAAACTCAACGGGCTCCTCGATAGCGAACTCGTCTCCCGGCTCTACCCAACAAGACAAACAAGCAACAAGGATACAATCAACCACGTGCAAGGACAAGCAATAAGATGCGCAGATGATATGCGATGCGGGATGCGATGCGGGATGCAAAATGCAAGATGTTACAGAAAATGCATGAACCTGGCCTCAACTTGGATGACCAAGTGGGCCACTGGATAGAGGGGAAGAAATCACCTGAAAACGATATAAAGATCATAGGAATCGGAGCTACGGTTTGGAAATGGCAAGCGTTTTACGAAACGAACCGATCTGCGATATACAGCAAGTAGGCTCCTAAATGCAACGAAACGAACATGCTACAGCCACCAAACATGAAAACAAAATACATGGCAGTGATGTACACAAGATGGTTAACAAAACACTAGCACTGAGCCATAGGCAAATTCATCCAGTAAGAGGTTCAAACAAGCATGACAAAAACGCAAACGCAAAACAGATTCCAGACTTAGTGAAATTAACACTAGTCTGTAATTTCAGATCACGAAGCCCTCTTCGGAGCAGCAAAACAACATGATACATGACCTGAACATGACAAGTAAGAACATGGCATGGAGCTACTCAACAAGATTAACAAAAGATCCAAAGTGACCTGGGGCCAAAAGGGATCACAAAATATATTAACGGGCACACGAACATAGCTAAAACACAATCAGTTTTCACACTTAGTGAAAACTGAGACATGCTGAAATATAACTCACGAAGGCATGTAAACGAGCTCGATGCACTCACCACGGTGCAAGTCATGGCAAGGCAAGCATACATCCGTTAAGAAGACGCAAAATACAAGCTAGACATGGCAAGAACAATGGCATAGCATGCACGGATCACTAACACTAGCATCGGCAAAATCGCAAACAAGTTGACGATCTGCCCAGATTAACAACGAAGCAAAAGTTGAGCTCGATTGAGTCAAGCTAGAGCACTCCACATATGCAAACAAAGACATGGATGGATAGAGCATAACATAAATATCAAAACTCCCTTACTGATTATCCTCAAAAGAGGCACGGATCACTAGGAAACAAGCTGGACATATATCATCATGAACTAAAATATCCCAGACTTACTGAAAATCACTAAGTCCCTGAAATCAGCAATCTCAGGTACCTCTCTTTGCAAGCTTGCACAAGACACCACACACATCCTAAAAATGCATGGGTGGCACCTCTGGAAAGAAGACAAAATGCTTAACAATTCATCCCAAAGGGGCACAGGCATATCATGCATGAATTAAACATGGCAAAAATGACAAAAGTGCATGATGAACTAACGGATCTGCAATTTAACTCACGAAGCCTCCTTCTAACAGTATTTTGGGCATCAAGATGATCTCAAATGCAAATGATGCAATGGAATGAAATGATGTACATGTCGAGGCGAAGAGTTTGATATATCATACGCCAAAGACGGAGCTACGGTTGCGGAGATACGAGCAGTCAAAGAATGCATAAAAAAATCTTGGAGTTAGGGTTTCGGGGGAGAGGGGGTCAACCCCAGATCTAGATCCAGCGCACGGATCCCGAGGCGGCGCCGGAGTACTGTTCACGCCGGAGCTCCTGTAGCTCGCCGGCGAGGGGGCCGTGGCCGTGGCGGCTGCCGGCGACGAGGAGGCGGCGAGGAGGCGGCGGAGGGGCGCGGCGCCGGCCGGGCGTCGGTGGTGGCGGCCGCGGGCGGCGAGGAGGCCGGCGGAGGGGCGGCGAGCGGTGGCGGGGCGGCGGCCCACGGCGGCGCCGGGCGCCGAAGACGAGGAGGGAGGCGGCGCTGGCGGCGGGAGGCACCAGGCGGCGGGGC
>NC_041383.1:218533406-218572216 GCF_002162155.2 Triticum dicoccoides
GGGCGGACGTCGTCCGGTCGGATCCGGACACGTCCGTCAGTGGCGGGGGTTGATCTGTTTTTTTTAAAAAGGAGGAGGACGGGGAGGAAGACGAGATCCGAAAGGAGGGGTGTATATATAGGCATAGAGGGAGCTAGGAGAGTCCAAATGAGGTGCGTTTTTCGGCCACGTGATCGTGATCAAACGCTCTAGGACATGAAGCAGAGTTTGGTGGGTTTTGGGCCAAATTTGAGGGGTGTTGGGCTGCAACACACACGAGGCCTTTTTGGTCCCTCGGTTAACCGTTGGAGTATCAAACGAAGCCAAATGGTACGAAACTTGACAGGCGGTCTACCGGTAGTAAACCAAGGCCGCATGGCAAGTCTCGGTACAATCCGGAAATGTTTAATTCCCACACACGAAAAAAAAACTAGAAAAGGCCACCGGAGGAGAACGAAGCGCCGGAATGCAAAACGGACAACAGGGAAAATGCTCGAATGCATGAGATGAACATGTATGCAAATGCAATGCACGTGATGACATGATAAGAGATGCACGAAAAAGAAAAACAACACACGGAGACAAAGACCCGAACCCGAGAAATAAATATAACTTAGCGCCGGAGACGGCAAGAGTTGGATACAAATATGGAAAGTATATCTGGGGCGTTACATATGGTTTCCTCGTGGTGTTTTGAGTGTGACTTTGCTCATAAGTAAGTTCTTATTTATGGTTTCCTCATGGTGCCTGAGCATGACTTTCCTCCAGAATTAAGTTGCGTACTCGGCGGTGGGCATATTTATGATTTCCTCATGCAGTATTTTTAGCCATTTCACATTTATTGTTGTTCCAGGGAGTTGACAAGTAGAAGACATTCTCAACTGTATCGCCATTAATAGTAAATAGAAGAGACCGTACATTGTGATGAATTTGAAATTGAATAAAGAATTCTTTTTTGTACCCTCAATAGAAAAGTTATTTGTATGGACAAGTTCAAAAGCTTTCGCAATGTACCCACCATTTTATGCTTTCTTCTCCATGCCTCCCCTCAAATTTTAATATATTGTCTCTTTAATTAGTTTGGCAGTCTAATGTACCACGACATTGTTCATACTTTTTGCTATGTACCGGTATGAAAAATCACAACAAGTTCCCACAACAACACGCGGGGTATCATCTAGTAAAAATACACCGTCTCCTCACGATATGAAACATTGCTAGTGCAATTCCACATTTATTCTAAAGAAGCACACCGAGCAAAATGATAGGCACTTTTTCCTGTGTTGATGTTCTCCCCGCCATGGAAATCGCCGTCACGTCGCGGTTGTCTCTCTCAGGCTGCTGCCAATGCATGTGTGCTTAGATGAGGTGCTAAGCATATTAAATAGCTTAGCAACTATACTCCCCAATGCATAGATGCTTAGCTTATGGTTGCTAAGCTTATTTCATTTAATGATTTAACAACTAAATCTCTTCATGTATTGGTGGGCTTCCTTCCTTTAAATGTTTTGCCTATGTTCACGCGCTTAACATTGTTTCTTCCTGGGGTCACCACACTCATCTCTCTCCTCTTAAATAACTTGGCACATCAGATTTTTTTGCCTACGTGGAAGGCTTAGCACCTGTACAAGTTGAAGCACTGGGAGGGGCCTCAGCCGATCGCAAAGTGCGGATGAATGTGCGATAAAATGAAGGCAAAAGAACAGTGCAAAACAAACAGTTGTTATCTCTCTATTTCTTACTGCTTCCGTCCCAAATATAAGAACATTTTTGACATTGATGTAATTAAAAAATGTTGTTATATTAGTGTAAAAATTATTCTTATATTACGGGACGGAGGGGTAGTCAATGATATCGGTTGTGCTACAAGATACTTCCAGTGCGGAGTAAGTGTGTGGCCAGCTAACAGATAGTCACACCTCTGCGAGGAGTGCTGCCAACTACTCCCTCCGTCGAAAATAAATGTCTTAATACCAAAATTAGTACAAAGTTGAAACACTTATTTTGGAACGGTGGGAGTATTAGTACAACAGTGACAGGTGTGGTGCCCACAGATACGTAGCACAATGGAAAAAGAAAAGAGAAGAAAAAAGGATAGCATGTAGCAGCTGCCGCCCGGAGCACCCAGCATTTCTCCGACACCCGCGCGCAACTGGTTCATTCCGGCAGAATCGGCGGGACAGGGTTAACTGCAAACACATGACAGTTCATCTCGTAAGTTCATACAATTAATAAAATAAAACAAAACAACGATTCAGACTTGCCGAGGCACATCAGAAGAAGCTCCGGCGGTATGAACGTGCGGCACGTTAGAGGCAGCACGAGCATGCGTAGCTGGTCTATCGTCCCGCCTGCAAATGTACCCAGGTCGCCCATGATGGCGTGGCACAGGCAAATCCTGTCGCCGCCGCCGACGAGCGACCTGAAGCCGTCGCAGCACGTTCTCGGCGGCGCCGGCACGCTGGAGTTCGTCAGGTAACTGACGCACGGTTCCGCGAGTATCAGCGGCTCCAAGCATGTTCTGGCCGGCTGCTGCGAAGGCGAAGGAGACGACTGCGCCCCTGCCCATGCCCGGGAAGCCGGGCGACGGCGGTAACGCGGGCAAGCCAGGTAGAGGCGGCAAGCCCGGGAGGGAGGGCCGTGGCGGGTCACCGGTGAACTGTGAAGAAGGCGAGGAGGTAGCCGCCTGTACCCTCGTGTCTGATGGTTGCAGCATCGCCTCCGCGAGTACGGCGTACGCCACGAGCAAAACTAGTGGCGGGTCGCCGGTTAATGGTGAAGACGGCAAGGAGGTAGCGGCTGCTGCTTCAGCTTCTTTGCCTCCGGCGAGATGTGGCGCTGATGGCGCCACTGCCTGCACCCTCCCTTCTGATGGTTGTTGCAGCATCGCCGCAGCGAGTACGGCTTGCGCCACGAGCAAAACTAGTGGTGATCTGGTTGGCTCCATGCCTCCATCACAAAGGGTGGTCAACTTGAGTCAAGTCACGTACGTGGCGTTGCATTGCATTGGTTCAGTGCTCTTGCTGGCAATTTTATAGCGGCTTCGGGCGTCAATTCATGCTTCTTGTCACTCCTTATATTATCTGAACCACACGCTGACACGCTCTTTGTACTCGTTTCTTTCCAGGTTCCCCTCGTACAGAGTTTTTTCTTTTTAAACGAAAGTTGTGCATCAAATCAGACACAGGACGTTTCTGGATACGCCCAAACATCTTCGCGGAAAAGAGACGGTCATTCAATTTTTTCACCGTCTATGTTTTTCTCCTATATATCCAAAGCGCTCAAAATTTTAAAAATAAATATCTCCTTCGCCCATAATCTTGTCGTGCAAGTATTTCAATGCAATTCAAATATAAATACTACAATCAAACACGAAGTTTTATAGATAAAATAATTTAAATTTGAATTCAACTTATTCAACTACTTTTTGGTAGTGTGTATCATATTTTGAGCATACTATTTTTTAGTAAAAATATGTAAGTATTTCACGAACATAACAAAAAGTCAAAAACTATGGTTTCACATGCAATTTTTGTGTGTAACTTGCTTTGTAATATCTTAGATATAGTATATGAACATACTTAGAATGATAAAGTAGCACTACTACATGAAGATCCTAAGACGACACATGTATAGAAGACCATTCGACCAAACTGTGTGTCCTATTTCTGTTCAAAAGCAATAGTGGACAGCATATGTGCAAATAGAAGTGAAAAAAACACGCAAATAAGCTCATGTTGTAATCACACTACAGGAGAATCGGATTTCACGGTAACAGAGCTTTGGTGTGGGAGTAGCATGGCTTCGTTGCATAGTATAAACATTTTGTTTATGATCTAAATAGGAGAAACAAAAACCGTGTTGAAAGTTTAAAGACTCTAAGAAGGCCATTGTACTTTTAGAGAGGCATGGGCTTCAAGGTTGCCGGGCTTGTTCAAAATGTGACACATACATCTATCCAATTGTATATCCAGTTTCTTGTCCAACTACATATAATCAGAGGTAATGGATAATTGAAGGTCAATGACCTAGCCTCCCAATAGTAACTTCGAGAAAAACCATGTGCATCCATTAACCTTGCATTAATAACACTATATCCAATAAAAATACATCATCTCATCACGATATGAAACAGTGCTACTGTAGTTCCACATCTATTGTAACAGAAGCACACCGAGCAAAATGATAGGCACTTTACATGCTCATTTGATTTCCAGATACATCAACATTACCATAATATGAGGACTCCTGGCTCTAATGACAAGGTCAAGACTTAGCACAGGTCGCATGTTGTAAAAATCCCCTAATCTAAAACCGTTCACCTAAGAGTCCCGCTTAGGTACAACCCCCTTCATAAAACGTATAAAGAGTAACATAGACTTTTCACAGATTAGTATGATGGGTCGCCTGGGACGTATATACGCACAAGGATGACAACGACTGTGCAAGAATCAAACTCTGGACTTCCAGCTTCTCATCAAGTGCGGCTAGCCACTAGAGACAACGGCTGCTGGTGACTGATATAAGTGCAAACCATTTAAGAATTGACAGTAACGGCAATATTGATTGTAGCAGCTTTCTGATACGTCTCCAACCTATCTATAATTTATGAAGTATTCATGCTATTATATTATCCATCTTAGATGTTTTATATGCATTTATATGCTATTTTATATGATTTTTGTGACTAACCTATTAACCTAGAGCCCAGTGTCAGTTTCTGTTTTTTCATTGTTTTTGAGTTTTACATAAAAGGAATACCAATCGGAGTCCAATTGACGTGCCAATTTTTGACGATTTTTTATGGACCAGAAGAAGCCCACGGAGCATCAGAGATGGACCAGAAGAGTCCCGAGCCGTCCAAGAGGGTGGAGGGCGCGCCCTACCCCCCTGGGCGCGCCCCCCTATCTCGTGGACGACTCGGAGACCCCCTGACGTGAAACCGACGCCAAAAATTCCTATAAATACAGAAACCCCCAGAAAGAAACCTAGATCGGAAGTACCGCCGCCGCAAGCCTCTGTAGTACCGAGAAATCAATCTAGGCCCGCTCTAGCACCCTGCCGGAGGGGGCCATCATCACCGGAGGCCATGGGGAAGGATCTCGGAGGGGCCATCATCGCCATGAAGGCCAAGGACCAGAGGGGGAACCTCTCCCCATCCAGGGGGAGGCCATGGAGGAGGAAGCACAAGAGGGAGAACCTCTCATCCTCTCTCTCGATGGCGTCGGAGTGCCATCGGGAGGGGAATCATCGCCGCTGTGATCGTCTTCATCAACATCAGCATCCTCATCTCTTTTACGCGGTCCACTCTCCCGCACCCCGCTGTAATCCCTACTTGAACATGGTGCTTTATGCCACATATTATGATCCAATGATGTGTTGCCATCCTATGATGTTTTGAGTAGATATACTTTGTCTTTGGGTTGATTGATGATCTAGATTGGTATGAGTTGTATGTTTTATTTTGGTGCTGTCCTATTGCGCGCTCCGTGTCGTGCAAGCGTGAGGGATTCCCAATGTAGGGTGTTGCAATACGTTCATGATTCGCTTATAGTGGGTTGCTTGAGTGACAGAAGCATAAACCCAAGTAAGGGGATTGTGGCGTATGGGATAAAGGGGACTTGATATGTTAAAGCTATGGTTGGGTTTTACCTTAATGATCTTTAGTAGTTGCGGATGCTTGCTAGAGTTCCAATCATAAGTGCATATGATTCAAGAAGAGAAAGTATGTTAGCTTATGCCTCTCCCTCATATGAAATTGCAATGACGACTACCGGTCTTGTTAACGATTGCCTAGGATAATTCCGCACACCGACCCATCATTATTCCACACTCGCTATTTATAATATTTAGTAATATATTCTAACTTTATGATAAAAGCACCTACTTTTATATTTTAGCTCCCCGATACCATGCAAAGTTATCCTCTTCACACCCGCAACATAGTTTTATTTCTCGTTTCTAGTTGGAAGCAAACGTTCGATGTACGTAGAGTCGTATCAGTGGCAGATAGGACTTGAAAGAATATTGATCTTACCTTTAGCTCCTTGTGGATTTGACACTCCATACTTATCACTTACACCTTTGGGAATTGCTACGATGATTCCCTGCACTTGGGGATTATCAAGCTCTTTTCTGGCGCCGTTGCGGGGGAGCAATAGCTTGGGGTTGATATTCTCATGTGTGCTTGTTTGCTTTCTTCACTAAGTAGTTTTTGTTTTCCCATTTAGTTTTGCTTAGTTGTGGGTGAAACATACAAAAAAAAGTCAAAAAATGAAAATACAAAAAAAAATCTACTTGCCTCTCATGCCTAAAAAGTTTTTCAATAATAGAAGTGATTGGAAGATTATGCATTGAAGAAGTGAGGGTCGACCTTGAGCACTTGTGTTCATGCTCATGGAACCAATGTAAAAAAAATTCATGGAAGCTTCTCTGAAAATAATTATCCCCTTGTATATATCCATTGTATTATATAAATAATGTGCCAAGCTTTGGTTTTAGGATGATTAGATTGCTTGTTTACTATGTGCAGTACAAAAACAGAAACTTTGGCTGTAGCGCGTGAATTTACATTTTT
Organism: Triticum dicoccoides; assembly: GCF_002162155.2. Lineage (NCBI taxonomy): Eukaryota > Viridiplantae > Streptophyta > Magnoliopsida > Poales > Poaceae > Triticum > Triticum dicoccoides. Next base: position 218,539,963 of record NC_041383.1, read on the forward strand.
TACTGGAAAGTCAAATGGGTCTGAAATTTTTTGCACAGTACTTCTGTACAAATTGTTTAAATTGTCATATTTTTTTAAATTTTTGGAGTTACATAAGTTTACTAAATTTCCAGATTACTACAGACTCTCCTGTTTTTGACAGATTCTGTTTTCTATGTGTTGTTCGCTTATTTTGATGAATCCATGGGTAATATCGAGGGGGGGGGGTATGAACCATGGTGAAGTTGGAATAGATTAGATAAAGTTCTAATACGAAATTGGAATGAGTTTGCAACAGTACTAAAGGTAGTGATTTGCTTTATTATACTAACAGATCTCACAAAGTTTTTGTTAAGTAATTGTGTGGATGAAGTGTTCGAAGAACGAGGAGGTACTGATGTGAAAAGAATAATGAGAGGCAAGAGTTCAAGCTTGGGTATGCCCAAGGCACCCCAAGTAAATATTTCAAAGATACTCAAGCATCTAAGCTTGGGGATGCCCCGGTTGACATCCCATCTTTCTTCTTCAACAATTATCGGTATACCTCGGTTTTTGTTTTGTTCACATGATTTGTGTCCTTTGTGTTATTCTTTTTCTTTAAGAACCATGCTAGTATGAGATAGCCCTTCATCGATTTATAGAATGCTTCATGTGCTTCACTTATATCTTTTGGAGTACGAATAATACTATCATCTAAAGTGGATTTGAAAGAGTGTCAACTTTAGTTAGTAATGATTCCACTATTTCGGAAGAGGTTCCAATTGATTATGAGAACAAAGTTGCTATCTATGATGATTATTGTGATGACATGTATGCTATAAAGAATAATGTTAACCATGAAATTTGTCATCATGATTTTAATTTTCAATTGGATTATGCCTCACATGATAGTTATTTTGTTGAGTTTGCTCCCACTATTCCGAATGAGAAGAATTTTGCTTATATGGAGAGTAGTAAAATTTCTATGCTTGTAGATCATGAAAAGAATATTGTATGTGATGGTTATATTGTTGAACTCATTCATGATGCTAATTAAAACTATTATGAGGGAGGAATACATGCTTGTAGGAGTTGCAATAATATTAAGTTTCCTCTCTATGTGCCTAAAGTTTTGAAGTTATACTTGTTTTGCCTTCCTATGCTAGTTGATTCTTGTTCCTATAAATTGTGTGCTCACAAAATCCCTAGGCATAGGAAGTAGGTTAGGTTTAAATGTGCTAGTCATATTCTTCATGATGCTCTCTTTATGTTTCAATTCTTATCTTTTATGTGAGCATCATTGAAATCATCATGCCTAGCTAAAAGGCATTATAGAAAAGCGCTTGTTGGGAGACAACCCAATATTTACCCTTACTGTTTTTGTGTGTTTACATGATTAATCTACTGTAGTAATCATGTTTTATAGCTTTTGTTTCAATAAAGTGCCAAGTAAGACCTTTGGCAAGACTTGGATGAAAGTTAATGTGATCTTGTTGTAAAAAACGGAAACTTTGCACTCACGAGATTAGCTGTCAGTTTTTTTACAGAAGAGTGATTTGGAGTTGATTATTTTAGCAGAAGATTAATAGACAAATTCCTCACATCCACCAATTTATTTCATAATTTTTGGAGTAGCAGAAATATGGTTGCTGTTCAGATCATTACAGACTGTTCTGTTTCTGACAGATTCTGTTTACATTGCATAGTTTGCTAGTTTTCTAGTTTCTATGTCTTATTTTTCTCAATATAAATTGTAGAAATGATTGTTATAGTAGGCATTGTGTGAGAACAATTATGAACCTTGTCTTTGACAGTACCAAAGTGAATGGTTTACTCTTTATCATACTAACCCATCTCACGAAGTTCTATTAAGTTTTGTGTGATTGAAGTTTTCAAGCTTTGGATGAGATATCGATATGAGGAGAATAAGGAGTGGAAAGACCCTAAGCTTGGGGATGCCCAAGACACCCCAAGGTAATATTCAAGGAAGACTCAAGCGCCTAAGCTTGGGGATGCCCCGAAAGGCATCCCCTCTTTCGTCTTCAAAACTATCGATATACCTTACTCGGAGCTATATTTTTATTCGTCACATGATATGTGTTTTGCTTGGAGCATATTTTCAATTTTACTTGTTGTTTGAATAAAATCATTGGATCTGAAATCTTGAATGAAAAAGAATCCTCCCATGGCTAGTTAATTATTTGACTACTCATTGTTCTTCACTTATATCTTTCTGGAGTAGTTTGTCATTTACTCATGTGCTTCACGTATATCCTATGAGTAAATGGTTGAATGAATTGAATATCATAAATCTGAATTTATGTACGTTTCATATGCTTATAACATGGGGAGTAATGACTTCACACATGATAAGTATAGGTAGTAAACTTATTGAAAGTTAGCAAACGCAGAATAGGTCACTTGAACAATTCATGAAAGAATATTGAAGGAAGAGAGATTTCACATATAAATATACTATCTTGGACATATTTTGTAATTGTGAGCACTCATTAAAATATGACATGCTAAAAAGTTGATGTTGGACAAGGAAGACAACTTAATGGGTTATGTTTTCCTATATCTGAAAAGTTATATTGTCTTGGATCATCCAACATGATGAGCTTGCCTTTCCCTCTCATGCTAGCCAAATTCTTTGCACCAAGTAGAAATACTATTTGTGCTTCCAACATCCCTTAAACCAGTTTTGCCATGAGAGTCCACCATACCTACCTATGGATTGAGTAAGATCCTTCAAGTAAGTTGTCGTCGATGCATGCAATAAAAAATGATCTCTAAATATGTATGATTTATTAGTGCGAAGAAAATAAGCTTTATACGAACTTGTGATAGGGAAGAAATAAAAGCGACAGACTGCATAATAAAGGTCTTTATCACAAGAGGCAATATAAAGTGACATTCTTTTGCATTAAAATTTTGTGCATCCAACCATAAAATCGCATGACAACATCTGCTTCCTTTTGCGAAGGGCCTATCTTTTACTTTTATCTTCTACCCTTATACAAGAGTCGTGGTGATCATCACCTTTCCTTTTTACACTTTTTTTCCTTTGGCAAGCACTTTGTGTTGGAGCGATCCGGATATATATATCCACTTGGATGTAGATTTTCATAAAGTATTACTGTCGACATTACCCTTGAGGTAAAAGGTTGGGAGGCGAAACTATAAGCCCCTATCTTTCTCCGTGTCTGATTAAAACTTTGAACCCATAAATATCACGTGAGTGTTAGCAATTGTGAAATATTAAATGATAGTTGAGTATGTGGAGTTTGCTGAACCAAAGCTCTTACATAGACCCTTCCCGAAAATAAGATGAATTGCAATTGTTTGATGACTAAGAGCATGGTTTGTTAGTTTTCAAGAAAGTTTATCTATACTTTAACATGTGAATAGCTTGATCATGAGAAGTTTTATGAGTTGAGCTACTGTTATGATATATAATGATGCTAGAAAAGGTGATTGAAATTATCATTGATCAAACTTGTGCACCTTCTAGCATTCACATTTCATAAATTATTTCTTTTATCATTTACCTACTCGAGGACGAGCAGGAATTAAGCTTGGGGATGCTTGATACGTCTCAAAAACAATAGTGGGCAGCATATGTGCAAATAGAAGTGAAAAAAACACGCAAATAATCTCATGTTGTAATCACACTATAGGAGAATCGGATTTCACAGTAACAGAGCTTTGGTGTGGGAGTAGCATGGCTTCGTTGCATAATATAAACGTTTTGTTTACGATCTCAATAGGAGAAACAAAAACCGTGTTGAAAATCTAAAGACTCTTAGAAGGCCATTGTAATTAGAGAGAGGCATGGGCTTCAAGGTTGCCGGGCTTGTTCAAAATGTGACACATACATCTATCCAATTGTATATCCAATTTCTTGTCCAACTACATATAGTCAGAGGTAATGGATAATTGAAGGTCAATGACCTAGCCTCCCAATAGTAATTTCGAGAAAAACCATGTGCATCCATTAACCTTGCATTAATGACACTATATCCAATAAAAATACATCATCTCATCACGATATGAAACAGTGCTACTGTAGTTCCACATCTATTGTAACAGAAGCACACCGACCAAAATGATATGCACTTTACATGATCATTTGATTTCCAAATACATCAACATTACCATAATATGAGGACTCCTGGCTCTAATGACAAGGTCAAGACTCAGCACAGGTCGCATGTTGTAAAAATCCCCTAATCTAAAACCATTCACCTAAGAGTCCCGCTTAGGTACAACCCCCCTCACAAAACGTATAAAGAGCAACATAGACTTTTCACAGATTAGTATGATGGGTCGCGTATGGGATGAAGGGGACTTCATATGTTAAAGCTATGGTTGGGTTTTACCTTAATGATATTTAGTAGTTGCGGATGCTTGCTAGAGTTCCAATCATAAGTGCATATGATCCAAGAAGAGAAAGTATGTTAGCTTATGCCTCTCCCTCATATGAAATTGCAATGACGACTACCGGTCTTGTTAACGATTGCCTAGGATAATTCCGCACACCGACCCATCATTATTGCACACTCGCTATTTATAATATTTAGTAATATATTCTATTTTATGATAAAAGCACTTACTTTTATATTTTAGCTCTCCGATACCATGCAAAGTTATCCTCTTCACACTCGCAACGTAGTTTTATTTCTCGTTTCTAGTTGGAAGCAAACGTTCAGTGTACGTAGAGTCGTATCAGTGGCAGATAGGACTTGAGAGAATATTGATCTTACCTTTAGCTGCTTGTGGGTTCGACACTCCATACTTATCACTTACACCTTTGGGAATTGCTACAATGATTTCCTGCACTTGGAGATTATCACTTTCCTTGCTGCACCATACATTTTTTAATTATTTGCAAACATTTTGGAAAACACGAACATGTTTTGGAAAAATGTGAATAAAACTTCACATTTCAATAAATTTTAAGAAAAACCCAAATATTATTGGACATTTAAATTAAAAAAACAGGAACACTATTTGAAAACTAGATCATTTTTCAATATTACGAACATTTTCTTGAAATCCCCTGATTTTTCTAAATTTGTGAACAAAATTTAAAACATGATTTTTTTTAAAAAAAATCTATGTTTTAAAACAAGTATATATTTCGAAATTCACCAAATATCTCTGGAATTTGCAAACAAATTTTGAAACATGAACATTTTTTGAATTTGTGAATTTTTTTTGAAAACAAAGACATTTTTTGAAGTTTCCAAAAAAATTTAGTTTTTTGAGAATTTTTTATAATTTCCAAATATTTTCGAAGAAGCGGACAATTTTTAAAATATTAAAATAAAATTTGAAAATAGGAACATTTTGCAACACTTTTTATATTTCTGAATATTTTTATAAAATAAAAAATCCTTGCAGAAAAATAAAAAAAGAAACGCAAAAATGAAAAGGGAAAATTAAATAGGAAACAAAATAAACTGAGAAGAAACAACACAGGAAAAAAATAAGTTCAGAGATGGTCCAGTAACCGGTTGGCCACTTGTGGAAACGTAGAAGTGAGCCGGCCCATGTATCCTCGCTCACATCACAGGTGTGTACGAATCCCCCGACAGTTTGACCCAACGAGCGGCAAAGATGGCGCCATGCAAAGGCCCATTGTCCCTTAACGACGGTTTACTGTAGTGAATTTGTATATTTATTGTTTCTTTTCCATTTATTTTCGTTTTTCTTTTCAAAAATTCTCACACTTTCATAAATTTGTTCAAAAATTCTTTGCTTTTTCAAAATTTGTTTATTAAATACAAATATTCATATTTTAGGAAATTATACAGAAATTTGAAAAATGTATCTGTCTTTTAAAATTGCTCAAAATGCCAAACACAGACATTTTTTTGAACAACAAACAAAACTTTGAACAAGTACATTTTTTAAATAATTCATTTTTTTGAAAAACACTAAATTTGTTAGAATTTCCAAACAGGTTTAGAAAAATACAAACAAAAAATAGGGTCATGATAAGAATGTCCAAAAATAAACCATCTTCACCGAAGGGTCTCTGAGTGGCTAGAAGGCTCCGTCTCATTTGAGAGCATGTTGTTTCTCGACATCCTTGAAGTGACTCTAATTTTTTTTGCCTGGCCTTGTATGAACAATCCAAGGCATCATGCCAAGTTGTTTGTGTTTTCGAGAAGTTTTACATTTTCTAGAGTTCGTCGGTGTAAAAAGGCCGATAAATGGCTAGACGTCGAAACACGCATACTGTGTCAGAAGTTTTTCAAACCTGGCATGGATTCCTACCATGGGTACGAACACATGCTTGTAAAAGTTGGCATCATTTGAAGGATGTCTAAAAGTAGATCATGTTTAACTGAGGGTGTTCGGGTAGGCCCAAAGCGCTCGTCTGAGACCACATTGATTTTTGACATCCTTGAAATGGTCCCAGTTTTTTCCATGGCCTTGTATGAACAATTCAAGGCACAATGTCAAGTTTTGGTTTCCGATTAGTTTTTGCATTTTCTGGAGTTTTTTCGATCAAAAAAGGCCAGTAAATGGCCGGACGTGTCACAATTGCATACGGTGTTGGAAATCATTCAAACCTCACATGGATGCCTACCATGGTCATGTCCACTTGCTTGCAAAAGTTGAGGTCAATTAAAAAATGTCCAAAAATAGACCATGGTCAATGGAGAGTGTTCGGGTAGGCCCGAAGGGTCTGTTTGAAAGCACATTGTTTTTAAAATATGTCAAATGGCCCCAATTTTTTTCCACCAACTAGTATGACCAATTCAAGGCATGAGGCAAAATTGTTTGGAGTTTGACAACTTTTGCATTTTCTGGAGTTTTTTCGGTGAAAAAGACCAATAAATGGCCAGTCGCTTTGCAACATGCATACGGTGTCAGCGATCGTTCAAACCGGGCATGGATGCCTAACATGGGCAAGCCCACCTGATTGCAAAAGTTGGGATCCATGCTGAGATCTTTGAGAAAATACTATGTCCAAGGGAGATTGTTCGGGTAGGCCAGAAGGGTCCGTTTGGGAGCATCTTGTTTCCCGACATCCCAAATTTATTCCATGGCCTTCTATGAGATTAATTTGAAGCATCATCCCAGTTGTCTGGGTTTTTTGATTAGTTTTGCATTTTCTGGAGTTTTCCCGGTGAAAAAGGCCGAAAAATGGTCAGACGTGTTGCAACGTGCATATTGTGTCGGAAGTCGTTCAAACCTAGCATGGATGCTTACCATGGGGGCATGCCCACTTAATGGCAAAAGTTAGGGTCATTTCAAGAATGTCCAGAAAAACACCATGTTCAACGTAGGGTTTCAGGTATGCTAGAATACTCTGTTTGAGAGCACCTTTCTCTCGACATCTGTCAACATAGGTTGTTGGAAGTTGTTTAAACCCGACATGGATGTCTAGCACGGGCATGCCCACCTATTGGGAAGAAGGAAAAAGTTGAAGTCATTTTAAGGATGTTTACAAGAACACCAGGTTCAATGGAGGGTGTTTGGGTCGGCCAAAAGGTTCATTTGAGAGCATGTAGTTTTTCCAAAATTGTTAACAAATTACTAACAATTGATGAAAATTTTGAACAAAAATTGCAAACCACGTACTTTTTTTATTTGTGAAGAACATATTCAAAAACTGGAACATTTTATGAAATTCCAGAACATACAGTTTTTAAAATTTTAAACAATATTTGAAAACAAGAACCTTTTCTTGTATTCCAAACAATTTTTCAAAATTTTGAACAAGTTCCAAAAAGAATAATAAAGTTCAAAAGGAGAAAAATGAATTAACTAAAGAAGAGAAGAAAAACGAAAAAAAGAAAACAAAAGAATTCTTTGGTCCTAGAAAATAAAAAATATTCTCAAAGAATGTTAGTAAATTCTAAACAGAATCATAAATTAGAAAAAATATTTCTGGTTTGAAATATGCTCGCAAATTTGAAAAAATGTTTGCATTTTCAGAAAATATTTGTAAATTTTAAAAAGCATTCATGTCTTCATGAATATGTTAGCATATTTGAAAAATTATTCGTCTTTATGAAAATTACTGTAATTATAGTGTAATAGCTTTGTAAATTACAGTGGAATCAAAGTGTATGTTATAGTGCAACTCCCGCTATATTTCTAGTGTCATTCACAATGATTTTTTCCTTTATTTACAGTGTAATTACCGAAAAAGGCTTTCGCCCCGCTTTATATATAAAGCAAACCGCCACAGAGCATACAAACAGAAGCAGGTCCGCACACACCCACCCAAGTCTCACGGCAAAGTACACAGGTTCTGCTGAGGGCACAACTCAACAGGCCCATAAAATAAAAAAGAAAACAACACACGCCGGTCGCAGGAAGCCTCTAGTCTGGATCCGGCGGAGGCGGAGGAGGCGGCAGCGACAGGCGGACGACCATCGAGCGGAGGTCGGCGATGAAGGCTGAGATGGCGTCGCGGTCTGGGGGGCGGCTAAGCGGCCGCCAAAGCAGCAAGAAACCCAAGAGTTTGAAGAGCGCGTCAGTAGCCCGTCGAAGGGGAGTACGCTGAATCACAAGCTTATTGCGAACAGTCCAGAGGGTCCATGCGAGTACTGAAGGAAATATGCCCTAGAGGCAATAATAAAGTTATTATTTATTTCCTCATATCATGATAAATGTTTATTATTCATGCTAGAATTGTATTAACCGGAAACATGATACATGTGTGAATACATAGACAAACATAACGTCACTAGTATGCCTCTACTTGACTAGCTCATTAATCAAAGATGGTTATGTTTCCTAACCATAGACATGTGTTGTCATTTGATTAATGGGATCACATCATTAGGAGAATGATGTGATTGACATGACCCATTCCGTTAGCCTAGCACTTGATTGTTTACTATATTGCTATTGCTTTCTTCATGACTTATACATGTTCCTGTAACTATGAGATTATGCAACTCCCGTTTACCGTAGGAACACTTTGGGTGCTACCAAACGTCACAACGTAACTGGGTGATTATAAAGGAGTACTATAGGTGTCTCCGAAGGTACATGTTGGGTTGGCGTATTTCGAGATTAGGTTTTGTCACTCCGATTGTCGGAGAGGTATCTCTGGGCCCTCTCGGTAATGCACATCACTACAAGCCTTGCAAGCAATGTAGCTAATGAGTTAGTTACGGAATGATGCATTACGTAACGAGTAAAGGACTTGCCGGTAACGAGATTGAACTAGGTATTGGATACCGACGATCGAATCTCGGGCAGGTAACATACCGATGACAAAGGGAACAACGTATGTTGTTATGCGGTTTGACCGATAAAGATCTTCGTAGAATATGTAGGAGCCAATATGGGCATCCAGGTTCCGCTATTGGTTATTGACCGAGAATAGTTCTAGGTCATGTCTACATAGTTCTCGAACCCGTAGGGTCCGCACGCTTAACATTACGATGACAGTTTCATTATGAGTTTACAAGTTTTGATGTACCGAAGTTTGTTCGGAGTCCCGGATGTGATCACGGATATGACGAGGAGTCTTGAAATGGTCGAGACATAAAGATTGATATATTGGAAGCCTATGTTTGGACATCGGAAGTGTTCCGGGTGAAATCGGCATTTTATCGGAGTACCGGGGGGTTACCGGAACCCTCCCGGGGGTTATTGGGCCTTCATGGGCCCTAAGGGAGAAGAGGAGAGGAGGCAAGAGGTGGGCTGCGCCTCCTCCCCTCCCTAGTCCGAATAGGACAAGGAGAGGGGGGCGGCGCCCCCCTTCCTTCCCCTCTTCCTCCTCCTTCCCCCTTCTCCTACTCCAACTAGGAAAGAAGGGAGTCCTACTCCCGGTGGGAGTAGGACTCCCCCTTGGCGCGCCCTCCTTGGCCGGCCGCCCCCTCCCCTTGGCTCCTTTATATACGGGGGCAGGGAGGCACCCTAGGACACACAAGTTGATCTACGGATCGTTCCTTAGCCGTGTGCGGTGCCCCCCTCCACCATATTCCACCTCGGTCATATCATCGCGGAGTTTGGGCGAAGCCCTGCGCCAGTAGAGCATCATCATCATCGTCACCACGCCGTCGTGCTGATGGAACTCATCCCCGACACTTTGCTGGATCGAAGTCCGGGGATCGTCATCGAGCTAAACGTGTGCTGAACTCGGAGGTGCCGTACGTTCGGTACTTGGATCGGTCGGATCATGAAGACGTACGACTACATCAACCGCGTTGTCATAACGCTTCCGCTTACGGTCTACGAGGGTACGTGGATAGCACTCTCCCCTCTCGTTGCTATGCCATCACCATGATCTTGCGTGTACGTAGGAATTTTTTTGAAATTACAGCGTTCCCCAACATTGGCATCCGAGGCTGGTTTTATGCGTAGATGTCATATGCACGAGTAGAACACAAGTGAGTTGTGGGCGATACAAGTCATACTGCTTACGAGCATGTCATACTTTGGTTCGGCGGTATTGTGAGATGAAGCGGCCCGGACCGACATTACGCGTACGCTTACGCGAGACCGGTTTCACCGTTACGAGCACTCGTGCTTAAAGGTGGCTGGCGGGTGTCTGTCTCTCTCACTTTAGCTGAATCGAGTGTGGCTACGCCCGGTCCTTGTGAAGGTTAAAACAACGCTAACTTGACGAACTATCGTTGTGGTTTTAATGCGTAGGTAAGAACGGTTCTTGCTAAGCCCGTAGCAGCCACGTAAAATTTGCAACAACAAAGTAGAGGACGTCTAACTTGTTTTTGCAGGGCATGTTGTGATGTGATATGGTCAAGACGTGATGCTATATTTTATTGTATGAGATGATCATGTTTTGTAACCGAAGTTATCGGCAACTGGCAGGAGCCATATGGTTGTCGCTTTATTTTATGAAATGCAAACGCCCTGTAATTGCTTTACTTTATCACTAAGCGACAGCGATAGTCGTAGAAGCAATAGATGGCGTAACGACAACAATGCTACGATGGAGATCAAGGTGTCGCGCCGGTGACGATGGTGATCACGACGGTGCTTCGAAGATGGAGATCACAAGCACAAGATGATGATGGCCATATCATATCACTTATATTGATTGCATGTGATGTTTATCCTTTATGCATCTTATCTTGCTTTGATTGACGGTAGCATTTTAAGATGATCTCTTACTAAAATTATCAAGAAGTGTTCTCCCTGAGTATGCACCGTTGCGAAAGTTCTTCGTGCTGAGACACCACGTGATGATCGGGTGTGATAGGCTCTACGTTCAAATACAACGGGTGCAAAATAGTTGCACACGCGGAATACTCAGGTTAAACTTGACGAGCCTAGCATATAACAGATATGGCCTCGGAACACGGAGACCGAAAGGTCGAGCGTGAATCATATAGTAGATATGATCAACATATTGATGTTCACCGTTGAAACTACTCCATCTCACGTGACGATCAGACATGGTGTAGTTGATATGGATCACGTAATCACTTAGAGGATTAGAGGGATGTCTATCTAAGTGGGAATTCTTAAGTAATATGATTAATTGAACTTAAATTTATCATGAACTTAGTACCTGATAGTATTTTGCTTGTCTATGTTTGTTGTAGATAGATGGCTCGTGCTGTTGTTCCGTTGAATTTTAATGCGTTCCTTGAGAAAGCAAAGTTGAAAGATGATGGCAGCAATTACACGGACTGGGTCCATAACCTGAGGATTATCCTCATTGCTGCACAGAAGAATTACATCCTGGAAGCACCGCTGGGTGCCAGGCCTGCTGCTGATGCAATTGACGACGTTAAGAACGTCTGGCAGAGCAAAGCTGATGACTACTCGATAGTTCAGTGTGCCATGCTTTACGGCTTAGAACCGGGTCTTCAACGATGTTTTGAATGTGATGGAGCATATGAGATGTTCCAGGAGTTGAAGTTAATATTTCAAGCAAATGCCCGGATTGAGAGATATGAAGTCTCCAATAAGTTCTATAGCTGCAAGATGGAGGAGAATAGTTCTGTCAGTGAACACATACTCAAAATGTCTGGGTATTATAATCACTTGATTCAACTAGGAGTTAATCTTCCTGATGATAGTGTCATTGACAGAATTCTTCAATCACTGCCACCAAGCTACAAGAGCTTCGTGATGAACTATAATATGCAAGGGATGGACAAGACTATTCCCGAGCTCTTCGCAATGCTAAAAGCCGCGGAGGTAGAAATCAAGAAGGAGCATCAAGTGTTGATGGTTAACAAGACCACCAGTTTCAAGAAAAAGGGCAAAGGGAAGAAGAAGGGGAACTTCAAGAAGAACAACAAACAAGTTGCTGCTCAAGAGAAGAAACCCAAGTCTGGACCTAAGCCTGAAACTGAGTGCTTCTACTGCAAGCAGACTGGACACTGGAAGCGGAACTGCCCCAAGTATTTGGCGGATAAGAAGGATGGCAAAGTGAACAAAGGTATATGTGATATACATGTTATTGATGTGTACCTTACTACTGCTCGCAGTAGCACCTGGGTATTTGATACTGGTTCTGTTGCTAATATTTGCAACTCAAAACAGGGACTACGGATTAAGCGAAGATTGGCTAAGGACGAGGTGACGATGCGCGTGGGAAATGGTTCCAAAGTCGATGTGATCGCGGTCGACACGCTACCTCTACATCTACCATCGGGATTAGTTTTAGACCTAAATAATTGTTATTTGGTGCCAGCGTTGAGCATGAACATTATACCTAGATCTTGTTTGATGCGAGACGGTTATTCATTTAAATCAGAGAATAATGGTTGTTCTATTTATATGAGTAATATCTTTTATGGTCATGCACCCTTGAAGAGTGGTCTATTTTTATTTAATCTCGATAGTAGTGATACACATATTCATAGTGTTGAAACCAAAAGATGCAGAGTTGATAATGATAGTGCAACTTATTTGTGGCACTGCCGTTTAGGTCATATCGGTGTAAAACGCATGAAGAAACTCCATACTGATGGGCTTTTGGAATCACTTGATTATGAATCACTTGGTACTTGCGAACCATGCCTCATGGGCAAGATGACTAAAACGCCGTTCTCCGAAACTATGGAGCGAGCAACTGATTTGTTGGAAATCATACATACTGATGTTTGTGGTCCAATGAATGTTGAGGCTCGTGGCGGGTATCGTTATTTTCTCACCTTCATAGATGATTTGAGGAGATATGGGTATATCTACTTAATGAAACACAAGTCTGAAACATTTGAAAAGTTCAAAGAATTTCAGAGTGAAGTGGAAAATCATCGTAACAAGAAAATAAAATTTCTACTATCTGATCGTGGAGGAGAATATTTGAGTTACGAGTTTGGTCTACACTTGAAACAATGCAGAATAGTTTCACAACTCACGCCACCCGGAACACCACAACGAAATGGTGTGTCCGAACGTCGTAATCATACTTTACTATATATGGTGCGATCTATGATGTCTCTTACTGATTTACCGCTATCGTTTTGGGGTTATGCTTTAGAGACGGCCGCATTCATGTTAAATAGGGCAACATCAAAATCCGTTGAGACGACGCCTCATGAACTGTGGTTTGGTAAGAAACCAAAGTTGTCGTTTCTTAAAGTTTGGGGCTGGGATGCTTATGTGAAGAAACTTCAACCAGATAAGCTCGAACCCAAATCGGAGAAATGTGTCTTCATAGGATACCCAAAAGAGACTGCTGGGTACACCTTCTATCACAGATCTGAGGGCAAGATTTTGTTGCTAAATTCGGATCCTTTCTAGAGAAGGAGTTTCTCTCGAAAGAAGTGAGTGGGAGGAAAGTAGAACTTGATGAGGTAACTGTACCTGCTCAGTTATTGGAAAGTAGTTCATCACAAGAACCGGTTCCTGTGACAACTACACCAATTAGTGAGGAAGATAATGATATTGATCATGAAACTTCAGATCAAGTTTCTACTGAACCTCGTAGGTCTACTAGAGTAAGATCCACACCAGAGTGGTACGGTAATCCTATTCTGGAAGTCATGTTACTTGACCATGATGAACCTACGAACTATGAGGAAGCGATGATGAGCCCAGATTCCGCAAAATGGCTAGAGGCCATGAAATCTGAGATGGGATCCATGTATGAGAACAAAGTATGGACTTTGGTTGACTTGCCCGATGATCGGCAAGCCATTGAGAATAAATGGATCTTTAAGAAGAAGACTGACGCTGATAGTAATGTAACTGTTTATAAAGCTCGACTTGTTGCAAAAGGTTTCCGACAAGTTCAAGGGGTTGACTACGATGAGACTTTCTCACCCGTAGCGATGCTTAAGTCTGTCCGAATCATGTTAGCAATTGTTGCATTTTATGATTATGAAATTTGGCAAATGGATGTCAAAACTGCATTCTTGAATGGATTTCTAGAAGAAGAGTTGTATATGATGCAACCAGAAGGTTTTGTTGATCCAAAAGGTGCTAACAAAGTGTGCAAGCTCCAGCGATCCATTTATGGACTGGTGCAAGCATCTCAGAGTTGGAATAAACGCTTTGATAGTGTGATCAAAGCATATGGTTTTATACAGACTTTTGGAGAAGCCTGTATTTACAAGAAAGTGAGTGGGAGCTCTGTAGCATTTCTGATATTATATGTAGATGACATATTATTAATTGGAAATGATATAGAATTTCTGGATAGCATAAAGGGATACTTGAATAAAAGTTTTTCTATGAAAGACCTCGGTGAAGCTGCTTATATATTGGGCATCGAGATTTATAGAGATAGATCAAGACGCTTAATTGGACTTTCACAAAGCACATACCTTGATAAAGTTTTGAAAAAGTTCAAAATGGATCAGTCAAAGAAAGGGTTCTTGCCCATGCTACAAGGTGTGAAGTTGAGTCAAACTCAATGCCTGACCACAGCAGAAGATAGAGAGAAAATGAAAGATGTTCAGCCATAGGCTCTATCATGTATGCAATGCTGTGTACCAGACCTGACGTGTGCTTAGCAATAAGCTTGGCAGGAAGGTACCAAAGTAATCCAGGAGTGGATCACTGGACAGCGGTCAAGAACATCCTGAAATACCTGAAAAGGACTAAGGATATGTTTCTCGTATATGGAGGTGACAAAGAGCTAGTCGTAAATGGTTACGTCGATGCAAGCTTTGACACTGATCTGGACGATTCTAAATCGCAAATCGGATACGTGTTTTTATTAAACGGTGGAGCTGTAAGTTGGTGCAGTTCTAAACAAAGTGTCGTGGCGGGATCTACATGTGAAGCGGAGTACATAGCTGCTTCGGAAGCAGCAAATGAAGGAGTCTGGATGAAGGAGTTCATTTCCGATCTAGGTGTCATACTAGTGCATCGGGACCAATGAAGATCTTTTGTGACAATACTGGTGCAATTCCCTTGGCAAATGAATCCAGATTTCACAAGAGGACCAAGCACATCAAGAGACGCTTCAATTCCATCCGGGACCAAGTCCAAGTGGGAGACATAGAGATTTGCAAGATACATACGGATCTGAATATTGCAGACCCATTGACTAAGCCTCTCTCACGAGCAAAACATGATCAACACCAAGACTCCATGGGTGTCAGAATCATTACTGTGTAATCTAGATTATTGACTCTAGTGCAAGTGGGAGACTAAAGGAAATATGCCCTAGAGGCAATAATAAAGTTATTATTTATTTCCTCATATCATGATAAATGTTTATTATTCATGCTAGAATTGTATTAACTGGAAACATGATACATGTGTGAATACATAGACAAACATAACGTCACTAGTATGCCTATACTTGACTAGCTCATTAATCAAAGATGGTTATGTTTCCTAACCATAGACATGTGTTGTCATTTGATTAATGGGATCACATCATTAGGAGAATGATGTGATTGACATGACCCATTCCGTTAGCCTAGCACTTGATCGTTTAGTATATTGCTATTGCTTTCTTCATGACTTATACATGTTCCTGTAACTATGAGATTATGCAACTCCCGTTTACCGGAGGAACACTTTGGGTGCTACCAAACGTCACAACGTAACTGGGTGATTATAAAGGAGTACTACAGGTGTCTCCGAAGGTACATGTTGGGTTGGCTTATTCGAGATTAGGTTTTGTCACTCCGATTGTCGGAGAGGTATCTCTGGGCCCTCTCGGTAATGCACATCACTACAAGCCTTGCAAGCAATGTAGCTAATGAGTTAGTTACAGAATGATGCATTACGTAACGAGTAAAGAGACTTGCCGGTAACGAGATTGAACTAGGTATTGGATACCGACGGTCGAATCTCGGGCAAGTAACATACCGATGACAAAGGGAACAACGTATGTTGTTATGCGGTTTGACCGATAAAGATCTTCGTAGAATATGTAGGAGCCAATATGGGCATCCAGGTTCCGCTATTGGTTATTGACCGAGAATAGTTCTAGGTCATGTCTACATAGTTCTCGAACCCGTAGGGTCCGCACGCTTAACGTTACGATGACAGTTTCATTATGAGTTTACAAGTTTTGATGTACCGAAGTTTGTTCGGAGTCCCGGATGTGATCACGGACATGACGAGGAGTCTCTAAATGGTCGAGACATAAAGATCGATATATTGGAAGCCTATGTTTGGACATCGGAAGTGTTCCGGGTGAAATCGGCATTTTACCGGAGTACCGGGGGGTTACCAGAACCCTCCCGGGGGTTATTGGGCCTTCATGGGCCCTAAGGGAGAAGAGGAGAGGAAGCAAGAGGTGGGCTGCGCCCCCTCCCCTCCTAGTCCGAATAGGACAAGGAGAGGGGGGCGGCGCCCCCCCTTCCTTCCCCTCTTCCTCCTCCTTCCCCCTTCTCCTACTCCAACTAGGAAAGATGGGAGTCCTACTCCCGGTGGGAGTAGGACACCGGGAGTAGGACTCCCCCTTGGCGCGCCCTCCTTGGCCGGACGCCCCCTCCCCCTTGGCTCCTTTATATACGGGGGCAGGGGGGCACCCTAGGACACACAAGTTGATCTACGGATCGTTCCTTAGCCGTGTGCGGTGCCCCCCTCCACCATATTCCACCTCGGTCATATCGTCGCGGAGTTTAGGCGAAGCCCTGCGCAGGTAGAGCATCATCATCATCGTCACCACGCCGTCGTGCTGACGGAACTCATCCCTAACACTTTGCTGGATCGGAGTCTGGGTATCGTCATCGAGCTGAACGTGTGCTGAACTCAGAGGTGCCGTATGTTCGGTACTTGGATCGGTCGGATCGTGAAGATGTACGACTACATCAACCGCGTTGTCATAACGCTTCCGCTTACGGTCTACGAGGGTACGTGGACAACACTCTCCCCTCTCGTTGCTATGCCATCACCATGATCTTGCTTGTACGTAGGAATTTTTTTGAAATTACTGCGTTCCCCAACAAGTACCCCAACCTCAAGCCACCTAATGCGGCGAGAGGCCGCGGGGGACAGCTGGAGTTCAGCAAATAGGTCCGGGAAATTGGTGTGGCACCAACTTCCACCGACCACCTCGCGAAAGCAGCTCCAGAGGAACTGGGCGGAGACGCAAGAGAAGAAAATGTGGTTCGAGTCTTCGGGAACACCACAGAGAGGACATATGCCAGTACCCGGGCCATTGCGCTTGCAGACCTCCACCCCGGACGGTACCCGACCGCGAATCCATTGCCACATGAAGATGCGAATCTTCAGGGGTACGCAGATGGACCAAACCATCGACAGGGGGAGGGGAGCGGAGGATGGGGCAATGGCCAGGTAGAGCGACTTGGTGGAGAACTGGCCCGACGGCTCAAGGCGCCATCGCACCAGGTCAGGGCCACCATCCACCAAAGGCTCATGGAGAGCAACGCAGTCAAGCAACTCACGCCAAGCGGCGGATTCCGTGGGCCCAAAAGGCCGTCGGAAAGCAAGGCGCCCTAAGTCAAGAAGGGCCCTATCAACAGAAATCATGGGATCGACGGAGATAGAGAAGAGGACAGGGAAGCGCGCCGCAAAGGGAGAGTCCCCGGCCCAACGATCAAACCAGATGAGCGTCGAGAGACCGGAACCCACCGAGATGGAGGTTCCTATGCGAAGGACCGGGAGAAGCTGGACAATGGACTGCCAGAACTGAGAGCCGCCCGATTTCTGGCAGAAGGCTAGGGGTTGTCCACGCAGGTATTTATTTCGGATAATGTCAAGCCAGAGGCCACCTTGACCTTGCGCGATGCGCCAAAGCCAACGGGAGAACAGGGCAATATTCATCCTTTTAGAGCACATGATGCACAGGCCACCTTGCTCCCTGGGCTTGCAAATGTCGGGCCAGCTGACCATATGGTACTTTTGCCTGTCATTATCTCCAGCCCAGTAAAAGCGGGACTGGATCTTGGCGATCTCCTTGTGGAGAGACTCGTGGAGGCTGTAGAAGCTCATAAGAAACAAGAGGAGGCTATAGAGGGATGAGTTGATGAGAATAGTCCGGGCGGCCTTGGACAGCCACCTCCCCTGCCAGGGCTCGCATCGAGATTGGAGCTTGGCCACAGAGGGGCACAAGTCTGCGACGGAGAGCCGCGAATCAGTAATGGGCGTCCCCAGGTAGGAGGTGGGGAAGGAGCCCAGGCGGCAATTAAGTCTGTTGGCGATGGCCATAGACTCAGAGGGGGATTATCCCATCACCATAACATCACTCTTGTCGAAGTTGATCTTGAGGCCCGACATCTGTTGGAAGTAGAGAAGGAGGAACTTGAGGTTGGCGATGTCCACCTCCGAGCCTTCGACCATGATGATAGTGTCGTCAGCATACTGTAGGATGGAGATCCCAGAGCCCCCGAAAAGGTGGGGGGTAATCCCACGAATGTGGCCAGCGGCTTGTGCCTTATCCAGGATGGAGGCAAGAGCGTCAACTACCATATTGAACAGGAACGGGGAGAAGGGGTCGCCTTGACGAACCCCACAAAGGGTGGGGAAGAAAGGGCCAATCTCGCTGTTGATGTTGACCGCCGTGCGACCGCAAGAGACCATTTGCATGACTCTAGTGATCCACCGGTCATCGAAGCCCTTCCGAAGAAGGACTTCCCGGAGAAAGGCCCAGCTAACTGTATCGTACGCCTTGTGGAAATCAATCTTCAAAAAAACTTCCTTAAGGCGTTTGACGCGGACCTCATGGAGGACTTCATGAAGGACAAGGACCCCATCCAGGATGTATCGGCCCTTAATGAAGGCCGACTGGTTAGGGTGGGTCACCCGGTCAGCCAGCAGGGTCACCCTATTGGCGTACCCTTTGGCCAAGATTCGGAAGATCACATTAATCACCATGATCGGGCGGAACTGACAGATGTCGGATGCCCCAGGGACCTTGGGGATAAGAGAAATGATCCCGTAATTGAGGCGTCCCAGGTCAATGGAGCCAACATAGAATTCATCGAAGATGGCCATGACCTCTGGTTTAATCACGTTCCAGAAGGTCTGGAAAAATTTGACCGGGAGGCCATCCGGACCCGGCGCCGAGGAAGAATTCATGCCCATGATGGCCTCCCAAACTTCCTGCTCAGAGAAGGGGGCCGTCAGGGCCGCGTTCTCCGAGGCAGGCACCAGCTAGGAACCAGCCCAACAATCGGGGGCGAGAGAGATGCCACTCCTAGGAGCGGCAAAGAATAAGGACCTATAGAAGCCGTCAACGTGGGCCCGGATGTCGCGTGGGTCCTGAAGGAGAGTCTCCCCATCCCAAAGAAGGGGGATGGTGTTGCTTCTACGGCAGCCGTTGGCGATAGCCTGGAAGTATGCCGTATTCGCGTCTCCCTTCAAGACCCATTTCTGCGCGCCCCGAAGGCGCCAATAAGCCTCCTCATCGGTGTAGATCATGGAGAGCTGGTCTTCGAGGTCATATCAGGAGAGCCACTCGTCCGGAGAGAGACCTACCGCGTCAGCCCGAAGGTCGAGAGCCTGAATCGCGGATAACAGCGCCTTCTTACGCTCCCTGACATCTCAACCCAAATTTGCCCCCCAACCCTTCATAAACTGCCTGCCACGTTTCGCACAGAAGTGCCACGCGTCAATGGCCGAAGGAGGACGAGGGTGGGGGTGGGCCTGAGCCTCGATCCACCGAGCGCAGACGACGTTGGTAAATCCAGCCTGGGAGAGCCAGAAAGTCTTAAAGCAGAAACGAGGGGTGATCGGCGGACGCTCGTCCGTGGAGGAGAGAAGCAGGGGGACATGATCCGAGCCAATCCGAGTGATGGCTCGGAGGGAGGCTAGGGGACAGCGGAGGTCCCAATCCGGGGACACTAAGACCCTGTCCAAGACAGACTGGGTCGGGGAGGCTTGACGATTGGTCCAGGTGAACCGGGCACCAATCCTATCGATCTCCCGGAGGGCGAGGTCAGCAATGAAGTCATTAAACATTTGCATCCGCGCAAAGCAGACATTATCATTGCTCTTGTCTTCCGCCACGCGCAGGAGGTTAAAATCGCCGCCCACTACCACAGGAAGGGAGGCAGCCGAGATCTTCCGATGGAGCTCCTCAAGGAAGGCGGCCGACCTACTATGGTCGGCAGGCCCGTAGACGATGATAACCTCCCACTTGAAGTTGAGAGATCTCTCGAACAGCTCCATGCTGACGAAGAATTCTGCCCGATCCATGCTGCCCACCTCGAAGGTGGCATCCTTCACACCTAAAAGGATGCCACCCGAGTGACCTGTGCTCCCACTAGAAGGGAGCCAATGCCACGCAAAGAGGTGGGAGCTCATACGGTCAAGCTCAGGGAGCGAGAAATCGCGTCGCATGGTTTCTTGAACGGCTACTATGTCGATGTGCTTGAGGGAGTCCTGGACTAGGGGGTGTCCGGACAGCCGGACTATCATCGTCAGCCGGACCCCAAGACTATGAAGATACAAGATTGAAGACTTCGTCCGTGTCCGGATGGGACTTTCCTTGGCGTGGAAGGCAAGCTTGGAGATACGGATATGTAGATCTCCTACCATTGTAACCGACTTTGTGTAACCCTAGCCCTCTCCGGTGTCTATATAAACCGGAGGGTTTTAGTCCGTAGGACACAACAACCATTACAACAATCATACCATAGGCTAGCTTCTAGGGTTTAGCCTCCTTGATCTCGTGGTAGATCCACTCTTGTACTACCCATATCATCAATATCAATCAAGCAGGAGTAGGGTTTTACCTCCATCGAGAGGGCCCGAACCTGGGTAAAAACATCGTGTCCCTTGTCTCCTGTTACCATCCGCCTAGACGCATAGTTCGGGACCCCCTACCCGAGATCCGCCGGTTTTGACACCGACATTGGTGCTTTCATTGAGAGTTCCTCTGTGTCATCACCGATAGGCTTGATGGCTTCTTCAATCAACAACAACGCCGTCCAGGGTGAGACTTTTCTCCCCGGACAGATCTTCATGTTCGGCGGCTTTGCACTGCGGGCCAATTCACTTGGCCATCTGGAGCAGATCGAAAGCTACGCCCCTGGCCATCAGGTCAGGTTCGGAAGCCTAAACTTCACGGCCGACATCCGCGGGGACTTGATCTTCAACGGACTCGAGCCATAGCCGAGCATGCCGCGCTGTTACGATGGGCATGATTTAGCTCTACCGCCGGACAGTGCCTTGGTGGCCGCACACGAATCCGCTCTGACCCCTAGTTCGGAGCCGATCGCGCAGATCGAGGACGGGTGGCTGGACACCGCCTCGGGGGCTGCGACTTCCACGGTGATGGAGCCGAATACCGACCCTGTCCCTTATAAAGCTTGTGACTCCGAGGCGCCGGACTCTTTGCCGGACTCCGAACCTCCCGCGCCCCTGCCAATCGAATCTGATTGGGCGCCGATCATGGAGTTCACCGCCGCAGACATCTTCCAACACTCACCCTTTGGCGACATCCTAAATTCGCTAAAGCATCTCTCGCTATCCGGAGAGCCCTGGCCGGACTACGGCCAGGATGGTTGGGATGCGGACGACGAAGAAATTCAAAACCCACCCACCACCCACTTTGTAGCCACTGTCGACGATCTAACCGACATGCTAGACTACGACTCCGAAGACATCAACGGTATGGACGACGATGCCGGAGACGATCAAGAACCAGCGCCTACCGGGCACTGGAAGACCACCTCGTCATATGACATATACATGGTGGACACCCCAAAAGATGGGGACGGCGAAGAAGCAGCGGAGGCAGATTCCTTAAAGAAACAGCCCAAGCGCCAACGTCAGCGGTGCCGCTCTAAATCCCGCCACAACAAGAATGGAGATTCCGGCACAGGAGATAATAACACCCCAGAGAGTGCCGAAGACAACCCCCTCCAGCAAGATTCAGCGTAGGAGGATGCAGAAGCAAGCCCTCACGAGAGAGCGGCAGACGAAGAGGTCGAGGATGACAATTACATACCTCCCTCTGGAGACGAGGCAAGCCTTGACGACGACGAATTCGTCGTGCCTGAGGATCCCGTCGAACAAGCGTGTTTCAAACGCAGGCTAGTGGCCACAGCAAATAGCCTAAAGAAAAAGCAGTAGCAGCTTCAAGCTGATGAAGACCTGCTGGCCGACAGATGGACGGAGGTCCTCGCGGCCAAAGAGTATGAACTCGAATGCCCCTCCAAGAGCTACCCAAAACGCAAGTTGCTCCCCCGACTAGAGGAGGAAGCATATATACCTTCATCACCAGCACATAATACGGCAGACCGACCACCCCGTGGTCGGGACAGAGAGGCACCTAGGCCCTCCACCAAGACCGTACCCCGGCATCGCTCAAAAAGTACGAAGCCACGAGGGAACGCGCCGGACTTGCGGGATATATTGGAGGACAAAGCAAGACAATCCAGATCTATCTATGGATCACGTGGGCGCCCCACGACCCACGACGAACACCGTCGCGCCGGATACAGCAACTCCGGCCGGGCCGAACACAGCAGACAACGCTCTCTTGAGCTACGTCGTGACATTGCTCAATACAGAGGCGCCGCACACCCACTATGCTTCACAGAAGAAGTAATGGATCATCAAATCCCTGAAGGGTTTAAACCCGTCAACATTGAATCCTACGATGGCACAACAGACCCCGCGGTTTGGATCGAAGATTATCTCCTTCATATCCATATGGCCCGCGGAGACGATCTCCACGCCATCAAGTATCTCCCACTCAAGCTTAAAGGACCAGCTCGGCATTGGCTTAACAGCTTGCCCGCAGAGTCAATTGGGTGTTGGGAGGACCTGGAAGCCGCATTCCTCGACAACTTCTAGGGCACATATGTGCGACCACCAGACGCCGATGACCTAAGACACATAATTCAACAGCCAGATGAATCGGCCAGGCAATTCTGGACACGGTTCTTAACAAAGAAAAATCAAATCGTCGACTGTCCGGATGCAGAGGCCCTCGCAGCCTTCAAACATAACATCCATGACAAGTGGCTAGCCCGGCACCTAGGACAGGAAAAGCCGAAATCCATGGCAGCCGTCACATCACTAATGACCCGCTTCTGTGCGGGAGAGGATAGTTGGCTAGCTCGCAGCAACAACCTCAGTAAAAATGCTGGTAGTCCGGATACTAAGGACCATAACGGCAGGTCGCGTCGAAGCAAAAACAAACGTCGCGTTAACGGCGACAACAATGAGGATACGACAGTCAACGCCGGATTCCGAGGCTCTAAACCCGGTCAGCGGAAGAAGCCATTCAAAAGAACCACTCCGGGTCCGTCCAATCTGGACCGAATACTCGACCGCTCATGCCAGATACATGGCACCCCTAAAAAGCCAGCTAACCACACCAACAGAGATTGTTGGGTATTTAAGCAGGCAGGCAAATTAATTGCCAAAAACAATGACAAGGGGCTACACAGCGACGACGAGGAAGAGATCCGGCCGCCGAACATTAGAGGACAGAAGGGTTTCCCCCCACAAGTGCGGACGGTAAACATGATATACGCAACCCATATACCGAAGAGGGAGCGGAAGCGTGCACTAAGGGACGTACATGCGATGGAGCCAGTCGCCCCGAAGTTCAATCCATGGTCCTCTTGCCCGATCACTTTCGATCGAAGAGACCATCTGACCAATATCCGCCATGGCGGATTCGCCGCATTGGTTTTAGACCCAATCGTCGATGGATTTCACCTCACGAGAGTCCTGATGGACGGCGGCAGTAGCCTGAACCTGCTTTATCAGGATACAGTGCGCAAGATGGGCATAGACCCCTCAAGGATTAAACCTACAAAGACGACCTTCAAAGGTGTCATATCAGGTGTTGAAGCCAATTGTACAGGCTCAGTCACACTGGAAGTGGTCTTCGGATCCCCGGATAATTTCCGGAGCGAGGAGTTAATCTTCGACATAGTCCCGTTCCGCAGCGGCTATCACGCTCTGCTCGGACGAACCGCGTTCGCAAAATTCAACACGGTGCCGCATTATGCATACCTCAAGCTCAAGATGCTAGGCCCTCGTGGAGTCATCACGGTCAACGGAAACTCGGAACGCTCCCTCCGAACGGAGGAACATACAGCGGCTCTCGCGGCAGAAGTAAAGAGCAGCCTTCTAAGGCAATTTTCGAGTCCGGCCGTTAAACGACCGGACATGGCCAAACGCGCCCGGAGCAAGATCAATCAAGACCACCTGGCACGATCCAAGCACGCGTAGCAATGCGGCCCCAACCCCAGCCCCCGCATGATCGCAAGACTAGCTCTCCGCGTACATCATTACGCTCTGGAAATACCATGGGCATAGGGGGAGGGGCACGACCACAAAACAACCCAGAGTGCGGCTCGACCACACCAGGGGCTCCCAAGTGTGTCGCTCTTTTTATTTTTTATTTTCCTTCTTTGTATACACAGGACTCCGTTCACCAGAGGCCCTGTCCGGCGGCGAACCCGCCGAACTCACGATGCAACAGCCAGGGAGGGAAAAAGGTTGCGATGAACACTCAGGTGGTCTCCATTACGAGCATTAAATTTGATTATATACACCAGTCCGCAGCCCACCCCTGGAGGGGGACATGTTTAATTAGTCCAATCCCTTGCTTACCGCACTATTTGTATCATTCCGCACTCATAGCAGAATTCCTTGAATAAACAATGCAGCACTTTTTGCCTATAATTGCATTACTTTACATATATGTTCATTAATGACATCTTGCACCCGTATATTTTGGTACGGCCGAATACACCAGGGGCTTAGGTTCCCCGCATTATGGTGTGATAAGTCCGAACACTTTCACAAGTGCGACACCCCGAACTTATAGCATTATATGAATCGGCTCCGAATCATGTCTTGGGTCAATAGTTGGGTTTGCCCGGCTCCCATGTTTTGGTACCTTACGTTCCGTTCTGTCGGCTAAGGTAGCACTGGGAGAACCACTGCGATTGCGCCCCGGTTGAGCTGGGCGAGCGCCTCAGTGGAGAAAGCTAAAACTGACTAGCATGATAAGGCGAGAGACTGGTCGCTGTTCGAGAGGTCTTTTCGAGTCCCTAAAGACTTATGCCGCTTCGAGCGAAGAACCGGATAATGTCCGGCCAAGGCGTGGATAGCGCCCCGAACTCGGTCTTCCGAATACTAGGGGCTTCGCCGAAATTTAAAATTATAGAATTCTATGGCTAAGTGAGAGTGTTCAAGCATTATAAGTCCGGTTGCCTTGTTCATTGCGTTGGGCGCCTCCCTAGATGGACCCAAAAATGGGAACAAGAGTGCTCAAGTTTATTCCGAACACCCCAACACTCGTGGCATGGGGGCTGAAGCCGACGACTTGCCATCTCTCAGATTTTATAAACGGCCGCACAGAAGGTAATATTTTAAATCAATAAGCGTTGCTTAGCGCATATGAACAAAGTTTTCAGCGCACAGGATAACACATTGCGAGTTTACTCAATAATTACATCTATGGGGCACTCATCCGCAATCTTGCGGGCACCCTTCAGGACAGTCTTATAGTACATCTCGGGCGTACGATACTCCTTACCCGCTGGCGGCGCGTCAGTGATAAGCCTCTCCGCATCCAGCCTACCCCAGTGCACCTTCACGCGGGCAAGGGCCCGGCGAGCACCTTCAATACAGGTGGAGCGCTTGATGACCTCCACCCAGGGGCACGCATCCACCAGCCGCCGCATGAGGCCGAAGTAGCTCCCAGGCATGGCCTCTCCAAGCCACAGCCGGACTATGAGGCCCTTCATGGCCTGCTCGGCTACCTTGTGGAGCTCGACCAGCTGCTTCAGGTGGTCGCTAGGGGGCACCGGAGGGCCGGCCTCAGCATACTGAGACCAGAAGACCTTCTCCGTTGAGCTCCCCTCCTCGGCTTGGTAGAATGCGGCGGCATCGGACACACTGCAAGGCAGATCTGCAAACGCCCCTGGAGAGCTCCGAATTCGGGTAAGTATCAGGAAGTTTACATTAACATGCTTGCTTTGCATGAAAAATGCCTTACCCGCCGCTATTTTCTTCACATCCTCAACCTCCTGAAGGGCCTTATGGGCCTCGGCCTTGGCGGCTTTGGCACTCTCGAGAGCCGAGGCAAGCTCGGACTCTCGAGTCTTTGAGTCGCGCTCCAAACTCTCATGCTTATCCATGAGAGCCTGGAGCTCTTGCCGCACCTCCGCCACCCTCGCCTCCTGCTTCTCTCGCTCTGCCCGTTCCGCGGCCGCATCGCGTTCGGCCGCGGACACAGCCTCCTTCAGGGTTGCCAACTCGTTCATGGCCCCTGCAGTACCCACATTATCCTTGTTATTTTTATTGCAACCTAAATCCTTTTCTGTAAGGTAACTATTCAAAGTGGTGTTACTCACCTTCTTTGTCCTCGAGCTACTTCTTGGCACGGCCAAGCTCTTGCTCGGACCGCTCGAGGTCCTGCTTCAACACACCGACCTCCGCAGTCAGTGCGGCAGAGGTCAGCAGCGCAGCCTGCAAACCCATATTGACATAATTTTTAGCAACCCTGCGTATATCTTTTTAGATCCTCAGTCCGGCTTTTCTTTCCGAACACCGAACCGAGCATCAGGGGCTACTGTCTATGCGGTATTACATTACATATTTTTAACTTCTTACCTCAAAGCCTGTTAGAAGGCTACTGCAGGCTTCGGTCAGCCCGCTCTTGGCGAGCTGAACCTTCTGAATCACCGCACTCATAATAGTGCGGTGTTCTTCCTCGATGGAAGCGCCTTTGAGCGCCTCCAACAAGTTATCCGGCGCCTCCGGTTGGACGGGGGCTGCCGGCGTCACGGTCTTGCCCTTCTTGCGAAGGGGCCGCCTGCCGGACACCGGAACCACTGCGGGTTCCGGCGTGGAGTCCGGCGCAAAGTCCGGGAGGCTGCCTTGTGGCGCCTCCGGAGCCTCCTCCTGATGGGTCCCTTCCCGGGATCCCACCTCGGCGTCTTCAGTGTCACGGGGGGTGGAGGCAGTCGGGATGGAATCTACATCCGACGGAGCCAACGACCCGCTCGATGAAGCGGGGAGATCATCGTCGGCCGGACTGCGGGCA
The DNA here is from genome assembly GCF_002162155.2 of Triticum dicoccoides. Classification (NCBI taxonomy): domain Eukaryota; kingdom Viridiplantae; phylum Streptophyta; class Magnoliopsida; order Poales; family Poaceae; genus Triticum; species Triticum dicoccoides. Next base: position 218,567,276 of record NC_041383.1, read on the forward strand.
GTGTGCGGCATTAGAAGGACACTATATGACACAAAAGAAATTACGAATCATTCAGGAATCCGGATACTTACGATCTTGCCGGAGGCCTGGCCCTTGAGGGCCACTCTTCGTCGCCAACGTTGGCGTTGGCGGAGCTGTCCGGGGGAATAGTCCTTCCCCTCTTGGACCCTTCGGCCTCCCCTGTTGGTGAAGCCTTCCTCTTCCTCTCTCCTTCCTTTAGGAGAGAGTCCTCTTTCTCCTCCTCGTCTTCGGGGGAGGAGTCCGCCTCGGAGTCGTCGGACACCTGAAAACGGGAACTCTTTCGAGTACCCGTGGCCTCCTTCTTGGCCTTCTTCTCCGGCACCACATGCGGTGCCGGAACTAGCAGCCCCGCTAGACGGGCGTCTACTGGGTTTTCTGGCATGGGAGCCGGGCAGATGATCTGCTCGGCCTTCTTCATCCATTCCTGTCAAAGGAAAAGAGAGATTGAAACCCGCGTAGGGTCAAACTATTAAAAACAAGTGTCCCGTAAAGGGGCAGAATCACTTACCTCGTCAGCTGGATGCTACGAGCGAAATCCGCGATCTTCAGTGGCGGATGCGGGAGCTTCGGCGCCCTTGAACAGCACCCTCCAGGCGCCTTCGTACGTCATGTCGAAGAGCCCGCTCAGTGCCTGGTGCTGTGCCGGATTGAACTCCCACAATTTAAATGCCCGTTCTTGGCACGGGAGAATCCGACGGATGAGCATGACTTGGACCACATTAACAAGCATGAGCTTCTTGTTCACCAGCTTCTGGATACAGGCTTGGAGTCCTGTCAGCTCCTCTGAACTACCCCATAGCAAGCCCTTCTCTTCCCAGGAGGTGAGCTGCATAGGGATACCAGATCTAAACTCGGGGGCCGCCGCCCACTTAGGGTCGCGCGGCTCGGTGATGTAGAACCACCCCGATTGCCACCCCTTGACGGACTCCACAAAGGCCCCTTCGAACCAGAGGACGTTGGGCATCTTGCCCAACATGGCGCCTCCACACTCCGCTTGAGTGCCCTTCACTACCTTCGGCTTGACATTGAAGGTCTTGAGCCACAAGCCGAAGTGGGGCTGGATGCAGAGGAAGGCCTCGCACACGACGATAAACGCCGAGATGTTGAGGATCAAGTTAGGCGCCAGATCGTGGAAATCCAGGTCGTAGTAGAACATGAGCCCCCGGACAAAGGGGTGGAGTGGAAAGCCCAGTCCGCGGAGGAAGTGGGGAAGGAATACGACCCTCTCGTGGGGCCTGGGGGTGGGGATGAGCTGCCCCTTGTCGGGTAGCCGGTGCGCGATGTCGCCGGAAAGGTATCCGGCGCTGCGCAGCTTTGCGATGTGCTCCTCCATGACGGAGGAGGCCAACCATTTGCCTCCCGCTCTAGACATGGTCGGAGAAGGTCGAGACGAGATGCACGAACTTGGGCGCTGGAGCTCGAGTGCGCGGAGATGGATAAGCAAAGGAGGAAGAAGGCGTAGGTGAAAAGGTGGATCCTTATCCCCTTATATATAGGCGGACGAAGACTATGCGTCCCCACTGGCCTGGTAAAACTCGCTTATCTCCCAAGCGCCACCATCAATGGCGCGGTTGGGTTACCCACATCCGTATTGATGAGAATCCCGGAATAAGGGGAACACGATCTCTGCTTCGACAAGACGTGCCAAGGAAACCGCTTCGCTAAACGCGCTGAGGTGGTATAATAAAAAACGATTCAAGTGAAGGCTTGGAAGTGGCTTGACGTCATGCCATGAAATACGTCAGCAGATTGATCCTGTGTACATATTATTCTCTCTACGGTGGAATGTGGAAATTATTTTGCAGAGCCGGACACTATCCTGGTGTTCACAATCTTCTATGGATTATTCGGAGGAGGAACCCGCCTTGTAATGCCGAACAATATGCGCGCCGGACTCATCGTCATTGAAGCCTGGTTCAGGGGCTACTGAGGGAGTCCTGGACTAGGGGGTGTCCGGACAGCCGGACTATCATCGTCAGCCGGACCCCAAGACTATGAAGATACAAGATTGAAGACTTCGTCCCGTGTCCGGATGGGACTTTCCTTGGCGTGGAAGGCAAGCTTGGCGATACGGATATGTAGATCTCCTACCATTGTAACCGACTCTGTGTAACCCTAGCCCTCTCCGGTGTCTATATAAACTGGAGGGTTTTAGTCCGTAGGACACAACAACCATTACAACAATCATACCATAGGCTAGCTTCTAGGGTTTAGCCTCCTTGATCTCGTGGTAGATCCACTCTTGTACTACCCATATCATCAATATCAATCAAGCAGGAGTAGGGTTTTACCTCCATCGAGAGGGCCCAAACCTGGGTAAAAACATCGTGTCCCTTGTCTCCTGTTACCATCCGCCTAGACGCACAGTTCGGGACCCCCTACCCGAGATCCGCCGGTTTTGACACCGACAGTGCTCCTCTCGCATGTACTCCACTAGTTGGCGGCGACGACCATCATGGCCGAAACCGCGGATGTTCCGGAATAGAGCTCGCATTAAGGAGCCATTGGGGGGCTGCTTGACCCCAGGACACGAGAGGCGCTTTGCGCACGGAGAGCCGCCGTGTGGGAACGAGTGCGACCACGGATCTCCTCCCCGACCGCAGGGGGGAGGTGCCGTTAGCCGCGGCGCGGACGGTGGGGGGCCACCCCAACCGCAGGGGGGCCGGGGGCAAAAGGAGAGCCGCATGGGCCTCCGCGAGTTTCCCATCAAGAATCTCGCGAGCTCTGATAGCCGCGATCTGGGCTAAAGGGGGCCAGCTTCCCCTCAAAAAATGATCGCGGAGTCGGAGGCCACCTTGGCGAGGTTGCCCAAAGGAATAGACTCAAGCACAGAAAAGGAACAAAACAAAGCAGAGGGGGGAACGGAAAGCGTACCTGGCTCCAGGTTACAAGCCGCAACGCGTAGCTTCGCCCGCTCGGGGATGGGCAAAGCCGGGCTGCCCTCAGGGTGAGCAGCATCCAGCCTCGCACTCCGGCGGGAAGCAATCACTGGGGAGGAGGTCGACCAGCCGCGACGGGAGTAGGCGGCAGAGCGGGGGGAGGGGGCTGGGCAGCCATGGGAGTGAGAACCCTAGCCTCTCCCTCCCCTGGCAGAGTCGCCGCAGGAGAGGCTAGAAGCGCGGGCCCAGAGCAGACGAGGAGGGGCGGAGCTGGAGACGACGATGCAGAGGGTGGGGGCATCGGCCCAGGGACGACCGCGGGGTCCGCAGCAGGAGTAGCCCGCGGGGGCGGCGAGGGAGGTGGAGCCTCAGGCCGAGAAGGGGAGGTGGCGGCGGGGGGCGGCGAGGCCGGAGGGGGGAGGTCCACCGCAGGGGGCGACATCTCCACCGCAGGCGCCGCCGGAGTATCCTGGAGCAGGCCGAGGGACAGGACCGCCGAGTCCCGCTTGGAGGGGGGGGCGAGGCGGGGGAGCGCGGGGGAGCGCGGGGAGGAGGCCGGGCAGACCACCAATCCCACACTGGAGATGTCGCTCCCCTCGGAGAACGACGCCGAGATAGCGCAGGGCCACCAAGGGGCAGGCAGGGCGCGGCCTGGCAGCCCTTGCCCCCCGCGGCAGGAGGGGGGTGAAGGGGACGGGGAGCGGGAGTCCTCCGACGCCCCATCCTCATCCGAGCGGTGGGAGCGGGAGCGGTGGCGGCTGTGGTAATCCCCACCGTCCCCCGGGTTGCCACCGGGGAGGCCGACGTCGAAGGAGCGGGGCGCCCAAAGTGGTTGGGGGGCTCGGGGGCGATCCTGAGGTCGAAGCCCTGGTCATTGAAGAAAACGCGGACTAAGGTGTGAATCTTGGAGGAGTCGAGGCACTTGACCTTCACCCGGACTTCCTCCTCCTTGCGCAGAGAGAGCTCATCGACCGCCACCACCTTGCCCAAGAGATGGGACATCTGGCGGATGACGGGCTCGGACCGCGCAATATCGGGGAGGCCGGATATGAGGATCCATGCGGTGTCGAGGACACCCATGGCCTGGGCGTCGAGGACCGGCTCGGAGATCTCGACAACCAGCTGGTTGAGAGCGAGAGTGATCCGGCCACTGCGCGTCGCGTAGCCGTAGCTGACGGAGTCGGGGAAGATGACTGAGAAGATGTGGCCGGCGGTGGGGGTGACCACCCAGTCCCACTGGTGACGATAGAGATGGTTGAGCTCCGCATCGATCATCTCCGGGGATGCAACCCCATCGAGGACCGTGACGACCACCTGTAGGGAGGGAGACGGCGGAGGAGCGTCGGGGACCTCGAGGTGGAAGAATCCCAACCCCTCGATCCCGTGCCCATACATCATAAGCTCCGACACCACCGGTCTATCCGGGCACAGGAGAGCGGGGTGGCCAGGGTCCTTGCAGAGGTAGCAGCACTGGGGGTTGACGCAGTTGACTTGCGAATGTCCCCTCACCCCACAGTTGAAGCAAGGGGGGCGAGGAAGACCGGAGATGGGTCCCGGAGTGGTGGAGAAGCCTGGAACCGAGGAAGGGGGCACGGGCGAAGCGCCGCGAACACCCCGCCGCTTCATCTTCTTGGCCGGCCCGGAACGACCGCGGGTGGCACCTCCACCAGGGGCAGGGACTGACACCGAAGCCACGGGGGCGGTGGCGTGAGGAGGCACGTAGCGGCGGGGTGCCGGGGTAGGGAGGATCCCATCCCGGGGACAGGGGGAGCTGGGGCGTGCCGACCGGGATGGGGATGGAGAACACCCACGGCGAGGAGGAGGCGACGGGGATCTCCGGCGAGACCGCCAATCCCCCGAAGTGGCCGGCCGAGGTGACCGGGACCGGCCTCGGTCCTCCCGACGCGCGGGCGAGTGGCGGCTGTCCCGGAGCTCGCGGAGCTCCCGTCGAAGGGCATCCGGAGAGGGGCGGGAACTCTCGTGCTGGAGCTCACCGGCCTTCCGCTTGGCCCGGGGAGCGCCGTCCGCCCAGTCGCGAGGC
>NC_041383.1:218572901-218575192 GCF_002162155.2 Triticum dicoccoides
AGGGACGACCGTCGTCGCTGCCGCCGGCACAGGTCCGGCACGGGCGGCCAGGATCACGGAGACCCTCCGGCCGGCCCGCACCTGGAACCCCGAGGACCCAAAGTGGGCGATGAACAGGCGGAACGGGGAGGAACGGAGGGCCGGAGTCGGGAGGAGGGGAGAGAGGAGAAGGTCGACGGGGAGGAGAGGGGCCGGCGGCCGGGCCTCCACCGCTGGGCGGCACCATGAGGAGCGGGCGGCGCCCTGGTCGGAACGGCCGGCCACGCCCCAGGCGAGCCCGCGCCGGCGGCGCGAGGGCCTACCAGCCAAGGCCCCGCCTTTAAGGGCCTCCGCCCTAGCCGGGCTCAAAGGAGCCGATGGCGGCGACGGCGGCGCCCGCCTGCCGGTAGCAAAACCCCTCGTGTGGGGGGCTGAGCTGCCCGACCGGCGAGGCAGAGAGCCCCGACGGGCGGAGAGAAGGGGCGAGGGGGCGGGGGAAGCAGGGGAGGGGGGAATGTGGCGTCCTCGGCACAGTCCGCCCAGCGGAACCGAGGCGCTGGGGCGGCGGCGGAGGAAGCGCCCGGCGAGGGGGAGGCGGGCAGCTCCGGCGGCGGGGCGACGGGAGCGGCGGGATCGCCAGCGGAGTCGCCAGAGCCCGGAGCAGCCATCTCCGTTTTATTCATTCCCTTACAGTGTAATTCACAAAGTACTTCCACTGTAAATGGCAAGGAATTGTGAACACTGTAATTTCAGTGGAGCAGTTTTGCTTTTCTTGTTTGGTTGCAAGCTCCAGGTTTGTTAGAACTTGGGGATTGAATTTGTTGGGGTTTGTTAGAAGGGATTGCATCCATTTTTAGAAACCATTTATATTTGTTTGTCCATGTTGGCGATTGTTATTGTTGTGAACTTGATTTTACTGTTTGACTAGCAAGAAATTACAATAGAATGTGACAGTAATTTGGTGTTTTATCTACTGTAAATTTTCAGTTCATTTCCCTAGCCTGAAAGGATTCTTTTGCTGGTGTATATGCTAGATGATTGGAATTTTTCTCCCACTGCAATTATAGTGTTAGTTGCATTGTAAACAGCAGCGGAATTTACATAGTACTTCCACTGTAAATCACAGTGGAATTGTGAACACTGTAAATTCAATCAGTTAACCATAGTGTTTTTTTTTCAATTGTCTGTATTGCAAGCCTTTTAGAATCAGTTTTCTTTTGGGTTTGTCTTTGTTGGGTAGTATTGCATCTATTTTGAAACCATTTGAAGACTAGAACCGTTTTTTTTCGCGAGTTACCTTTGTTTGGTGCATCCAAACCAAGATTGGCATGTTTGAACTGAAATAAGTGGCAGGTTTAAGGACTGATTGTTAACATGAGCCCATAGTTTCCTGTGTGTGCATGGAAATTTTGAACATGTCAATAGACTAAACTATCTGCAACATGTCAATAGCAAGAATGCAAATAAAGTCTCTGTATATGAATGTCAACCTTTACCACAAAATGTAATATCTGAAAATGTCAATTTACTGTGTTTTATGGCTCGAACTCTCTGTGAACAAGATTGTAATTGCCTAATCTTACAATGTAAGGGTTAAACAGTGTAATTAGCGGGATTCTTTGACAATTGCAAAAAAAGTATAATTTCATTCTATATCATAGGGTATATGCAGTAAAATTGAACAGTGATTACACTGTCTTTTCAGTGTAATTACATTTGTGAATTACAGTGTAATCACGGTGTTTTTTAACGTAATTACGCTGATAATTTTCAGTGTAATCACAGCTTTAATGTAATTACACTGTAACTTATTTATTGTTCCTTCTTACTACAGTATTGTGTTCAGAGGCAAAGAAGGAGGCTAATTTTTTTAAATAATACATTTTCTTTATTAATTTACAAAAATATTACGCTGATATAATATTTTTCGAAAATATTATCCAATCGGCCCACAGCTGGCCGACTGCTCCTAGTCGGCCCACAGCAGGCCGACTGGGATCCTATCTGCTTGCTGCACGCCGATTGGGTTGTCGGCCAGTAGATCCAAGTCCAGTCGGCCAACTGCCGGCCGATAAGGTCCAGTCGGCCTGCTGTGGGCCGACAGGAACTAATTGGCCAGCTGTGGGCCGACAGGGACTAATTGGCCTGCTGTAGGCCGACTGGTGCATGCATACCACATTACTTTTTTTTGACCCGTAGGATTTTTTTCAAAACTATGACATATTTTCCCGCCAGCTCGTTCCCGCCACCCATTTCTCATCCACCTGTTTCCCGCCATATGTTCCCGCCAACTCTTTCCCGCCACTCGTTTC
>NC_041383.1:218575511-218576832 GCF_002162155.2 Triticum dicoccoides
TTCCCGCCAACTCTTTCCCGCCACTCATTTCCCGCCATATGTTCCCGCCAACTCTTTCCCGTCACTCGTTTCCCGCCATATGTTCCCGCCAACTCTTTCCCGTCACTCGTTTCCCGCCATATGTTGTCGTTCTTTCCCGCCATTTTCTCCTCTCTACCTATAAAACCCCCTTCAGACCGAGGTGGATAAGCATTCCAGTGTAGTTTAGTTGAGATGTCTCATTATCCTTTCGATCGTAGTTTTCACCCTGGGATGAGCAGGACTCTTCTGAGCCTAGCTACCGATTTCAGGATGGACAATAGGATAGTTTCATGGGACGAACTCACCGGTAGTGACACCATAATGAATGAGTTGGCTCACCAATTACGTAGGTCTGGTGGCCAGAAAGGACGTATGAAGAGGTACGTAAAGAACTTCTTAGGATACATGAAAGGTGGAAGAAGGTGGTGGTGCCGAAGAGTGAATCTTTCAGAAGGCTTTCAGCAAATAATCCATTATTATGGATTGAGGAGAGCGAAGACGAAGATGATATCTTCATGCCACCGCTTCCAGGGTCTGCATCTTCGAAGGGCAAGAGTTCTACATCGTCGAAGGGCAAGGTTTCTTCATCGTCGAAGGGCAAGAGTTCTTCATCGTCAAAGGGCAAGAGTTCTGCATCGATGGAGGATGACGATGATGACTTCATGTAGTTTTATGTTGTATGTTGTAAATGCACTCGTACGTACCGTTTAATTTAGATGTAGTTCTATGTAGTTGTTTGTACTGTCTTGTTGTACGAGCATTCTGTTCTATCTAAATATGATGTTGTAGTTCGGATAACATAGTACTAAAATAGAGTAGGCATATGTCTCATACATAAGTACATAGTCATTTGTCTCATACATAGAATAGACATAAGTCTTGTAACGCCCCAGATGTAACTTTCCCCATTTGTACTCCAACTCTTGCCGTTTCCGGTGTCAAGTTATATTTATTTCTCGGGTTCGGGTCCTTGTCTCCGTGTGTTGTTTTCGTTTTCATGCACCTCATACCATGTCATCACGTGCATTGCATTTGCATACATGTTCATCTCATGCATTCGATCATTTTCCCCGTTGTCCGTTTTGCATTCCGGCGCTTCGTTCTCCTCCGGTGGTCATTTCTAGCTTTCTTTCTTGTGTGGGGATTAAACATTTCCGGATTGGACCGAGACTTGCCAAGCGGCCTTGGTTTACTACCGGTAGACCGCCTGTCAAGTTTCGTATCATTTGGACTTCGTTTGATGCTCCAACGGTTAACCGAGGGACCGAAAAGGCCTCGTGTGTGTTGCAGCCCAACACCC
>NC_041383.1:218577399-218627394 GCF_002162155.2 Triticum dicoccoides
CCGGCCTCTCCCTACCGCCTCGCCGGCCTCCCCTCCTCCGGCGAGCTCGAGCTCCGCCGCCGGCGCCGCCTCGGCTTCCGCGCCGCGATCCCGATCTGGATCCGGTCGCGTGAACAGTAAACCCTAACCCCGATTTTTTTTGCTAAGTCCTGAAATTTTTGATCCATGTTGCTCTGTTCGAGGTCCCTTAACTTTGCAACCGTAGCTTCGTTTTGGGCGTATGATATATCGAAATCTTCGCCTCGACATGTGCATCATTTCATTCCATTGCATCATTTGCATTTGAGGTCATCTTGATACTCTAAATGCTGTTAGAAGGAGGCTTCGTGAGTTAAATTGCAGATCCGTTAGTTCATCATGCACTCTTGTCATTTTTGTCATGTTTAATTCGTGCATGATATGCCTGTGCCCCTTTAGGATGAATTGTGAAGCATTTTGTCTTCTTTCCAGAGGTGTCACCCATGCATTTTTAGGATGTGTGTGTTGTCTTGTGCAAGCTTGCGAAGAGAGGTACCTGAGATTGCAGATTTCAGAGACTTAGTGATTTTCACTAAGTCTGGAATATTTTAGTTCATGATGCCATATGTCCAGCTTGTTTCCTAGTGATCCGTGCCTCTTTTGAGGATGATCAGTAAGGGAGTTTTGATACTTATGTTATGCTCTATCTATCCATGTCTTTGTTTGCATATGTGGAGTGCTCTAGGTTGACTCAATCGAGCTCAACTTTTGCTTCGTTGTTAATCTGGGCAGATCGTCAACTTGTTTGCGATTTTGCCGATGCTACCGTTAGTGTTCCATGCATGCTATGCCTTTGTTCTTGCCATGTGTAGCTAGCCCTTTGTGCCTTCTTGCTGGTTATATGCTTTCCTTGCCATGACTTGCACCGTAGCGAGTGCATCGAGCTCGTTTACATGCCTTCGTGAGTTAAATTTCAGCATGTCTCAGTTTTCACTAAGTCTGAAAACTGATTGTGTTCGAGCGATGTTCGTGAGCTCGGTAGAACATTTTGTGAACCCTTTTGGCCCCAGGTCACTTTGGGTGTTTTGTTAAGATTGATGAGTAGCTCCATGCCATGTTCTTACTTGTCATGTTCAGGTTCTCTATCATGTTGTTTTGCTGCTCCGAAGAGAGCATCGTGACCTGAAATTTCAGACTAGTGTTAATTTCACTAAGTCTGAAATCTGTTTTGCATTTGCGTTTTAGCCATGCTTGTTTGAACCTCTTAATGGATGAATTTGCCTATGGCTTAGTGCTAGTGTTTTGTCAACCATCTTGTGTACTTCACTGCCATGTATTTTGTTTTCATGTTTGGTGGCTGTAGCATGCTCGTTTCGTTGCATTTAGATGCCTACTTGCTGTAAATCGCAGACCGGTGTCATATCTTAAAACACTCGCCATTTCCAAACCGTAACTCCGATTCCAATGATCTTTATATCGTTTTCAAGCGATTTCATCCCCTCTATCCAGTGGCACACTTGGTTTTCCAAGTTGATGCCAGGTTCATGCATTTCCTGTCATATCTTGCATTTTGCATCCCGCATCGCATCCCGCATAGCATATCGTCATTTCATCATATCGCTTGGTCTTGCCCGTGGTTGATTGTATCCTTGTTGCTTGTTTGTCTTTGGGTAGAGCCGGGAGACGAGTTCGCTACCGAGGAGCCCGTTGAGTTGCTTGTGAGGATCCAGTCAACTCTGACAACTGTGCAGGCAAGATGATCATACCCTCGAAATCACTACTATCTTTGCTATGCTAGTTTGCTCGCTCTTTTGCTTTGCCACTGCTACGATGCCTACCTTTTGCTTGTCAGCCTCCCAATTGCCATGTTGAACCTCTAACCCACCATTGTCCTAGCAAACCGTTGATTGGCTATGTTACCGCTTTGCTCAGCCCTTCTTATAGCGTTGTTAGTTGCAGGTGAAGATTGGAGCCGTTCCTTGCTGGAACATTTATATTCTTGTTGGGATATCATTATATTGCTATGTTATCTTAATGCACCTATATACTTGGTAAAGGGTGGAAGGCTCGGCCTCTCGCCTAGTGTTTTGTTCCACTCTTGCCGCCCTAGTTTCCGTCATATCGGTGTTATGTTCCCGGATTGTGCGTCCCTTACGCGGTTGGGCTATAATGGGAACCCCTGGATAGTTCGCCTTGATTAAAGCTTTTCCAGCAATGCCCAACATTGGTTTTACCATTTGCCACCTAGCCTCTTTTTCCCTTGGGTTTCCGGAGCCCGAGGGTCATCTTATTTTAACCCCCCCCCCGGGCCAGTGCTCCTCTGAGTGTTGGTCCGAACCAGGCAGCCTGCGGGGCCACCTCGGGGAAACTTGAGGTTTGGTTTTACTCGTAGCTTGACCTATCCGAGCGTGCCCTGAGAAAGAGATATGTGCAGCTCCTATCGGGATTTGTCGGCACATTCAGGCGGTGTTGCTGGACTTGTTTTAACCTGTCGAATCATCTTGTTGTACCGAGATACTGAGTCTGATCGGTGTGTCTTGGGTGGAGGTCTATTCCTTCGTTGACCGTGAGAGCTTGTTATGGGCTAAGTTGGGACCCCCCTGCAGGGATTGATCTTTCGAAAGCCGTGCCCGCGGTTATGGGCGGAGGGGAATTTGGTAACGTCCGGTTGTAGATGACTTGATCTAAACTTAATTAAAATGAATCAACCATGTGTGTTACCGTGATGGCCCCTTCTCGGCGGAGTCCGGGAAGTGGACACGGTGTTGGAGTTATGCTTGCGCAGGATGTTCCTTTAGCTTCTCGCTCGTGCTTCGCCTTCTCTTCTCGCTCTCTTTTGCGTATAAGTTAGCCACCACATATGCTAGTCGCTGCTGCAGCTCCACTTATATTTGCCTTATCCATTCCTATGAGCTTAAATAGTCTTGATCGCGTGGGTGTGAGATTGCTGAGTCCCTGTGGCTCACCGATACTACAACTCCAGATGCAGGTCCAGGTGATTCCGCTCCAGTTGACGATTACTAGCTCAAGTGGGAGTTCGACGAGGACTCTCAGCGATACTACGTGTCCTTTCCAGATGATCAGTAGTGGTGCCTAGTTGGGGTTATCGATTCAGGACCTTGTCGCATGTTGGGTTCTTTTCTATTTTGGCGCCGTAGTCGGGCCATGAGTGTTTGTTTGATGGATGTTATTTATGTACTCTGATGTGACGTGGCGAGTGTAAGCCAACTATGTTATCTCCCCCTTTTATTATATATTACATGGGATGTTGTAATGATTGCCCGACTTGCGACATTGCTTTCAATGCGGTTATGCCTCTAAGTCGTGCCTCGACACGTGGGAGCTATAGCCGCATCGAGGGCGTTACAAGTCTCACACATAAATAGATGGTAATGTCTGTACTGATAGATAGAAGCGTCAGTGACGATGTCTGGCCTCGCGGGGAGGCGGATCTGGAATCGGCGTCCATCCCCATCTATCAGGTGCCCTAATGGGACGCGGTGCAATCTCAGACTCTTCCTGGTCATGCTGTGTATCCTGTGTGGGGCCTGGTGGAGGAGTCGAAAACATGTTCATCCAGTGGGTGTGCTGCGACATCGGAGCCTGTATGTGATCCTCGGGATGATGATCACTCCCCCATGTATCATGTGATGCCGACATAGACGCATGATATCCATAGGCTCCTACACGACGGAACTTTAAGTCATGAAGTCTGATGCCGCCTGAACTAATATTGAAAACAATAAATATGAAGACACACACCTGCTGGCTGTGACGGCTGCTGTGGCTCAAACACAAAGCTCGACGAGGGACCGTGGTGCTGTGGCTGTGGAGAAAACACTAAGCTCGACGTGGGACCATACTGCTGTGGATGCTGCCACGATGAACTGCCAGGTTGTTCAGGAGGGGGTGGCCTGGTCGTCGGCTGATGTGCTAGACATGGACGTGGTTGATGTCGGTGCATGGAGGGACGCGGATGCTGTGGTTGGTGCTGAACAACGTCGCTTCTCCGGGTGCACATGATAGCCTCGTAGACAGCCCGTATTTTGTTCCGCATCCGTTCCAAGAAGGGTTGTATGACAGGACGGTGATGAAGAAGAGGTCTTGACGACAGTAATCGTCCAAAGGTTGTCACGTCGTTGTAGAGTTCGTTTGTCAAGGTAGCCTGCAAATTTTTAGGACGATTATTAAGTATGCACACCAATGTATGTGACAACATTACTTAAAGAAAATATATCTTACCGCGTACTGCCTAGAGCCTGAAGTATCATAGCTCGGGTATGTATCCGACGGAGTAGGATTAGGTATCTCCTCTGGGTGAGAGTGCTCAACGATGCGTAACCGTGTTCCGCTCATGTAGCGCCGCAAATAGAGATTGAATTCATTGAGTTCAAAATTATTATCCTCGTTCCATATATTTGCGTTTGCTGTCTCCCATTCTATAACATACGGCTCTAGTCTTACTAGCCACTCAGCAGTTATCCTAGTCACGCCCTTCCTTGTTGTCCTAAAATTGTGGTGTGTGTTCAATAATTACCTAAAGCTTCGAATGGAGTACTATGAAAGATAATGCAACATTGAAAAACTGGTTAATACCTGTGGATGTGGTCTGGCATCGGGATCTCTATAGGGGGAGGCAGCTCCAACTGCAGAAGACCAAATTGTCTCATAACCCTCTGTTGTGCCATCTCCTCAATGAAGACATCAAAGATGATCTTTGATTTTGTCATCCAGTAATCTCTGTCCCTTGTGCATAGCACGGACATACCACCAGGGTATCTCGCTTGTATGGCTGCTTCCGTATAGGACTGCCAGATGACCCCGGTGTACGCATCGAACTGCTCATTCAGTGCTGTGTATGCTTTCCTGGTCTGATCACTAGCAAAGCGTCTCTGCAGAAAACAAAAGTTAGTATCTGCTAGCATCGAACTATCTCTTGTGCAGGAAAAAGTTGCATTAAACTACAACACGGTGCATACCTTGCGACGTGTCCAACACAGACCGAAAGTAGGCATGTCGATGCCGTCAACATCAAACATGGCGTCTATAGGCTCATGAACACGTACATCTGGTCGCCCTATAGAGAACCTCTCCCACGACCACAGCTGTAGGAATAGAGGGCATCCAAGAAGGGCTGGCTTTTTCGATGTAAGCTGGCAAGCGTTGCACATACCTCGGTATGTAGCCGCCAAGACTGCCGAACCCCAACTCCTCTATCTGATCTGATCCGCCGTCTGAGCGCTCGCTATCTCGAGTGCCATAGGGATGTAGAGCGCGCTAATAGTGGTGACATAGTTCTCTGTGAACATCACCTTCCCGAAAAGCCACATTAAGTAGGCCTCCAGGCTCCGAGTGATCTGTTCTGCATTCAACGGCGCCTGGAAGTTCTGGATCTGCATTAAGCAAAGAGAAAGTTTTAGTAAGCCGCAGTTATTTTTTATAAAACCGTATGCACGATAACTTGAAGATAAGAGGTAGGGCAAATTACCCGGAAATTGAGCAACCACGCATACGTAGGCCCGTGATGCTCCCATACCGGATCTGGAGCACCCGGAAAAACCCCGTGAAAACGTTGTGTAAGAGCTTGCTCCCAACCAGCCGGTGCTTCCAACGGTCCTATGGCATGACCTGCCAACGGTAGTCCGAGCAAAAGTGACACATCCTCAAGAGTAGGAGCCATCTCTCCCCATCGGAAGTGAAACGTGTGGGTCTCTGGCCTCCAACGGTCCACTAAGCAGCTCAGCAAGGACCCGTCGATGGCGAGGCGTTTCTCATCCGGGATAGACTCAACCAGACGCGCGAAAGGTAAAAGGCCGGCCCATTTCAACCTTCATCAGAGAACATTTCAGTTAGTGTCTCCCATTAATATGCATGTCAGTGTGCAAATTAATAAAGCACGTACCGCTGTAGCCATCCTGGGTGTATCCTCCAGTTTTCCTTAGGAGAGCGAGTGACCAGAGGCTCAAGCTTGCGCTCATACCATATCGCAGCACGATGAACCCTATCAATGGCCCCGTTCAGCAACCACAGTCCCGACATTCCTGCACATAAAAAATTCAGAACATAGTGTCACACTTAATACAAATTTAGAACATAGTGTCACACTTAATACAAATTCAGAACATAGTGGCACACTTAATACAAATTCATAACATAATGTCACACTTAATACAAATTCAGAACATAGTGTCACACTTAATACAAATTCAGAACATAGTGCCACACTTAATACAAATTTAGAACATAGTGTCACACTTAATACAAATTCAGAACATAGTGTCATACTTAATACAAATTCAGAACATAGTGCCACACTTAATACAAATTCAGAATATAGTACTACTAGCTTAGGTTCTTCCTCTCCCTCTTACTCCTTTGTTTCCTCTACCTCCTCTTCGTCCCCGGTTGCCTCGTCCACGCCCAGTGACGAAAGTGGGACAATTAGTGTCCCTATGGCCAAATTCATTGCATAGAATGCATTGAATAGTCGGACCTCCTGCTTCAGATTCGTCCATATCATTCTGGATGCACTAACACTGCCGTCTGCCTTTACTTGTACGCATATGCTCTGGGTTTGGAATGTAACGCCTGCACTATCTCATCATAAAACAACCGAGCTATAAGCGTGGATGAAAGGTTGGCATGATCTTGAGGGATGCAGGCAATAAGACAAGTGTGATTAACTAAGTCACTTATCACCCAACTTGTGCCATACTTGGGGAGAAAACCGTGCACCCTAGCGGGACAATCTGCATTCTTGCATACCATTGTCAGGAATTTCTGACTGGACACCTGAGTTGTGAAAACCCTTTGCGTGGACATTGCCCAATTAATTATTGCATCCTTCAAGGCTTGCTTGTTCGGATACATAGCACCCGTTGCAATATTGTTCTGATGATATTGCCAGGCTGAATCATGTCCATCATTCACGGTCATTGCAGATGAGAAGTCATGATTCTACCATGCAGGATTCGGGACCTCCGCTGCATTTTCTTCTTCATCTAACTCGCCAGAATCATCGGCATAACCCCTTTCAACATCAGTGTCTTCTTCTTCCATCTGGTCCTGCATGTGCCCATCTACCTCGTCAGCGTCAACCTCGCCATTGTATTCACCATCGGCATTTCCCCCTTCTACCTGACTATTCTGCCCTGGTTCATAACCATAAGCATTTCCTCCTTCTACCTGACTGCTCTGTCCTTGTTCGTAACCATCATCTCCAGCATTTGACATAGATAGCCGCCTACCTACACTGCTCTACCCAGGATCGTTGCCACCTTGGCCTTCATGTGCAGTGACCCCCTTCACGACGAGAAGCACTAAAGCAATAGGATTGCATCCCCTTCATTCACAACCTTGTAACCACCGCACCCAATCGGAGTCTCACTCTATTGGCCTCAAATAAAAGTAAATTATTGTACTTGACCGTGTCCACAATGCATGAACACCGACGGTGTGTGTTTCAGTATCAAGACCTAAAATTGCCGCAATCCATTCTTTCAACTGACTGACAGACCATGTTTGAGGTGCGCTCATTGGCACACCTATGTGAGTAAATTCACTCAGATCAGCTCCCATCTCAGTTGTTTGGACAGTACCAGGACCGTAGTAAAATCTGATGTTCACTACATCAGACATCTCGGCTCACCTATTTTTTTTCACAACGAAATACAATTATTAAGCAACAACTTAAAATACCCGCACTAACAAATATTAGGCACTAAATAGTTGACATCTAAATAAAATGCTCACCGGAACCGGAACGGGAAAAAAATGCTCACCACGAAAGATTTTAATATTTCACTGACTGCCTATATTACGGATTTAACCGGAGCAACTACAAATATTGACAATCCTAATTAGTACACATCCATATATAGTCCGGAATATTACCGGAGCAACTACACATTTTTACACAACTAATTAGTTGATATCTAAATAAAATGCTCACCGAAACCGGAACGGGAAAATAAAATGCTCACCACGACCACCTAAATATTTACGTTTACTACTCGAGCAAATAATATTCATATAGTCCGAAATATTACCGGAGCAACTACACATTTTTACGCAACCAATTAGTTGACATCTAAATAAAATGCTAACCGAAACGGGAAATAAAATGCTCACCACGACCACCTAAATATTAACGTTTACTACTCAAGCAAATAACAATAATTGCACGCAACTTCGAAAAATAAATGTTTGCTCAAATATACCCTTGAAGCATGCGCGCGAACGACGAACGGCGGCCTTCAATCACTGGAACCGGAGCCGGAAACTCCACCAAACTCCTGCAGCTTCACCTCCACCACCACCTCCACCTCCACCACCGCCACAACCTCCACCTCCGCCTCCACAACCTCCACAAATGAGCTGAAAAAATGCTCCAACAAAATCTTCAGCACAACCACCACAAGCTACCCCATCAGTAGATCGAGGTGTCTTTTGGCTCCTCTAGCTAAGTAGAACCCATTCACGGTGCCAAATCCGCAAAAAAGGGTCATTTTGGTGTATTAATTGGAGCTATTTCGGGTTGGAGAGAGGAGGAAGGAAGAAGAACAGAGAACGTTGTGCTGTGCGTGAGGTGGGGAAGGAAAGGAGAAGGAGAAGGGAAAGAAAAAGAGGCTGCGCTGCGGGCCCGCTCCCTGTCGGCCTGCCGCTGGCCGATCGGTCGGCAGCTGGCTGACTGGGGCGCCCGTGAGTGCGCCGGCGCCGACAGCTTCCGGGGCGACGTGGCCGGGCCAATAGTCGGCCCACGCGTGGCCGATTGCCTCCCTGTCGGCCTGCAGTTGGCCGAGAAGGCCCTGTCGGCCTGCAGCTGGCTGACTAGGAGCAGTCGGCCAGCTGTGGGCCGATTGGATAATATTTTCGAAAAATATTATATCAGCGTAATATTTTTGTAAATTAATAAAAAAATGTATTATTTTAAAAAAAATAGCAAGAAGGAGAGGTTTTATGTTTTTGAGTTTGTAGAAGCCTCTATTTTTTGCAAGAGAAGCAAGTTGATTGGGTGTCTTTTTGGTCCGTTTGCCTCTTCTTTTTGCTGGCAATAATATTCAGCATGGTACTAGCGCATGTCCATAGTCTTTTTTTTTTTAGCCCCATTAGTTCAGTTGTTCTCAGGACTCAGTTTTTGTTCTGCTGTTTTGGTAGCGGGTCCAGTCCAGCGTACATACAGGCCAACCTGTCAACACACATGCATACAAGGCCCGGGTGTGATATCAGATGAAAATCGACATACATGCAGTGCGCGGGGAACATAGATGATAGACATACATGAATTCGACTGAAGCCTAATTCAATTTCAGTCGACTTCTAAATAGACACTCCTTCTGAGCACGCCAATGGCCTAGCCGCCCAGAGCACCGAGCCTTTCTCTGACATCGGCGCCGTAGTGCTGAGGCATAATCGGCGGCACCGGAGACACTGCAAGACAGTTCATTTGGTAAGTTGATATACGTACGTTCAAATGAATCTCTTACGATGTAAGAAAGGAGTAAAACAGACAAGGATGTTTCAAACTCACGGATGCACATGAGAAGCAAGTCCGGGGGCACGATCGTGCTACACGTCAGAGGCAGCACGAGCAAGCGAAGCTGGTCGATCTCCCCCCTGGCCAATGTACTCAGGTTGCCGATGATGGCATGGCACAAGCAGATCCGGGCGCTGCTGCCGACGAGCGACCTGAAGCCGTCGCAGCATGTACTCGGCGGCGCGGGTACGGAGTCGGTGAGGTACGGAGCGCAAGTTATCACACGCCCGAGCGGTCCCAAGCAACTGGCCAGCTGCTGCGAAGGCGAAGGCGAAGGCGCGCCTGCCATGCCCGGGAAGCCGGGCAACGGCGGTAACGCGGGCACGCCAGGTAGAGGCGGCGGTGCCGGGATGAAGACCGAGACGCCGGTGTACGGTGAAGCCGGCGAGGAGGTAGCCGCTACCGGTTCGGCTTCGGCGAGGTGTGGCACTGATGGCGCCTTGAGCGCCTGTGCCCTCTCTTCCGATGGTGGCGGGTCCCCGGTGAATGGTGAAGCCGGCAAGGATGTAGCGGCTGCTGCTTCAGCTTCTTTGCCTCCGGCGAGATGTGGCGCTGATGGCGCCACTGCCTGCACCCTCCCTTCTGATGGTTGTTGCAACATCGCCGCAGCGAGTACGGCTTGCGCCACGAGCAAAACTAGTGGTGATCTGGTTGGCTCCATGCCTCCATCACAAAGTGTTCTCAACTTGAGCCAAGTCACGTACGTGGCGTTGCATTGCATTGGTTCAGTGCTCTTGCTGGCAATTTTATAGCGGCTTCGGGCGTCAATTCATGCTTCTTGTCACTCCTTATTATCTGAACCACACGCTCACACGTTCTTTGTACTCGTTTCTTTCCAGGCTCCCCTGGTACAGAGTAGGTAAGGGCAACTCCAAAGTTGTTCACCAAATCAGACACAGGACGTTTATGGTTACGTCCAAACATTTTCGTGGAAAGGAGACGGTCATTCAATTTTTTCACCGCCTATGTTTCTTTCCTATATCTGAAACGCTCAAATTTTTTAAAAATTATGGGCAAAGGAGATTTTTTTGTTTAAAAAAATTAAAAATAAATATCTCCTTCGCCCATAATCATGTCGTGCAAGTATTTCAATGCAATTCAAATATGAATACTACAATCAAACACGAAGTTTTATAGATAAAATAATATAATTTCGTGTTCAACTTATTCGGACATATTTTATTGGTTCTCCGCTCGAAGCGCCCGCAGATGCTTAACCAGATCATTTGGAAACCACTCATTAGTTCTCGATGATGAATCCATTGGATGCAGGAAACTACTTATTAGTTCTTCATGCATAGAAAACTACTCAAATATTTTCTACCATCCAGG
This sequence comes from Triticum dicoccoides, assembly GCF_002162155.2. Taxonomy (NCBI): domain Eukaryota; kingdom Viridiplantae; phylum Streptophyta; class Magnoliopsida; order Poales; family Poaceae; genus Triticum; species Triticum dicoccoides. Next base: position 218,588,225 of record NC_041383.1, read on the forward strand.
GGTAGTTACCTTCATGTAAGTTTTGTATGTTGTATGTAGTATCTGTTATAATTAAGAGTATGTATATGTAGTATGTAGTATATAAGAATGTTTGTATATATACTATTTTTTAGGTAGTGTGTATCATATTTTGGGCATACTCTTTTTTACGTAAAAATATGTATGTATTTCACAAACATAACAAAAAGTCAAAAACTATGGTTTCACATGCAATTTTTTTTGTAACTTGCTTTGTAATATCATAGATATAGTATATGAACATACTTAGAATGATAAAGTTGTTCACCAAATGAGACACAGGACGTTTATGGTTACGTCCAAACATTTTCATGGAAAGGAGACGATCATTCAATTTTTTCACCGTCTATGTTTTTTTCCTACATCCGAAGCGCTCAATTTTTAAAAAAATTATGGGCAAAGGAGATTTTTTTTCGTTTAAAAAAAATAAAAATAAATATCTCCTTCGCCCATAATCATGTCGTGCAAGTATTTCAATGCAATTCAAATATGAATACTACAATCAAACACGAAGTTCTATAGATAAAATAGTATAATTTCATGTTCAACTTATTCAGACATATTTTATTGGTTCTCCGCTCGAAGCGCCCACAGATGCTTAACCAGATCATTTGGAAACCATTCATTAGTTCTCGATGATGAATCCATTGGATGCAGAAAACTACTCATTAGTTCTTCAAGCATAGAAAACTACTCAAATATTTTCTACCACCCAGGGGTAGTTACCTTCATGTAAGTTTTGTATGTTGTATGTAGTATCTGTTAAAATTAAGAGTATGTATATATAATATGTAGTATATAAGAATGTTTAAGTAGTATATATACTATTTTTTAGGTAGTGTGTATCATATTTTAAGCACACTCTTTTTTACATATCCAGTTGCCGGGCTTAGAGTACTTTGTTTATATACACACTACCTAAAAATTAGTATATATACTACTCTTATACTTTTAGGTAGTGTGTATCATATTATCCATTACCTTTGTTTATATATACTATTTTTTAGGTAGTGTGTATCATATAAACATATATACTTTGAAGCCCACGCCTCTCTAAAAGTTGCCGGGCTTGTTCGAAATGTGACAGATACATCTATCCAATTGCATATCCAGTTTCTTGCACAACTACATATAAACAAATGTAATGGATAATTGAAGGTCAATGACCTAGCCTCTTAATAGTAACTTCAAGAAAAACCATGTGCATCCATTAACCTTGCATTAAAAATACATCATCTCACCACGATATGAAACAGTGCTACTGTAATTCCACATCTATTGTAACAGAAGCACACCGACCATAATGATAGGCACTTTACATGCTCATTTGATTTCTAGATACATCAACATTACCATAATATGGGGATTCCTGCCTCTAGTGACAAGGTCAAGACTCAGCATAGGTCGCATGTTGTAAAAATCCCCTAATCTAAAAGCATTCCCCTAAGAGACCCGCTTTGATACACCCCCCTCACAAAACGTATAAAGAGCAACATAGACTTTTCACAGATTAGTATGATGGGTCACCCGGAACATATATACGCACAAGGATGACAGCGACTGGGCAAGAATCAAACTCTGGACTTCCAGCTTCTCACCAAGTGCAGCTAGCCACTAGAGACAATGACTGCTGGTGACTGATATAAGCGCAAACCATTTAAGAATGGACAGTAATGGCAATATTGACGGTAGCAGCTTTCCTTTGCTATACCGTACAAATTTTTTAATTATTTCCAAACATTTTGGACAACACGAACAGGTTTTGGAAAAAATGTGAATAAAATTACAAATTTCAAAAAAATTTATGAAAAAACCCAACATTATTGGACATTTCGAATTTAAAAAGGAACAAAATTTGAACACTAGATAAGTTTCAATATTACGAACAATTTCTTGAAATCCCCTGATTTTTTTTCAATTTGTGAACAAATTTTAAACATGATTATTTTAATTTATATTTTTTAAAACTATAACATATTTTAAAATTCACCAAATATATCTGGAATTTGTGAACAAAATTTAAAATATGATTTTTTTTGAATTTGTGAATAAATTTTGAAAACAAAGATATTTGTAGAAGTTTCCAAACATGTTTTAGTTTTGTGAGAAACTTTTTTAATTTCCAAATATATTCGAAGAAGCGAACAATTCTTAAATATTAAATTAATATTTGAAAATAGAAATATTTCTTAAAATTTGGAACAAATTCTGGAAAATGCAACATTTTTTATATTTCTGAACATTTTTTAAAAAGAAAAAGCTTTGCAGAAAAATAAAAAAGTAACACAAAATGAAAAAGGAAAAATGAAAGAGAAAACAAAACAAAACAAAAAACAGAGAAGGAACAACACAGGAAAAAAATTAGTTCAGGGAAGGTTCCAACAATCGGTGGGCCACTTGTGGAAACGTAGAAGTGAGCCGGCCCATATCCTCGCTCTGTGCATATCCCTGACAGTTCGACCGAGAAAATCCTACTCGCCGCTCGTTGCGGCAAGCTGTCGACAAATTCAAAAAATGTTCATGGTTTTAAATTTTTATTTGGAATTAAAAAATGATCCCTAAAAAAAGGTTCACAAATTCTTAGAATGTTCGCATTTTAGAATTCATAAAATATTCACGTTTCAAAAAAATATTTGGAATTTCAGAAAATGTCCCTTTTTCCAAATTTGTTCACAAATTCAAAAACATTTCGTGTTTTCAAAAAATGTTCAGAAATTTTCGAAAAATGTTTCCAATTTTAAAAAGTTAATAATTTCAAAAACTGTTCGTGTTTTCGAAAAAATATTTACTTTTTGGAAAAATGTTCGAAATAAAAACAAAGGCCGAAAAACCGATTCGCTACAGCAAACTAGATCACTACTGTACATAGGTGCTACAGTGCTCGGTTCGCTGCAGTAAACCTCCGCACCGCTCTCTACATTACGTCCAGGTTTCTCCGGCCTGATGCTGCTTGTGCATGGGCCGGTCTACCCACCGATGAACCCCTGTGCGGCAGGCTCGTATTTAACGTAAAGAGCGTCAAATAGATCGTTTGACCCAGCGAGCAGCAACGATGGCGCCACACACAGGAGGCTACCCGACTGGAAAGGCCCATTGTCCCTTAGCGACCGGTTTACTGTAGTGAATTTGTATGTTTGTTGTTTCTTTTTCATTTATTTACGTTTTTCCTTTTCCAAAAATTCTCGCACTTTAAAATTTTGTTCAAAAATTCTTTGCCTCTTCACTATTTGTTCATTAAATACAAATATTCGTATTTTAGGTAATTATACAGAGATTTCAAAAAATGTTTCTGTCTTTTAAAATTGCTCAAAATGTCAAAACACGAACATTTTCTTGAACAGACCAAACGAAACTTTGAACACGAACATTTTTAGAATAATTCATTTAGAAACACTAAATTTGTTAGAAGTTCAAAATAGATTTAGAATAACGCAAACAACAAAAATGGGGTCATGATAAGAATGTCCAAAAATAAACCATGTTCAACGAAGCATCTCTGGGTGGCTAGAAGGCTCCGTCTCGTTTGAGAGCATGTTGTTTCTCGACATCCTTGAAACGACTCCATTTTTTTCGTGGCCTTGTATGAACAATCCAAGGCATCATGCCAAGTTGTTTGCGTTTTTGAGAGGTTTTACATTTTCTAGAGTTTTCTCGGTGAAAAAAGGCCGATAGATGGCTAGACGTGGGAACATGCATAGGGTGTCAGGAGTTGTTCAAACTAGGCATGGATGCCTACCATGGGTACGAACGCATGCTTGTAAAAGTTGGCATCATTTAGAGGATGTCTAAAAATAGATCATGTTCAACTATGGGTGTTCGGGTAGGCCGAAAGCGTCCGTCTGAGAGCACATTAATTTTTTGACATCCTTGAAATGGTCCCGGTTTTTCCACGGCCTTGTATGACCAATTCAGGGCACAATGTCAAGTTGTTTGGTTTCCGGTAAGTTTTTGCATTTTCTGGAGTTTTTTCGATCGAAAAAGGCTAGTAAATGGCCGGACGTGTCACGATTTGCATACGGTGTCGAAAATCATTCAAACCTGACATGGATGCCTACCATGGTCATGTCCAGTTGCTTGCAAAAGTTGAGATCATTTCAAAAATGTCTGAAAATAGACCATGTTCAATGGAGAGTGTTCGGGTAGGTCAGAAGGGTCTATTTGAAAGCACATTGTTTTTAAAATGTGTCAAATGGCCCCAATTTTTTTCCACCAATTTGTATGACCAATTCAAGGCATCATGCCAAATTGTTTTGATTTTGACAATTTTTGCATTTTCTGGAGTTTTTCTAGTGAAAAAGACCAATAAATGGTCAGACGCGTCGCAACGTGCATACGGTGTCAGCGTTCGTTCAAACCGGGCATGGGTGCCTAACATGGGCAAGCCCGCCTGATTGCAAAAGTTGAGGTCCATGCTAAGATTTTTGAAAATAAATACTATGTTCAAGGGAGATTGTTCGGGTAGGCCGGAAGCGTCCCTTTGGGAGCATCTTATTTCCTGACATCCCTTAAATGGTCCCAATTTTATTCCATGGCCTTCTATGAGATCAATTGAAGCATCATGACATGTTGTTTGGGTTTTGATAAGTTTTGCATTTTCTGGAGTTTTTAAGGTGAAAAAAGGCCGACAAATGGTCGGACGTGTTGTAGCGTGCATATTGTGTCGGAAGTCATTCAAACCTAGCATGGATGCCTACCATGGGGGCATGCCCACTTAATGAAAAAAGTTGGGGTCATTTCAAGGATGTCCAAAAAAACACCATGTTCAACGTAGGGTGTCCGGTATGCTAGAATACTCTGTTTAAGAGCATTTTTTTCTGACATCCGTCAACATAGGGTGTCGGAAGTCGTTTTGGTGGCATGGATGTCTACCACGGGCATGCCCACCTATTGGAAAAATATGAGGTCATTTCAAGGATGTTTACAAGAACGCCAGGTTCAACGGAGGGTGTTTGGGTCGGCCAAAAGGTTCATTTGAGAGCATGTAGTTTTTCCACAAATTTGAACACTTTTTCCAAAATTGTTAACAAATTACTAACAATTGATGAAAATTTTAAACAAAAATTGCAAACCACGTTCTTTTTATAATTTATCATCTTAATTTTGAAACACAAACATTTCTTCAATTTGTGAAGAACATATTCGAAAACTGGAACATTTTATGAAATTCCAAAACATACATATTTTAATTTTTTAAACAATATTTGAAAACAGGAACCTTTTCTTGTGTTCCAAACAAATTTTTAAAATTTTGAACAAGTTTCAAAATGAATAACAAAGTTCAAAAGGAGAATAATGAATTAACTAAAAAAGATAAAAAAAGAAAAAAAAAGAAAATAAAAGAATTCTTAGGTCCTAGAAAATAAAAAATATTCGAATGTTAGTAAATTGTAAAAAAAAATCACAAATTAGAAAAACTATTTGTGGTTTGAAATAATGCTCGCAAATATGAAAAAATGTTCACATTTTCAGAAAATAGTCATAAATTATATAAATTATTCATGTTCAGGAATATGTTAGCATATTTGAAAAATGATTCGTCTTTATGAAAACATGTTCACGCTTTCAGAAAAATGCTCACAACTTTGTTTTTTTTTCAAAAAATGTTCACAAAATCTTTTTTTGTATTCTGAATAAAAAAGGGTCCGCGTAATGAAAAAAAAATCCTCATTTCCAATAGAAGTTCAAATTTGATAAAATACTTTATATTTTAAAAAGTGTTCATCTTTTGAAAATATATAACAAAATACCCAGTTGGTTCGCTACAGTGTATGACCAAGTTTGATATGCTACAGTATGTCAATTCTTTTTTTTGGGATGGGTATAGTACGTCAGTTCTAGGTGATATTAAACTGTGCTACATGTTTAACATTTATATTTTTAGAGTGCAGGTGACGTATTTTTAAGAAATATTATCCTACCCTTTTATTATGAAGGATGTGTTTAAGGGGGTTGTACCCAGGCCTGTTGACAATGGTGTATATATGAGAAAAAGGCCTAGCAAACCAACACTCAGGTAGCCCATTCTTGCACTTCCGATTAGCACCCAAATACATGCACGCACGCAGCAAGGGGTTTATGTGATCATATAAATCCATCATACGGAAATTTTGGTGGGGTTGTAAACAAGGAAATCGCAAACCAGCCTGGGTCTCATGGGACGTGATGACACGACCCAAATACATGGGAGGACTCGGCTTTAAAGATCTTGAAGTTTTTAATCTGGCCCTCTTGGCAAGACAATCATGGAGGTTGATGCAAGAGCCAGATACGCTGAGTGCGAGGATATTGAAGGCGTCCTACTATCCCAACAATAGCATTCTTGAGGCGGAGCTAGGATCCAGGCCATCACAGATATGGAGGGCGATACTGGAAGGATGTGACTTGCTGAAACAGGGCTTAATCAAGCGGATTGGTAATGGCCAAAGTACGAATATTTGGACTGACAACTGGATTCCCAAGGAGACAATACCGAGACCGATCACCAGCCTTGTTGCAAACCCACCGGTAATGGTGTCTGAATTACCGTTGCCAGCCATGGCGTCATGGAATGAACAATTGGTGAGATCGGTGTTCTTACCGATAGATGCAGAAGTGATCCTGAAGTTACCTACATGCACTAACAACACGGAGGACTTCTGGGCTTGGTATCCGGACAGAAAGGGTAAGTTTTCAGTTGCTTCGGCCTATAAATTCTTGATCAAAACGAAGTTGCAGCGGGAAGAATGGTTAGAGGGAAGAGGAGGATCATCTAATGTCTAGAGGGACAAGAAATCATGGAGCTCGCTGTGGAAAATGGAAGTACCGTCGAAGATAAGAATCTTTTTGTGGCGACTTGCACACCACTCTCTCCCTACGACTGATGTTCTCAAACGGCGCAACATGTCAGTCCAGGATATATGCCCTTTGTGCGGTTGTCTGGACTCCTGGAGACATGCACTAGTATCATGCACCATGTCCAGGTGTATTTGGGAATTGTCTAATGACGAACTGGTCTCCCGTATGACAGCTAACGAGGAGCCCAATGCAAGTTTATGGCTTTTTCAGCTTAGCGAGGAGATGGATCATGAAAGTTTTACCCGGATGGCTGTCACTCTGGTCGGTTTGGTACGTGAGAAGAAAGGCAATTTATGAATCTATCTTCCAAAGTCCCCAACAAACTATCTACCTTTTTGAGAATTTCATCGCAGAGCTGGGGCAGATTACTAACAGTCGAGAGCGCCATGAAGCAAGAGCTGCTTCAACAATTCCTCCAGAATGGTGGTTACCTCCACCCGCAGGTTGTGTGAAAATAAATGTTGATGGTGCAGTCGTGAGATCATGCCATGGAGGAGCTATGGTGGCCCTGTGTAGAGACCATTCAGGACTATACTTGGGTTCTTCGGCTATGGCCTCCCAAGGAATGAATGAACCAATGATTATGGAAACGTATGCTTGTCGAGAAGCTCTAGCTCAGAGGATCTCACCGTGCAAAATATTTGGGTGGCCTCAGACTATCAAGAAGCGGTGAACGACATGAACAAAGGGACAGGAGGTCCTAATGCTGCCATTGTACATGAAATATCGGCTCGTCGTAACAGTTTTACTACTAGTACTTTCATTCATGAACGTAGAAACTTTAATTTCGAGGCTCACAAACTCCCCAAGTTCGCTTGTAATCTAGGTGTAGGTCGACATATTTGGTTGGGCAATCCCCATGACCCAAACCTTGTACCTATGACCTTTGCTTTGGATGAATAAAGATGGCGAGTTTATCTCAAAAAAAAACATGCACGCACGCAGTAGCCTGCCTGTTGGTTTGCCGTAACTCCCGATCGCATTGCACGCACATGTTCCAGTTTATCCTTGCTTTAGGGAAAAATTCCAAATAGACCCTGAACTCGTAGGGGTTAGCTAAATCAAACCCTGAACTACGAATTTTAGAAATCAGCACACCCAACTCACTAATCCCGGTCCAAAATGAACCCAACGTTTTAGGATAAAAATGGTGACGTGGCAGTAGTCAACCGGGATTGTTGACCTGACTTGTGGGCCAGCCAGTGATACTGTTGACTGGTGGTGTGGTTGTTTTGTTTTAATGATTGGGGAATTTGGGCAGCAAGGTGCTAGAGTTAGCGGCGGCAGGGCGACGAGGCACAGAGCACGGCGGCGGCAGGGGCGAGGGGGTGCAGAGCACGACGGCGGCAGGGACGTGAGCGGCGCGATGTCGTGGGCTTCAGGGGCTTCTTCCGCTCCCGCCTTCCGTCACACTAGTGGAAGGAGGGACACGTTGTAAGACAATAAGTTTTGGGGAACCAGCACAACCCTCTAGGGGTGGCTTATCTCATTATATATAATGGTTGTGTTACAATATGTACCATATACGTACATAGGTACAGAAGCTATACATAGTCTAACACCCTCCCTCAATCTTAGCCACTTTCTAAAGAACTGAGAAGGGTAAGATTGCGCCTACAAGCCTCAAACTGCGGCAGCGGTAAAGGCTTAGTGAAGATGTCTGCAAGTTGATCCTTAGATGAGATAAACTTGATCCGGAGTTGCTTCTATGATACACGTTCCCGTACAAAGTGATAGTCAACTTCAATGTGTTTCATTCGGGCATGAAATACTGGATTTGCAGAAAGGTATGTAGCACCGATGTTATCACACCAAAGAATAGGAGGCTGTGGTTGAGACAAACCCAACTCCTGAAGCAAAGACTGCACCCAAATAATCTCTGCAGTAGCATTAGCCACAGCCTTGTACTCAGCTTCAGTACTGCTACGTGACACAGTAGCCTGTTTCCGAGCACTCCAGGCGATCAAATTAGAGCCAAAGAATACTGCATAACCCCCCGTGGATCGCCTGTCATCTGGGCTACCAGCCCAATCTGCATCAGAGAAGGCCGAAAGGACCCGAGAGGAAGTCGGCCGAATATGCATACCAAATGTCAGGGTGAACTGAACATAACGAAGAATGCGTTTAACAGCAGCCCAATGAGTATCTCTGGGAGCCTGAAGATACTGACAAACCCTGTTAACAGCATAAGAGATATCTGGTCTCGTGATCGTCAAGTACTGAAGTCCACCAACAATGCTCCTGTACTCTGTGGCATCCGCAGGAGACAAAAGCTCACCATCAACAGCGGTTATCTTGTCGGTAGACGACATGGGTGTGGTGGTCGGTTTGCACTTCAGCATGCCAGCTCTCTGTAACAACTCCAAGGAGTACTTCTTCTGCGTAAGGACAAGACCAGTAGCACGAGAAGTGACCTCAACTCCAAGAAAGTAGTGAAGCTTCCCAAGATCTTTGACCGCACAATCAGCACTAAGAGAGCAGACAAGAGCATCAGCAGCATACTGAGAAGAGCTGACAAGGATAATATCATCGACATATACCAAAAGATACATAGTGACTTCTGGCTTCTGTAGAAGAAATAACGAAGTGTCAGCAGTAGACGGCACAAACCCATGAGCACGAAGGGCAGAGGCAAGGCGGGCATGCCAGGCACGAGGAGCTTGCTTCAAACCATATAGTGCTTTGGAAAGACGACAGATATAGTCAGGACGATCAGGATCAGAGAAACCAGGCGGCTGTTTCATATAAACCTCTTCCTCCAAAAATCCATGTAGAAAAGCATTCTGCACATCAAGTTGACGAAGTGACCAACCACGAGAAACAACAATGGAGAGAAGAAGCCGAATAGTGGTAGGCTTGACGACAGGACTGAAGGTGTCCTCATAGTCAAGACCATGACGCTGCCGAAAACCGCGAGCAACAAGTCGCGCTTTGTAACGCTCAATAGATCCATCCGAATACTTCTTCACTTTGAATACCCATTTTGAGTCAATAACATTTACCCGTGGTGGTGGAGGAACGAGAGTCCATGTCTTGTTACAAAGAAGAGCATGAAACTCCTGCTCCATAGCCTCTCGCCAATGTGGAATGCGCAGGGCAGCCTGATATGAGCGAGGCTCAGAAGATGGATCCGCAACAGCAGCAGCCAAACAAGCAGCCAACCAAGCAACCGTACCATCCTTACATTCCTTAGGTTTGAAAATGCCACTGCGACTGTGTGTATGTGGTCGGGACACAGGAACCACCGAGGTCGACGGAGCAGCCTGCAACGGGCTGGAGGACGGCGACGTTGACGAGTCAGCCGGTGACGAGGAGCCAGTCACGGTAGCCTCGGACTCGGTTGGCGAAGAAGGCCGACCCACCGGCGAAACCGGCAGAGCAGGCGAAGCAGCTGGGGACTCCGGCATCACAGACCGGGCCGATGGCGAGCTCGGCATAGTGGGCCGTGGCGCGGCCGGTGTCGCGGGCCGATCCGCTGATGAAGGCGACGTGAGGACCCGAGCCGCGGGCGAAGACGGCGTGACGGGCCGAGCCGCAGGCGAAGACGGCGTGACGGGCCGAGCCGCGGGCGACTCGGCGGCCGCTGGCGAAACGGACCGAGCAGTGGAGATGCTCGGCGCGACGGGCTCGTCGGGTGACCATGCATGGGCACGCGAATCGATGCCATGCAACATAGGGCGATCGACGTGCCCACCAGAAGACGACGATGATGATGGTGAATCCTCCAACAGCTCCAAACGAGCTCCACGTCCGGTTCCTGCACCATGGTTAGGTAACAGCAAAGGAGAGTATGCAACATCATCAAATTGGTCAGAAGCAACAGAGGATGAATGCAGGGATGGTGGTTCGACAGTGGACACATGAAGGTTGGCAAAGGAAAAAACATGCTCATCAAACACGACGTCCCGAGATATATAGACACGATTAGTGGGAACATGAAGACATTTGTAACATTTATGAAGAGAGCTATAGCCAAGAAAAACACACTTCTTAGAACGAAACTCAAGCTTGCGCTTGTTATATGGACGAAGATGCGGCCAGCAAGCACACCCAAATACCTTGAGAAAGGTATAATCAGGTTGTTCATTAAGGAGAACCTCAATGGGAGTCTTCATGTTTAAAACACGAGTAGGAGTACAGTTGATGAGAAAGCATGCAGTGGTGAAAGCATCACTCCAAAACCGAAATGGAACAGATGCATGGGCCAAAAGAGTAAGACCAGCTTCAACAATATGACGATGCTTACGTTCGACTGAACCATTCTGCTGATGTGTATGTGGACATGCTAAACGATGAGCTATCCCAAGCGACTGAAAGAAAGAGTTGAGGTTGCGATACTCGCCCCCCCAGTCTGACTGGACATGAACAATTTTGTGCTTGAGAAGACGTTCAACATGTTTTTGAAACTGAACAAAAATATCAAACACATCAGATTTGCGTTTAATAAGGTAAAGCCAGGTAAAGCGACTATAAGCATCAACGAAACTGATATAATAATTATGACCACTGACAGAAGTCTGAGCAGGACCCCATACATCTGAAAACACAAGTTCTAAAGGATGTTTCACCTCACGACTGGACTCCGAAAAAGGAAGTTGATGACTCTTCCCCTGCTGACAAGCATCACACACTGCTACATCTTTATGACTAGACAAACTAGGAAGCTCATGACGACGCAAAATATGACGGACAATAGGTGTGGCCGGGTGACCAAGACGAGCATGCCACTGTGACGGAGAGACCCGAACTCCACTGAAAACATGAGCGACACCAGGATGCTCCAGACGGTAGAGGCCCTGGCACAACCGCCCACTAAGAAGAATGTCCCTCGTGCCCCGATCCTTAATAAAAAGATCAAAAGGGTGAAATTCACAAAGCACATTATTATCACGTGTGAGTTTAGGAACTGAAAGAAGATTACGGGTCACAGATGGAACTCGAAGAACATTGCGAAGCTGAAGACTCCTATTGGCATGTCTAGTGAGAAGAGATGCTTGACCAATATGAGAGATGTGCATACCTGCTCCATTGGCGGTGTGGATCTTGTCGGAGCCATGATAGGGTTCACGAGTGTGAAGCTTCCCCATCTCGCTGGTTAGATGCTCTGTCGCCCCAGAGTCCATGTACCAGTGTGGATCGATGGAGTAGGACTGAGTGTGTCCCTGTTGCTTCTGCGGCGCGGGACGATCAGCCATGGCGACCTGACGGGCATTGTTGCGTGTATCTTTGCCGTCATTGCCAAGACCAAGGAAGCTTCGTTGGAAGAGCTTATGACACTTGGAGGCCCAGTGCCCATCGCGGCCACAAAGCTGACACACACGTGGACCGCCAGCCCCCGGTAAGGTCGCAGTAGGTGGGGGGGCCGAGGCGGGCGACGGTGGCAGCCCCAAGGGAGACCGGGGTGATGAAGAAGAGCGGCCACCCTTGGTGGCGGTGTTGGCCGAGAGGGAGCCAGTGCCCCTGGTGCGGCGAGTCTCGACCCGTTGCTCAGTGAGAAGGAGCCGAGAGAAAACCTCGTGTGCCAGCATGGGTGTCGAGTTGCCCCGCTCGTTGATGATCTCGACTAAGGCATCATACTCCTCATCAAGACCATTGACAATAAACGAGTTGAACTCGGAGTCGGTGAGGGGCTGTCCAATGGAGGCCAATGTGTCGGCGAGGCCCTTGACCTTGTTGTAGAACTCAGTGGCAGTGGAGTCAAGCTTCTGACACTCTCCAAGCTGACGACGGAGTGCAGAGACACAAGCCTGGGACTGCGCTGCAAAGGTGCGCTCAAGGATGGTCCAGGCCTCATGAGGCGTCTTCGCGAAGACAACAAGGCCGGCAACTGCCGGCGAGAGCGACCCCTGGATGGAGGACAGGTTCGCCTGGTCCTGCCCCGTCCAGACGCGATGGGCCGGATTGTAGACCGGACCGTGCACGCTGTCTACCAGCGCGGGGGGCAGGGAAGCGATCCGTCGACGTAGCCTAGCAGGTAGTGACTCCCCAAGAGCGGGAGAACCTGCGCACGCCAGAAGATGTAGTTGTCGGCGGAGAGCTTGATGGTGATGAGATGACCGAAGTGAAACGGCGGCGGCGAAGACAATCCCATCGAGGAGGCTGCCTGGGGTGCAAACACCATGGAGGCAGCCGGAGGCACCGAAGCCGATGCGGGAGGAGGCAGGACCGCAGCCAGGGCGGGCGCCGCAAAGCTCGCGGCCGGTGCGGACGCCGCAAGGCCCGCGGCCGAGGCGTACGCCGCCAACCCCGCCAGCGGGGCAGTGTGATCCGCTTGCGGCAGGAGCGGCGGGACGACGCCTGCGGAGTCCGCAACGGACGGCGGCGCCGCGGTGTGGACCACGAGGTCACGCCCAAGCGAGGGCGCCGGCGGCGTGGAGAAGACGGAGCCGATGCTCCTTGTCCCGATCGGAGCCGGAACAGAGACGGCATCGAGCGGGAGATTGAGCAGAGCCGCAAGAGAGGCCGGGAGGAAGCCCGCAGCAGTGGAACCAGTGGTGGCGGCGCTCGACATGGCGGCGGCGCGATCGGTGGCGCGGCGGCGGCGGTGAAGGCGGCGGCGGCTGCGGCGGCGGTGCGGGTATTAGGGTTTAGAAGCGGAAGCGATCGTAACCTAGCGTGATACCATGTAAGACAATAAGTTTTGGGGAACCAGCACAACCCTCTAGGGGTGGCTTATCTCATTATATATAATGGTTGTGTTACAATATGTACCATATACGTACATAGGTACAGAAGCTATACATAGTCTAACACACGTACTCGAGGTCTCCTGTAGCTTACATGGATAGCCCAATGGCGTACGAGCCGCCGAAGTTGTGCCACTACGGATAGCCGTGGAAGGCACCGAGATGGATCTCGTGGAGCTGCCAAAACCCAGGCAGGAGGTACTATGCCTATGTGGATGCAATGGTGAGCCCCATTTTCTGTGCTCATGTCCTTTTCTGCTGCTCTTTTCTTGCTCTTAGTTTGTGATTGATTTCTTGTCACATTTCTGTTGAATAGCATGGTGGATGGCTATGTGGAATGGCATGATGATCCTTTCCCCAAGTATTTTAGTGACTCGATTGGAGATTTGAGAGACGAGGTGTGGAAGCTAAAGGGTCAGAGATCTGTGGCTGAGACCGAAGATCAAATTCCAAATGTGCCTGTGTCTGGTCATGAAGCAGCATTACAGAATGTGGTTATGTCTCTGTAGGTTCAGATAAAGGAGAAGAATGTGTTGGGGAACGTAGTAATTTCAAAAAAAAAATCTACGCACATGCAAGATCATGGTGATGCATAGCAACGAGAGGGGAGAGTATTTTCCACGTACCCTCGTAGATCGTAAGCGGAAGCGTTATGACAACGTGGTTGATGTAGTCGTACGTCTTCACGATCCGACCGATCCAAGTACCGAACGTACGGCACCTCCGAGTTCAGCACACGTTCAGCTCGATGACGATCCCCGGACTCCGATCCAGCAAAGTGTCGGGGATGAGTTCCATCAGCACGACGGCGTGGTGACGATGATGATGTTCTACCGGCGCAGGGCTTCGCCTAAACTCCGCGACGATATGACCGAGGTGGAATATGGTGGAGGGGGGCACCGCACACGGCTAAGGAACGATCTTGAAGATCAACTTGTGTGTCCTGGGGTGCCCCCCTGCCCCCGTATATAAAGGAGCAAGGGAGGAGGAGGCCGGCCCTAGGAGGAGGGCGCGCCAAGGGGAGTCCTACTCCCACCGGGAGTAGGATTCCCCCCTTCCAAGTAGTAGGAGTAGGAGTCAAGGAAAGGGGGAAGAGAAGAGAAGGAAGGAGGGGGCGCAGCCCCTCCCCCTAGTCCAATTCGTACTAGGCCTTGGGGGGCCGCCCAACCTCTCCTCTCTCTTTCCCCTAAAGCCCAATAAGGCCCATACTCCCCGGCGAATTCCCGTAACTCTCCGGTACTCCGAAAAATACCCGAATCACTCGGAACCTTTCTGAACTTCGAATATAGTCGTCCAATATATCGATATTTACGTCTCGACCATTTCGAGACTCCTCGTCATGTGCCTGATCTCATCCGGGACTCCGAACTCCTTCGGTACATCAAAACTCATAAACTCATAATAAAACTGTCATCGTAACATTAAGCGTGCGGACCCTACGGGTTCGAGAACTATGTAGACATGACCTAGAACTATTCTCGGTCAATAACCAATAGCGGAACCTGGATGCCCATATTGGCTCCTACATATTCTACGAAGATCTTTATCGGTCAAACCGCATAACAACATACGTTGTTCCCTTTGTCATCGGTATGTTACTTGCCCGAGATTCGATCGTCGGTATCTCAATACCTAGTTCAATCTCGTTACCGGAAAGTCTCTTTACTCGTTACATAATGCATCATCCCGCAACTAACTCATTAGTCACATTGCTTGCAAGGCTTATAGTGATGTGCATTACCGAGAGGGCCCAGAGATACCTCTCCGACAATCGGAGTGACAAATCCTAATCTCAAAATACGCCAACCCCACATGTACCTTCGGAGACACCTGTAGAGCTCCTTTATAATCACCCAGTTACGTTGTGACGTTTGGTAGCACACAAAGTGTTCCTCCGGTAAACGGGAGTTGCATAATCTCATAGTCATAGGAACATGTATAAGTCATGAAGAAAGCAATAGCAACATACTAAACGATCAAGTGCTAAGCTAACGGAATGGGTCAAGTCAATCACATCATTCTCCTAATGATGTGATCTCGTTAATCAAATGACAACTCATGTCTATGGTTAGGAAACTTAACCATCTTTGATTAACGAGCTAGTCAAGTAGAGGCATACTAGTGACACTATGTTTGTCTATGTATTCACACATGTATTATGTTTTCGGTTAATACAATTCTAGCATGAATAATAAACATTTATTATGATATAAGGAAATAAATAATAACTTTATTATTGGCTCTAGGGCATATTTACTTCAGTCTCCCACTTGCACTAGAGTCAATAATCTAGTTCACATCGCCATGTGATTTAACACCAATATTCATATTTGTATATGATTAACACCCATAGTTCACATCGTCATGTGACCAACACCCAAAGGGTTTACTAGAGTCAATAATCTAGTTCACATAGCTATGTGATTAACACCCAAAGAGTACTGAGGTGCGATCATGTTTTGCTCGTGAGAGAATCTTAGTCAACGGGTCTGTCACATTCAGAGCCGTATGTATTTTACTAATATTCTATGTCTACAATGCTCTGCACGGAGCTACTCTAGCTATTTGCTCCCACTTTCAATATGTATCCAGATTGAGACTTAGAGTCATCTGGATAGGCGTAAAAGCTTGCACCGATGTAACTCTTTACGATGGGCTCTTTTATCACCTCCATAATCGAGAAATATTTCCTTAGTCCCCACTAAGGATATTCTTGACCAATGTCTAGTGATCTACTATTAGATCAAAATTGTATTCCTTTGCCAAACTCAGAGTAAGGTATGCAATATGTTTGGTGCACAGCATAGCATACTTTATAGAACCTATGACTGAGGCATAGGGAATGACTTTTCATTCTCTTTCTATTTTCTACCATGGTCGGGTCTTGAGTCTTACTCAACTTCACACCTTGCAACACATGCAAGAACTCCTTCTTTGACTATTCCATTTTGAACTATTTCAAAAATTTATCAAGGTATGTACTCATTGAAAAATCTTATCAAGCGTTTTGATCTATCTATATAGATCTTGATGCTCAATGTGTAAGCAGCTTCACCGAGGTCTTTCTTTGAAAAACTCTTATTCAAGTATCCTTTCATGCTATCCAGATTTTCTATATCATTTCTAATCAACAATATGTCATCCACATATAATATTAGAAATGCTACAGAGCTCCCACTCACTTTCTTGTAAATACAGGCTTCTCAAAAAGTCTGTATAAAACCATATGCTTTGATCAACTCATCAAAGCGTATATTCCAACTCCGAGAGGCTTGCACCAGTCCATAAATGGATCGCTGGAGCTTGCCCACTTTGTTAGCACCTTTAGGATTGACAAAACCTTCTGGTTGCATCATATACAACTCTTCTTTAATAAATCCATTAAGAAATGCAGTTTTGACATCCTTTTGCCAAATTTCAAAAAATGTGGCAATTGCTAACATGATTCGGACAGACTTAAGCATCGCTACGGTTGAGAAAATTTCATTGTAGTCAACACCTTCAACTTGTCGAAAACCTTTTTGCGACAAGTCGAGCTTTGTAGATAGTAACACTACTATCAGCATCTGTCTTCCTCTTGAAGATCCATTTATACAATATGGCTTGCCGATTATCGGGCAAATCCACCAAAGTCCACACTTTGTTCTCATACATGGATCCCATCTCAGATTTCATGGCCTCAAGCCATTTCGCGGAATCTGGGCTCATCATCGCTTCCTCATAGTTCGCAGGTTCATCATGGTCTAGTAACATGATTTCTAGAACAGTATTACCATACCACTCTGGTGCGGACTGTACTTTGGAAGACCTACAAGGTTTTGTAGTAACTTGATCTGAAGTTTCATGATCATCATCATTAGCTTCCTCACTAATTGGTGTAGGAATCACTGGAACTGATTTCTGTGATGAACTACTTTCCAATTTAGGAGAAGCTACAATTACCTTATCAAGTTCTACTTTCCTCCCACTCACTTCTTTCGAGAGAAAATCCTTCTCTAGAAAGGATCCATTCTTAGCAACGAATGTTTTGCCATCAGATCTGTGATAGAAGGAGTACCCAACAGTTTCCTTTGGGTATTCTATGAAGACGCACTTCTCCGATTTGGGTTTGAGCTTATCAGGTTGAAAACCTTTTTCATATAAGCATCGCAACTCCAAACTTTAAGAAACGACAGCTTAGGTTTACTGCAAAACCATAGTTCACACAGTGTCATCTCAACGGATTTAGATGGTGCCCTATTAAACGTGAATGCAGTTGTCTCTAATGCATAACCCCAAAACAATAGTGGTAAACTGATAAGATACATCATAGATCGCACCATATCTAGTAAAGTACGATTACGACGTTCGGACACACCATTACATTGTGGTGTTCCAAGTGGCGTGAGCTGTGAAACTATTCCACATTGTTTTATATGAAGGCCAAACTCATAACTCAAATATTCTCCTCCACGATCAGATCGTAGAAACTTTATTTTCTTGTTACGATGACTCTCCACTTTACTCCGGAATTCTTTGAACTTTTCAACTATTTCAGACTTATGTTTCATCAAGTAGATATTCGCATATCTGCTCAAATCATCTGTGAAGGTTAGAAAATAATGATACTTGCCACGAGCCTTCATACTCATTGGTCTGCATACATCAGTATGTATTATTTCCAACAAGTTAGTATCTCGTTCCATTGTTCCAAAGAACGGAGTTTTAGTCATCTTGCCCAAAAGGCACGGTTCGCAAGCATCAAATGATTCATAACCAAGTGATTCCGAAAAGCCATTTTTATGGAGTTTCTTCATGCGTTTTACACCGATATGACCCAAACGGCAGTGACACAAATAAGTTGCACTATCATTATTAACTTTGCATCTTTTGGCATCAATATTATGAATATGTGTATCACTACGATCGAGATCCAACAAACTATTTTCATTGGGTGTATAACCATTGAAGGTCTTATTCATGTAAACAGAATAACAATTATTCTTTAACTTTAAATGAATGACCATATTGCAATAAACATGATCAAATCATATTTATGCTCAACGCAAACGCCAAATAACATTTATTTAGGTTTAACACTAATCCCGAAAGTATAGGGAGTGTGCGATGATGATCATATCAATCTTGGAACTACTTCCAACAGTCATCATCACTTCCCCTTCAACTAGTCTCTGTTTATTCTGTAACTCCTGTTTCGAGTTACTAATCTTAGCAACCGAACAAGTATCAAATACTCAGGGGCTACTATAAACACTAGTAAGGCACACATCAATAACTTGTATATCAAATATACCCTTGTTCACTTTGCCATTCTTCTTATCCACCAAATATTCAGGGCATTTCCGCTTCCAGTGACCATTTCCTTTGTAGTGTAAGCACTAAGTTTCAGGCTTTGGTCCAGCTTTGGTCTTCTTCACGGGAGTGACAACTTGTTTTCCATTCTACTTGAAGTTTCCCTTTCTTTCCCTTTGCCCTTTTCTTGAAACTAGTGGTCTTGTCAATCATCAACACTTGATGCTCTTTCTTGATTTCTACCTTCGTCGATTTCAACATCACGAAGAGCTCGGGAATCATTTTCGTCATCCCTTGCATACTATAGTTCATCACGAAGTTCTAGTAACTTAGTGATGGTGACTAGAGAATTCTGTCAATCACTATCTTATCTGGAAGATTAACTCCCACTTGATTCAAGCGATTGAAGTACCCAGACAATCTGAGCACATGCTCACTAGTTGAGCGATTCTCCTCCATCTTTTAGCTATAGAACTTGTTGGAGACTTCATATCTCTCAACTCGGGTATTTGCTTGAAATATTAACTTCAATTCCTGGAACATCTCATATGGTCCATGACATTCAAAACGTCTTTGAAGTCCCGATTCTAAGCCGTTAAGCATGGTGCACTAAACTATCAAGTAGTCATCATAATGAGCTAGCCAAACGTTCATAACATCTGCATCTGCTCCTGCAATAGGTTTGTCACCTAGCGGTGCATTAAGGACATAATTCTTCTGTGCAGCAATGAGGATAAACCTCAGATCATGGATCCAATCCGCATCATTGCTACTAACATCTTTCAACACAATTTTCTCTAGGAACATATCAAAATAAACATATGAAAGCAACAACGCAAGCTATTGATATACAACATAATTTGCAAAATATTACCAGGACTGAGTTCATGATAAATTTAAGTTCAATTAATCATATTACTAAAGAACTCCCACTTAGATAGACATCCCTCTAATCCTCTAAGTGATTACGTGATCCATATCAACTACACCATGTCCGATCGTCACGTGAGATGGAGTAGTTTCAATGGTGAACATCAATATGTTGATCATATCTACTATATGATTCAAGCTCAACCTTTCGGTGTCCGTGTTCCGAGGCCATATCTGTTATATGCTAGGCTCGTCAAGTTTAACCTGAGTATTCCGCGTGTGCAACTGTTTTGCACCCGTTGTATTTGAAATAGAGCCTATCACACCCGATCATCACGTGGTGTCTCAGCATGAAGAACTTTCGCAACGGTGCATACTCAGGGAGAACACTTCTTGATAATTTTAGTGAGAGATCATCTTAAAATGCTACCGTCAATCAAAGCAAGATAAGATGCATAAAGGATAAACATCACATGCAATCAATATAAGTGATATGATATGGCCATCATCATCTTGTGCTTGTGATCTCCATCTTCGAAGCACCGTCGTGATCACCATCGTCACCGGCGCGACACCTTGATCTCCATCGTAGCATCGTTGTCGTTACGCCATCTATTGCTTCTACGACTATCGCTACTGCTTAGTGATAAAGTAAAGCAATTACAGGGCGTTTGCATTTCATACAATAAAGCGACAACCATATGGCTCCTGCCAGTTGCCGATAACTTCAGTTACAAAACATGATCATCTCATACAATAAAATATAGCATCACGTCTTGACCATATCACATCACAACATGCCCTGCAAAAACAAGTTAGACGTCCTCTACTTTGCTGTTGCAAATTTTACGTGGCTGCTATAGGCTTAGCAAGAACCGTTCTTACCTACGCATCAAAACCACAACGATAGTTCGTCAAGTTAGTGCTGTTTTAACCTTCACAAGGACCGGGCGTAGCCACACTCGATTCAGCTAAAGTGAGAGAGACAGACACCCGCCAGTTACCTTTAAGCACGAGTGCTCGTAATGGTGAAACTAGTCTCGCGTAAGCGTACGCGTAATGTCGGTCCGGGCCGCTTCATCTCACAATACCGCCGAACCAAAGTATGACATGCTGGTACCGAGATGGATCTCGTGGAGCTGCCAAAACCCAGGCAGGAGGTACTATGCCTATGTGGATGCAATGGTGAGCCCCATTTTCTGTGCTCATGTCCTTTTCTGCTGCTCTTTTCTTGCTCTTAGTTTGTGATTGATTTCTTGTCACATTTCTGTTGAATAGCATGGTGGATGTGGCTATGTGAAATGGCATGATGATCCTTTGCCCAAGTATTGTAGTGACTTGATTGGAGATTTGAGAGACGAGGTGTGGAAGCTAAAGGGTCAGAGATCTGTGGCTGAGACCGAAGATCAAATTCCAAATGTGCCTGTGTCTGGTCATGAAGCATCATTACAGAATGTGGTTATGTCTCTGTAGGTTTAGTTAAAGGAGAAGAATGTGTTGGGGAACGTAGTAATTTCAAAAAAATTCCTACGCACACGCAAGATCATGGTGACGCACAGCAACGAGAGGGGAGAGTATTGTCCACGTACCCTCGTAGACCGTAAGCGGAAGCATTATGACAACGCGGTTGATGTAGTCGTACGTCTTCACGATCCGACCGATCCAAGTACCGAACGTACGGCACCTCCGAGTTCAGCACACGTTCAGCTCGATGACGATCCCCGGACTCCGATCCAGCAAAGTGTCGGGGATGAGTTCCGTCAGCACGACGGCGTGGTGACGATGATGATGTTCTGCCGGCGTAGGGCTTCGCCTAAACTCCGCGACGATATGACCGAGGTGGAATATGGTGGAGGGGGGCACCGCACACGGCTAAGGAACGATCTTGAAGATCAACTTGTGTGTCCTGGGGTGCCCCCTGCCCCCGTATATAAAGGAGCATGTGAGGAGGAGGCCGGCCCTAGGAGGAGGGCGCGCCAAGGGGAGTCCTACTCCCACCGGGAGTAGGATTCCCCCCCTTCCAAGTAGTAGGAGTAGGAGTCAAGGAAAGGGGGAAGAGAAGAGAAGGAAGGAGGGGGCGCAGCCCCTCCCCCTAGTCCAATTCGTACTAGGCCTTGGGGGGGGGGGGCGCCCAACCTCTCCTCTCTCTTTCCCCTAAAGCCCAATAAGGCCCATATACTCCCCGGCGAATTCCCGTAACTCTCCGGTACTCTGAAAAATACCCGAATCACTCGGAACCTTTCCGAACTCCAAATATAGTCGTCCAATATATCGATCTTTACGTCTCGACCATTTCGAGACTCCTCGTCATGTGCCCGATCTCATCCGGGACTCCGAACTCCTTCGGTACATCAAAACTCATAAACTCATAATAAAACTGTCATCGTAACGTTAAGCATGCGGACCCTACGGGTTCGAGAACTATGTAGACATGACCTAGAACTATTCTCGGTCAATAACCAATAGCGGAACCTGGATGCCCATATTGGCTCCTACATATTCTACGAAGATCTTTATCGGTCAAACCGCATAACAACATACGTTGTTCCCTTTGTCATCGGTATGTTACTTGCCCGAGATTCGATCGTCGGTATCTCAATACCTAGTTCAATCTCGTTACCGGCAAGTCTCTTTACTCGTTACGTAATGCATCATTCCGCAACTAACTCATTAGTCACATTGTTTGCAAGGCTTATAGTGATGTGCATTACCGAGAGGGCCCAGAGATACCTCTCCGACAACCGGAGTGACAAATCCTAATCTCGAAATACGCCAACCCAACATGTACCTTCGGAGACACCTGTAGAGCTCCTTTATAATCACCCAGTTACGTTGTGACGTTTGGTAGCACACAAAGTGTTCCTCTGATAAACGGGAGTTGCATAATCTCATAGTCATAGGAACATGTATAAGTCATGAAGAAAGCAATAGCAACATACTAAACGATCAAGTGCTAAGCTAACAGAATGGGTCAAGTCAATCACATCATTCTCCTAATGATGTGATCCTGTTAATCAAATGACAACTCATGTCTATGGTTAGGAAACTTAACCATCTTTGATTAACGAGCTAGTCAAGTAGAGGCATACTAGTGACACTATGTTTGTCTATGTATTCACACATGTATTATGTTTCCGGTTAATACAATTCTAGCATGAATAATAAACATTTATCATGATATAAGGAAATAAATAATAACTTTATTATTGCCTCTAGGGCATATTTCCTTCAGAATGCAGAACTAGAAGCAATGAAGGGCAAATATATGAATGTGGTGATGGTTTTCATTGTCTTTGTGGTAGGTGTTTTCCTAGGGAAAATGTTAGTGTTCTGAATGTCAGGTTAGCAGTTGGTGTCAGTTAAATTGCTAGGAAAAAGTGCAAGTGCAATGAACATGTATGCAATGGTTTGTAATGCTATTTTTGTGATCTGGGAGTGGTTTGTTATCAACGAGATAATGATCTGTCAGTCAATGAAAAGCTCAGTTTTAATGGAACTTGCAGTAGCTATTTCCTACCAATTCTATGGAAATGAGCAAGTTGACAGTATGAGAACTCTGCTGTGAACATTGCTTGCATTTTGACAACATTTCTGTTGGCATTTGCATAGAAAAATGACAGTAGTTGATATGTAAGAAAGAATGTGCAAATACACTGCATATATAACAAACATTGCTTGAAATTTAATTGTATTTCATTTGACAGCATTTCTGCTGGCATTTGCATAATAAAATGACAGTAGTTGGATTGTAAGAAACAATGTGCAAATACACTACACATAAAGCAAACATTGCTTGAAATTTGACTGCATTTGAGGTCACAACATCTCAGTTTATAGCATCCCAGTTCACCAAAAGGACATGGTTCAGTAGATGATCACCAAAAGCACATATCTCAGTACATGATAACCAAAAGGACATAGTTCAGTACGTGATCAACACAAATATCTAACTAGTTGCCACTTGCAGTGAAGTATTGGTAGCTGGGCAGTGAAGATGCAGGAGCCCTCTTTCTTCTTTTATTTGCAGTAGATGGTCCAGCTTGTGCATTTGCTAATGACTTCCTGGGAGGTTTAAACCTCGAAGCTGGAGTACTTGGCATAGTTCCAAATGATCTTGGGGCAGTTGCTGTTACAGGTTGACAAGGTTGTGCACTAGCTGCCATAGTTGGAGATGATCTTGGGGTAGATATTGGTGCTGCCATAGTTGCTGGTTGAGAAGGTTGTGAAGATGGACCAACTTGGTAGTTCAGTTAAGTAGGTAAAATCCAAGATAAGTTAGTAATACTCATGTAAAATCACTAAATTTGTAAAATTCATGTTAATTAGTAAAATTCAAGAGAAATTAGTAAAACTCATGTAAATTAGTGAAATATACCTTTGTTGTGTCCGTTTTTTTGCTAGTCTTCTTACGATGGGCCATTGGTACGCGTTGGTGCTATACAAACAATTTTTATCCCCTTTCTGTGACGGCATTTGGAACCGTCGCCAAGTGAGTGTGGGCGATAGGGGGGTCCTTCCCACACGACCCAGAAAACGTCGGGGATAGGCCCTCCTGGCACACAGGCTGGGGAAAAATGAGCTCGTGTGCGATCGGGCGAGGCATCAAAACCCAATCGTTTCTGTTCGTATGTACATCCCACATGGTGATTCCCAGAAAAACATTTCTGTTCGTATGTATATCACACACAGTCAGTCCAAGGAGTACGTTTCCGTTCTTATGTACATCCCACACAGTCAATCCATGGAAAACGTTTCCACTCGTATGTACATCCCACACAGTCAATCCAGGGAAAATATTTCCGTTCGTATGCACATCCCACACAGTCAATCCACGGAAAATGTATCCGTTCGTATGTACATCCCCAGAGGATTTCTTCGGTTTCGGTAGGGAAGCCACTAGTTCGTATCACGCTATGGTTGAGGGACTACAGGTTTATGTATAGGCTCATGTGTGATAGGTGTAACTATCACACACACTCTGCCTTGGTTAAACATTTGCTTTTATCAACTACATCACACACGATTTGATGAAGAAAACTGTGTGGCATTGGGCTATCCATCACATTCGCTTTTTACTTCTAGAACCGTTTGCAAAGTTCCATGACCCATTTAGCAGGTTTATTAGTTTATGCAAACTCACATTTTATATCGAACATCTATTTGCCAATTTCATATCAGGCACATAGATATATTTTAACATCACAGTACGATAGCTGCCTGAAAACAGCATAGTACAACATATAGCTAGTTCAACTTCATAAGAACAATATTAGAACAATATATTCATTTCCCTAATCGAGATCATCCAGGCTCGTCTTATCCACTTCCGCTTTCAGTTCAGTAATAACCTGTTTTGCACTGGCCAACTGGGAAAGTGCCTCCTCCTTCACCAACACCATCTTAGCAAAGTCTGATTTAAAAAAATCTGAGCTCAGTCTCCATCTTCCTCTTTTTATCCTGCATCTTAAAATATTCTTCAACATTGACAACACTTTCTCTAAGCCTACCTCTGTTCTCTTCCTGATACATGCTCCATAGCTTTGCTAGGCACATCTTCAAAGACCGTGGCCACTCTTGATCAACCCAATCCAAGTAAGAACACTTCCGTTCATCCTATAATATCTAAAACTATATCAGTAATAATTATACGGAAAAAGGGTTTATAGCAACATATAAAATCACTGACACTTATTTTGTAAAACTGAAGAAATAGGTTAATTATGCTATATCTTCTCAAAAATATCAATGTGCAAATGAATTAATTGCTACTGAGACAACAACCAAATTCTGAAACATCATAAGCTATAATTAACTACAACAACGCTACAAGTTCTTACTCATATACTATAAATAAAAAATTGAACATTTTAAGAGGAAGGTAAATATAACTGCAACAACATAGGAACAGTGTTTGGATGACAGCAAATTGATACTAACAACACTAAGTCCTTCCACTATGGATGCCAAAACCGATGTAAAGAGAACTGTTGCTACATCTCGCTCCAGTGCCCTGCAGTGGCAAACTGATGCAGCAGAAAAAAAATCAGGGACCTGAACTCTGGAGCACCTAGTTGCTCCGACGCCCAGTTCCTTCGTGCCATAAAGATTTAGTATTTTACTGCTTGGCTGCTCGGATGTGTGGACAAGTTAGCTGCACAAACTGCTGAAGCGGTGCCAAATAATTTTCTAATGGCACCGCTGATGAGATGGCAACATTTTTAGATACTAGGTACAAACTGTGACACTGTCTTAGGATGCGTTTGGTTGAAGGTGTGGTATGAATGGGTTGGGACCGTGACAGTGTTTGAATCACATCTAACAAATGATTTGTAACAACGAAAGAGGGTCTAACCTTCTCTGTACATGCCAGAAACTTCCTCCCACTGTCCACAGATTCAAACGCAACTAGCTTCACGCATGTAGATTGATGGTGACAACGAGCAGACATATCTTCAGCCACCCCGCTCCATTCGTTGCAACTGATGGTCCTAGTGAATTACATGTTGAAGAAATGACTCAAATCGACCACCGGATAAAAATCCTTCATTCCAATTCATAGGCCGAAAGAGAGAAGAGAGGCATACCCGGGTGGTGAAGGAGTCGTCGTCATCGGAGGAACCATTTGAGAGGTCTTTGAAGAAGACCATGGCGACCCCGATGGTAGGATGCGAGATGGTGAGAGCGAGGAAGCAAGCGAGGAAGCGGCTATAGCTTAGGAAGGAAGGAAGGAAGGAAGGGGGAAATAGGGGAAATGTGAGTTGTGGTCGGGGAGAAAAGGGGGTGGGGAAGGGGGCGGGGGTAGATATTTTGGCGGTAGGCCAAAAATTTCGAAATGCAGAGGGAAACTTTGCGCGCGGTGCCGCCAGACACCATTCACTTTGAATGATAGTGTGCATCGCAAACGATTCTTCTGCTTTACGCGCATGGGATGAGTTTGATAATTCAAATTTTGGTGAAAATTTCCCCGTGTACGTCATTGCATAATTTAACATCGCTTGCTAATTTGGGCACACAAAAAAGCATACAGCACACAGACCACACTTACTGAATCGAGCAATTTTAGTAATTAAACAAAGCCAGTTGACTTAAACATTGCTCTAACAAAAGACCAACATTAAAAACAAAGCCTAAGTACACATAATTTTAACAAATCCACAGCCGATATGCATCGCCGGTGTGAGATGAGACCTCGATGACTTGTCCTGGCGACATGCCGCCGTTGGTGGACTCCGCGTCCCCCCTGCTAAAGTCGACCGCGTCCTCGTCCTCGTCCTCGGGGCCACCCTCAAGGTTGTAGTACTCGTAGTAGTGGCTACGCCACTCCACCGCCGATTCCTCGATGGACTGACTCTTATCTATGTCGACCTGGGCTCCTGCTCGGCGACCTCATGAGGAAGCAGGTGCTCCATGGCAGCCGCCGCCTTTTCGGACATGGGTTGCATGCTGGATTCTGAGGTTGCCTGGAATATCTTGGCATGGATGGACTCGACTTGGGCCAGGGCGACATCGACGACACGGACGGCAGCTCGAGTGCTCTCGGCGTTTGTAGCCACCATCGCAGCAGCAGTTGCAGCTGTCTCGGCTGCTGCAGCTGCCCCGTCGCCATCCGCAGACGCCCTCTCAGCGGAGCAGCTGCGCTCAATGCGGATTTGTTGACACTCTCGGCTTAGGCGGCGGCGCTCGGGGGGGGGGGGACGCGACCATCGTACGAGCCTTCTCGAAGTGTTTCCACGGTGTCATCTTTGCAAGAAAGATGTGCGGGAATGGGGATCGGTATTTGTGGATTCGGGGGTTGCCTACACAGGAGTAGACGAGCCGACGAAGCTTAAGGACGAAGACTTAAATAGACCCAATTTTTTTATCACAAACGATTCCTACAAAACAACTGTGTGTGATGTTGTAGATATGTTTTATTAGCTGTGAAAGACGAATTTGGAGTAAAGTGGCAACAGATGGTGTTTTAAATGTACAAGAAAATTTGTAGTACTAATACAACTGTCATGTCAAATTTTGGAATATTTCAGGGTTCATTTGACCTTTTAAGACATTTAAGTGATTTTCTAGCCATTTAATGACCGTAATTGAAATTTGAACTACATATACATGCAACAACTAACCATAACGGTGTGAAAAGTCATATTTTCTGTACTTGTGTGCGATTTAATTCCATGTGTTGTAATTGGAAGGAGTTTTCAAACATATTGGTCTAACAGCTATGACACAATTAAGCATGGAGTGCCATGACATTTAAATTCCAAAAAGTTAAAAAAAGATCAGAAACACATGAAACCTTGGTTGATGTGATGTCATGCCACCAACATGATGTGGTAAAAAATTTGGCATGTTTGACGAAAGTTTGGACATACATCCCTCACAAACCGGAGCAACTCACCAGAAGGCGCGTGGTTCCGAGAGGGAACAATGAATGTTTGATGACGAACGGGAGATAGCTTCGTGTCAGGACCCCGACTCAATGCCACATCGATCTAGCATGTAACACCTCATATCACTTTGCGGCCTCACGCACGGTATTCCCACGGGTGTCGCCTTACCTTTGCCCGGGACCGTTTGCGCCTTTTGGCACACGTATATGACAGTGTCGCTAGCATCCATATGATAAGGAGCCCGGGCTGACATGGCTAGTCGTAAACCCAAAGCGGCACAGACTTACAGGGACAGGCATCCATGACCCAGCATCGAACGTGTCGGTCATCAGCGAGTGAATCCAGGCTGTAGCACTGGGCTAGCAGGACTCCGGTGAACCGGGCTGTAGCGGGCTAACAGGACTCCGGTATTCACCGCGTGACATTTCCCCGAAGGGACAGACACAGGAACGAAGAAGGACACATGCCGGCCAGCCTAAGTGTTCCGGAGCAGTAGCAAGCTACCATGGCTCGGTGGGAACACTAGGAGACATTTCCCCGTAAGAGAGGCTACTAAAGATAAACAACTAGATGGTCAGATCCCACACATACCAAGCATTTCAATAACATACACACAATATGCTCGATATGTGCAAATACAACATGGCATCACAACATGACTCTATGACTCAAGTAATCTATTCAATAGGCTCCGAGGAGCGAGATATTACAAACATGGGTCTCATGACCCAA
This sequence comes from Triticum dicoccoides, assembly GCF_002162155.2. NCBI lineage: Eukaryota > Viridiplantae > Streptophyta > Magnoliopsida > Poales > Poaceae > Triticum > Triticum dicoccoides. The sequence goes on from NC_041383.1 coordinate 218,617,041, forward strand.
CATTCAGAGCATACAAATCAAGCACAAGCGGAAGCTATCATGTCTGAGTACAGACATCTATAAATGAAAAAGGCTGAGAAGCCTGACTATCTACCAAATCCTGCCGAGGCACAAGATCGTAGCTGAGGTAACAAGCTAAACGTCGAAGACCACGCGGAAATACTAGTGAGACTGAAGTCTCTCCCCAGCAAGACTTACATCAGAACTATCTACATATGCATCATTATCAACAAAGGGATGGTGGGGTTTAACTGCAGCAAGCCAGCTTTGACTCGGTGGCTATCCTGAACTACGACTGCGAGTAACTTTTTTGAGGTGGCGCACACGAGTCCACATATTCACCATATCAATACACCACTATGGATCCGCTCCCGTCTCCCTACGAGAACGCCATCCATAGCACTCACGCTTATCTTGCGTATTTTAGAGTATCCACTTTCACTTGTCTATGAACTGATATAAGCAACCCAGAAGTCCTTTTCCGCGGACACGGCTATTCGAATAGATGATGTTAACCCTGCAGGGGTGTACTTCTTCACACACGCTCTCACCACTTACCGCCGTTTACACGACATGTACTCGGCAACCTTCAAGCGGAAGCCCAACGTGGGTGTCGGCCACGGCCTGCCTAAACACTCGAGTCTCTAGTCCAGGTTTATCGCCTATTCGGGTTCCATCCATGAGGAGATCCGGCCGGAGTTTCGCTCACAGCCCCAAACGATGTGAACAGGGTTCCCGAGACACCAAACGGGCGCCCGGTACACCGTGCCACGTGCCTACCGCATCACAGCCCACCCCTACGGTCAGCGTTGCCCACGGCCTCCAGCATACTACAAACACCAGAAACTACTTGCAACTCCTGGACAGAGGACAAGGGTGATCAAGAAGCCGAGAGGGTCCATTGGTTTCGGGCCCAATGCGTGGTAGTAGCTGAATCATGGATCACAAACACAGAACTCAGTTCCTGAGGACGGCTGCAATGAGACAACCCACCATGTACTCCTACATGGCCTCTCACCGCTACCTTTACCAAATCATGTTCACACACTTAGCTCACACACAGTAGGACAGGTTCACACGCCTCTGATTCATCCCCGATGAATCAGACCTGACTCAACTCTAAGCAATAGCAGGCATGACAAACAAACATGAATGAGTAGGCACATCAGGGCTCAAACAACTCCTACTCATGCTAGTGGGTTTCATCTATTTACTGTGGCAATGACAGGTCATGCAAAGGATAAAGGGTTCAGCTACCGCAGCAAGTATCAAATATGTCGTTGTTGTCCTAATCCAGTAAAAGAGAGCAGGAGCGAGAGAGTGGGATTTTATCGGAATGAACAAGGGGGTTTTGCTTGCCTGGCACTTTTGAAGATAACATTGAGTCTTCATCAGTGTCAACGATCACATCATCGGTATCACGTCTATCGAGAGGGGACAAATACCGGCAACACAGAAAGGAACACAATCAATGCAATGCACAATATGATGCATGCTCATGACATGGCAATGTGAATGTGTTTTGAGCTAATGCAACTAGCAACAGATTAAATGAAGTTGGTTTGAATACAAGATTCAAATTCAAACTCCATATGTGATTATTTAAATGCCCTTTATTTGATTTGTGCTAAACAGCAGCTATAAGTTGTTCTAATATGCATGAAAATGGTACAGATGGATTCCTTGAATTTTTCTGATAATTTTCCATATATAAATTATTTAATTTGGAGTTACGGTTAATTTTCTATGAATTTTAGAAGTTTATATTCATTTTCTGGAATTTCAGAATTAAATTAAATCCAGAAAACATTACTGCGTCAGCATGACGTTGGCATGACATCAGCAAGTCAACAGGGGCCGGCTCGGGTCAAACCTGACGTGTGGGGTCCACACGTCAGTAACACAGGGGCTAATCCCGCGTTGACTCGGGCTTTGACCCGCTACGGGGCCCGCTGTCAGTGTCACAGGGTTAGTTAGCAGGGTCATTAGCCCCTAACGACGACGCCACGTCAGCACGCCGGAGACCAGCCGACGGCGACCACAGAACACGGCGGGGCACGCCGGACTTGCGCTAGAGGCGTCAGTTTGGCGCGCTGAGGGCACCAGGGGATGGCCCTTGCTCCCGCGCATCCAGAGGACCGAGTGGGAGGTCGTGGGGTCGCCGGAACTCATGCCGGCGATGAGCTTTGGCGGCGATGGTGTTCGGTGGTGCTCGGGCGCGTCGCTACGGTGCATCAGTGAGCAAATGGAGAGGCTGGGCAGCACCTGCTAGACATGGGGAGCACTAAGAGCAGCTCAGTGAGGCCAGGGGAGCACGGAGGCTATGCGTGCAGCAGCAATGGCGGACGGTGGCTTCGGTGCTCGTGGGGAACGGCGCTACGGCACGGAGGGGAGCATGCTGAGTTAGGGGAGAGGGTCAGTGACTCACGGCGATGACGAGGGGACGCTCGGCGAGGTCGGGGACGGTCCGGAGCCGGCGAATTTGACGAAGATGGCCGGCGGTCCCGAGGTTGAAGAAGGCATCGAGGGCGGTGTTGTGGCACGTCCGGGGCCTCGTGGCTTGTTGAGGAGGTAGAGGGAGGACCGGCGGAGCTTCCTGGGGCGTCGGTGAGCCGTGGGGTGGCCGGTAGCCACGGTGGCTCTCGTCGGTGGCGGCGGCTCCGTTCGGTCGCGGGAGGGGAAACAGAGGAGCGAGGGGGAGGGAGGTCCAGAGAGCGAGGGAGAAGTGAGAGGGGGTCGGGGCTGCGTGGCGTCGCGGGAGGGACCAGGGAAGGAGGAGGCAGCCAGGCAGGGAGGAGGTGGCCTCCTCGGCCGCGCGCGTGCGAGCACGCAGCTGCTCCCACTGGCAAGAGGAAGACGACAGGGGGGGGGGAGTAGCGGTGGCGGGCTGGGCCGGCTGGGCCGGTTCTGGTGGGCTGCACGGGTGAGGCCAGGTAAGTCCTTCTCTCTCTCTCTTTTATTTTTTTCTTCTGTTTTGTTTTATTTAATTTCGTTTTGCCACTGTTTTGAATTTTAAACAAATTCAAACAATGCCAAAAATTCCTCTGAATAATTTTATTTGGCTAGATGGACTTTTCCAAAAGCTCATAAAATATTTCAGGGGTATTTGAAATTATATTCTAATTATATGAATATAATTCAAATTCAAATAGCTAATGATTTAAATTCAAAGTCCCAAAAATAAATCCTTAAAAATGTTCAATATTTTGGTTGGGACCAGAACCCTTACCAAAAATTATCAAACATTTAAGAAGAGCCTTTTGGAGCAATGAATGAGATTTCTAGGGTTTTTGCCCCTCTTTTATTTAGGGTTTTGAGGCTTCCAATATTCCTCAATTCAAGTTTCAAAAATATAGACATGATGCACACATGAAGCTAGCCTAGAGCAATGCCAGAAGCTAGGGATGTGACAACTCACCCCCACTAAACAAGAATCTCGTCTCGAGATTCAAGCGTAGGGTAGGATGAAGGGGAAACGCAAACTAGTACAATCTTCACGATCCAGGGTGCACTTCAGTTGAACGTTGATTCATTCACCATCATTGTCTTGATGTCTTGTTCTGAGAAATCCTGCCAACATGACATGGAGGGAAGAAGGAGACTATAGAAGGGTCGATCTTCTTGAAGATCGAACAACTCACGGAATGAGACATAGGACCATCTCTCGGGTTGAGACACGAGATACACATCAAGAGGGGTGGAAAGAAACGGATGACGAAGGTTCACTAGGTGGACAACAATTCCACACTTAAGAAGGTGGTAATCGGTTGTCAACGTAGCGAGGAGTTGAGTTGCCATGATACCACAACGAGACACCTTCGGAACCGTGACTCGTAAATATCTCCCCTTAAGTGGCAAAAGAATTACCTTTGATTCAGAGATCATTGATACTCTTTATACCAACTTAAGGCAGAACACAGCAATCGATTGGCGGGGGTCGGTAGAATGGCATACTCGGACTTGGATGATGTGGATTACCTTGTTGAAGACAACGTAATGGATGAATTTTGCTTATCACCGGAAATGGAAGAGACCCATGGTAGAATGGCACATTGGCGGTGCAAGCTGGGAACAAAATGCAAATGCTGGGAATGATTCTGGTAACTGGGGAAGAACCCAACAATAGAGAGTGAATTCACTGTTGGAGTGGTTAAAGCATAACCGAGGAAATCTGGGGCAATCCCAGCTAGTGCCGATGATAAGACGTAGCGCTTGTGCGTGCTCTCAAGAACTTGAGCATTTCCACAATCATCAAGGTTTTATCAACAACCGCGTCAAGGGTGCTGACAACACAACATACTACCATGATGAATAGCGATGGACGATGCAGATGCGAAGGAGGATAACACTTTCTCATATTTCACCTTAGCGAGGCCAAGCAAATAAAATCTGGATGATCGACCGAGAGACATTTAGCACTCCGCTTCTAATGTTCTCCTTGATGTGCTAGTATAACCCATTCATAGATATGGTTTGATATCTAAAACATCAAGTAAAAGGTCGGACTTCGGGAACACAAAAATCCATAGGGGCAACTAGGGAGTAAATCCTACGAAATCCCTATGGGGGGGGGTGGCCAACTTCCTCAAACAAGATAGTATAATAATAGGTCTACCGGATGGGTGTGTTGGCCACGACATCCACCTTACCGGTTATCGAGAGACCAATATTATAGTTCTTAGGGAAATGTTCCAACCATCATATCTGCCTGAGATTCAGCTCTGGTTGGTGTTAGGATATTCCAGGCTCATCGAGTCTTAGGAAGAAAAATGAAAGTTTGCAACACAAATCGACGAGATGACGTTGCGGGATTCTCGGGAGATGAACTACGATAGCAAGCTCCAAAACATGAGCTGGTTCTGCTACAAACATGTGAACACGTTGTCCCAGACAAGCATGACCACGTGGTAGTCTTATAATAAAACACTACCGAGTTCAGGAGGGGGAACCATCAACGAGGGTATCGAAGTTCTTTCATAAGTCTGGATTGGCTCTTATGAAGGAACTCCTTCTCCTTGAACAAATCAATCAGTGGCTTGGTGTGCTAGGGATACATATAGATTGAAGGTTGCAAGTCTTCAAACCACAGCATTCTTCGCACGTGTGCATGACTGATTTGGAATGATTCCAAAGAAAGCAACATTGACTTTCTCGAATCCACGGCGGCAACTTGCATCAGATGCACATGAATTAAAGGAAGTCACTACCTTCATCCAAACATATGCTTCATGAGCTAGCATGAACAAATGCTTTCAAAAGTTTCCAACACTAGCTTAATGTTCAGCAAAATTATGGAGAAGACAAGGATGTTGTCAATGGGCACAACAACAATTCATCTGGGTTTCCTTTTAAAAGGAATTCCATAGTTAAGTGAACAAGTGATAGCATTGGTCAGACCCAAAAGATATAATGGTGTATGCTCGAGGGATCAACCATGAATAAGACAACATTACGAGCATCGTTGGTACTGATTTGATTTGATGATAGCCCACACTCAAATCAAAGGATTGATAAGACAATAGGTCCAGCAACTGATCACAAGGACCAATCGATGAAGATATCATCTTTCTTCAACACACACTACACAAGAATATCCCTTTGGAACGAACTAAGTCAGACAAGCTTTTATCTTCCAACTCTCCAAGTTGTTGTCTAGCTTAACCAACTAGCTCAGGGATATCTAACACCGATTCTTGGAGAGAAGGTGGTTCACAAGAAACCAACTTGATCACGAACTCAACATAGCGGTCAGGTGACAACCCGGTAACACCTCCAAGAAGATATTTGGAAAGTCACGAACCACCGGTATGTTACTAAGCTCGAGAACAATCTTGCTTTTGAGGGCAAGACGATATGATCAAATGAGTGAGGACTTGACAAGATCCTAACTCATCAATCGAAGGGTGCACCGAAATAAGGACTAGGTAGCACGATCAGTCTTAGAAGGATGATTCGAAAACCAACATACTAAGAATGAAATTATTATCCTTTAACTACCAAGCAACAGAGTTGCTAGCAGTATTGATTTCACACATCACAATTTATTTGTCGGTATTCCGGTTGCATCAACACGAGGGCCGAGGAATGAACAGTGATGGCAAGAAGTGTCACTGTACCAAGAGTTCATGGGATGGTGTGCAATTCCTATAACAATCTCGATATAAAATATGTAATACTCCAAGGTAGAGCAGAACCAAAAGCTGGATTGGCATTTGATCTGCGGAATACAACTACTTTGACCCAATCCTAGATATGGAAGAGGTACTGGAGTTTGTTTCTCCTAGTCATTCCGGAATAGAATGGCTTGACAGACCACAAGAGTCATAGGCATCGATGAACGAACGCACGCATACTCTTGACTATCAATTGATAGACGAGGGTCAGAATGCAACTAAAGAGAACAACTCAAAGGAACATATAACTTTCTGAGTTGTGGATGCATAGATTAGTATGTCGAACCAAGTTCAACATATTTCTTCCGGATAACCCATGCAGAAAGGTAGAACTGGCAGAGTCACGATTTATGAATGGAGAACTCCTCAAGAGTACTCTAATTGTGATTTTTTTTGTTGATCCAATAAACATCTGCCATAAGTAGTTCATGGTATTTGGAAGAAGAAGATACCACGGACTTCAAGGACTATCGCAAAGGTTACTAATATCCTAAAGGCACTAGCAATTACTATCAACATGAAGTAGGTAGAGTGAATCTCGGGTTCAGAACCCAGGAGTAGAATACCTACTACTAAGTAGCATCACGGGATGCTTCCGAGAATAAAGGCCAGAATCTTCACACTAGGACACAAATCATGGCTAGACCACTAGATGATCCCCTAAGCACTTAGGGTCATAATAATAATTCCAACATATATGTCGAGGCAATAATTACCTCAACACACCGATTAGTGTGGTTAATCTGGCCCATGGGAACATCGGAAACAGAAGGAAGGGATTTGCAAATGCATCGGGCTATTTAGAAACCTGGGATGACTCGGACAGCATAACGGCTATAATTGCTCAAAAAGATTTGAGACAATCACAAAAATGGTGGCATAACCACTCAGAAGCACAATATCAAGGTTCCGAGATCAACAATTAACATACGGAAGTAGTAGGAACTGAACTGAGACTTAAATCCAACAATCTTATAAGTCTACTGATTAGTAACACGTGATCCTAATAGAAAGAAGAGATAGCCTAGTTCTTAATCCCCGCAGGAAAGATAAGATGACTCAGATCAGAAGGGCATGAGGTATAAGGAGTAAAAAGAGCCTTACGTTCCATCCCACAATCAATTCCCTTATATAACTAAAAAATTTCTAGACTCAACTTCGACCAGTTTGGCTTGGTAATCCTACAGGCAGTCAAGCTCTGATACCAACGCTGTCAGGACCCCGACTCAATGCCACATCGATCTAGCATGTAACACCTCATATCACTTTGCGGCCTCACGCACGGTATTCCCACGGGTGTCGCCTTACCTTTGCCCGGGACCGTTTGCGCCTTTTGGCACACGTATATGACAGTGTCGCTAGCATCCATATGATAAGGAGCCCGGGCTGACATGGCTAGTTGTAAACCCAAAGCGGCACAGACTTACAGGGACATGCATCCATGACCCAGCATCGAACGTGTCGGTCATCAGCGAGTGAATCCAGGCTGTAGCACTGGGCTAGCAGGACTCCGGTGAACCGGGCTGTAGCGGGCTAACAGGACTTCGGTATTCACCGCGTGACATTTCCCCGAAGGGACAGACACAGGAACGAAGAAGGACACATGCCGGCCAGCCTAAGTGTTCCGGAGCAGTAGCAAGCTACCATGGCTCGGTGGAAACACTAGGAGACATTTCCCCGTAAGAGAGGCTACTAAAGATAAACAACTAGATGGTCAGATCCCACACATACCAAGCATTTCAATAACATACACACAATATGCTCGATATGTGCAAATACAACATGGCATCACAACATGACTCTATGACTCAAGTAATCTATTCAATAGGCTCCGAGGAGCGAGATATTACAAACATGGGTCTCATGACCCAACATTCAGAGCATACAAATCAAGCACAAGCGGAAGCTATCATGTCTGGGTACAGACATCTATAAATGAAAAAGGCCGAGAAGCCTGACTATCTATCAGATCCTGCCGAGGGCACAAGATCGTAGCTGAGGTAACAAGCTAAACGTCGAAGTCCACGCGAAACTACTAGCGAGACCGAAGTCTCTCTGCAAAAACATAAATAGGCAAACGTGAGTACAAATGTACCCAGCAAGACTTACATCAGAACTAACTACATATGCATCATTTTCAACAAAGGGGATGGTGGGGTTTAACTGCAGCAAGCCAGCTTGACTCGGTGGCTATCCTAAACTACGACTGCAAGCGACTCTTTTGAGGTGGCGCACACGAGTCCACATATTCACCATATCAATACACCACTATGGATCCGCTCCCGTCTCCCTACGAGAACGCCATCCATAGCACTCACGCTTATCTTGCGTATTTTAGAGTATCCACTTTCACTTGTCTATGAACTGATATAAGCAACCCAGAAGTCCTTTTCCGCGGACACGGCTATTCGAATAGATTAGGTTAACCCTGCAGGGGTGTACTTCTTCACACACGCTCTCACCACTTACTGCCGTTTACACGACATGTACTCGGCAACCTTCAAGCGGAAGCCCAACGTGGGTGTCGGCCACGACCTACCTAATCACCTAAGTCTCTAGTCCAGGTTTATCGCCTATTCGGGTTCCATCCATGAGGAGATCCGGCCGGAGTTTCGCTCACAGCCCCAAACGATGTGAACAGGGTTCCCGAGACACCAAACGGGCGCCCGGTACACCGTGCCACGTGCCTACCGCATCACAGCCCACCCCTACGGTCAGCGCTGCCCACGGCCTCCAACATACTACAAACACCAGAAACTACTTGCAACTCCTGGACAGAGGACAAGGGTGATCAAGAAGCCGAGAGGGTCCATTGGTTTCGGGCCCAATGCGTGGTAGTAGCTGAATCATGGATCACAAACACAGAACTCAGTTCCTGAGGACGGCTGCAATGAGACAACCCACCATGTACTCCTACATGGCCTCTCACCGCTACCTTTACCAAATCATGTTCACACACTTAGCTCACACACAGTAGGACAGGTTCACACGCCTCTGATTCATCCCCGATGAATCAGACCTGACTCAACTCTAAGCAATAGCAGGCATGACAAACAAACATGAATGAGTAGGCACATCAGGGCTCAAACAACTCCTACTCATGCTAGTGGGTTTCATCTATTTACTGTGGCAATGACAGGTCATGCAAAGGATAAAGGGTTCAGCTACCGCAACAAGTATCAAATATGTCGTTGTTGTCCTAATGCAGTAAAAGAGAGCAGGAGCGAGAGAGTGGGATTTTATCGGAATGAACAAGGGGGTTTTGCTTGCCTGGCACTTTTGAAGATAACATTGAGTCTTCATCAGTGTCAACGATCACATCATCGGTATCACGTCTATCGAGAGGGGACAAATACCGGCAACACAGAAAGGAACACAATCAATGCAATGCACAATATGATGCATGCTCATGACATGGCAATGTGAATGTGTTTTGAGCTAATGCAACTAGCAACAGATTAAATGAAGTTGGTTTGAATACAAGATTCAAATTCAAACTCCATATGTGATTATTTAAATGCCCTTTATTTGATTTGTGCTAAACAGCAGCTATAAGTTGTTCTAATATGCATGAAAATGGTACAGATGGATTCCTTGAATTTTTCTGATAATTTTTCATATATAAATTATTTAATTTGGAGTTACGGTTAATTTTCTATGAATTTTAGAAGTTTATATTCATTTTCTGGAATTTCAGAATTAAATTTAATCCAGAAAACATTACTGCGTCAGCATGACGTTGGCATGACGTCAGCAAGTCAACAGGGGCCGGCTCGGGTCAAACCTGACGTGTGGGGTCCACACGTCAGTGACACAGGGGCTAATCCCGCGTTGACTCGGGCTTTGACCCGCTACGGGGCCCGCTGTCAGTGTCACAGGGTTAGTTAGCAGGGTCATTAGCCCCTAACGACGACGCCACGTCAGCACGCCGGAGACCAGCCGACGGCGACCACAGAACACGGCGGGGCACGCCGGACTTGCGCTAGAGGCGTCAGTTTGGCGCGCTGAGGGCACCAGGGGATGGCCCTTGCTCCCGCGCATCCAGAGGACCGAGTGGGAGGTCGTGGGGTCGCCGGAACTCATGCCGGCGACGAGCTTTGGCGGCGATGGTGTTCGGTGGTGCTCGGGCGCGTCGCTACGGTGCATCAGTGAGCAAATGGAGAGGCTGGGCAGCACCTGCT
>NC_041383.1:218627404-218628069 GCF_002162155.2 Triticum dicoccoides
GGCGATGAGCTTTGGCGGCGATGGTGTTCGGTGGTGCTCGGGCGCGTCGCTACGGTGCATCAGTGAGCAAATGGAGAGGCTGGGCAGCACCTGCTAGACATGGGGAGCACTAAGAGCAGCTCAGTGAGGCCAGGGGAGCACGGAGGCTATGCGTGCAGCAGCAATGGCGGACGGTGGCTTCGGTGCTCGTGGGGAACGGCGCTACGGCACGGAGGGGAGCATGCTGAGTTAGGGGAGAGGGTCAGTGACTCACGGCGATGACGAGGGGACGCTCGGCGAGGTCGGGGACGGTCCGGAGCCGGCGAATTTGACGAAGATGGCCGGCGGTCCCGAGGTTGAAGAAGGCATCGAGGGCGGTGTTGTGGCACGTCCGGGGCCTCGTGGCTCGTTGAGGAGGTAGAGGGAGGACCGGCGGAGCTTCCTGGGCGTCGGTGAGCCGTGGGGTGGCCGGTAGCCACGGTGGCTCTCGTCGGTGGCGGCGGCTCCGTTCGGTCGCGGGAGGGGAAACAGAGGAGCGAGGGGGAGGGAGGTCCAGAGAGCGAGGGAGAAGTGAGAGGGGGTCGGGGCTGCGTGGCGTCGCGGGAGGGACCAGGGAAGGAGGAGGCAGCCAGGCAGGGAGGAGGTGGCCTCCTCGGCCGCGCGCGTGCGAGCACGCAGCTGCTCCC
>NC_041383.1:218628707-218657051 GCF_002162155.2 Triticum dicoccoides
GGGGGGGGGGAGTAGCGGTGGCGGGCTGGGCCGGCTGGGCCGGTTCTGGTGGGCTGCACGGGTGAGGCCAGGTAAGTCCTTCTCTCTCTCTCTTTTATTTTTTTCTTCTGTTTTGTTTTATTTAATTTCGTTTTGCCACTGTTTTGAATTTTAAACAAATTCAAACAATGCTAAAAACTCCTCTGAATAATTTTATTTGGCTAGATGGACTTTTCCAAAAGCTCATAAAATATTTCAGGGGTATTTGAAATTATATTCTAATTATATGAATATAATTCAAATTCAAATAGCTAATGATTTAAATTCAAAGTCCCAAAAATAAATCCTTAAAAATGTTCAATATTTTGGTTGGGACCAGAACCCTTACCAAAAATTATCAAACATTTAAGAAGAGCCTTTTGGAGCAATGAATGAGATTTCTAGGGTTTTTGCCCCTCTTTTATTTAGGGTTTTGAGGCTTCCAATATTCCTCAATTCAAGTTTCAAAAATATAGACATGATGCACACATGAAGCTAGCCTAGAGCAATGCCAGAAGCTAGGGATGTGACACTTCGTCTTACGGCGTTCAATTTTTTTCTACGTGTAACATGCACTAATACAATATTCATGTGAAGATTTGGAAAATTTCAGGGGTCATTTGACCTTTTGAAGACATTTAAGTGATTTTCTAGCCATTTAATCACCGTAATTCAAATTTGAACTACATGTACATGCAACGAGTAACGATAACGGTTTGAAAAATCATATTTGTGTACTTGTGTGCGAGTTAATTCCATGTGCAGTAAATTAAAAGGAATTTTCAAACATATTGGTCTCACGGCATGGACACATGCATGGAGTGCCATGGCATTTTAATTCCAAAAAATTAAAAAATGATCAGAGAAACATGAAACCTTGCTTGATATAATGTCATGCCACCAAGATGATGTGGTAAAAAAATTGTCCTATTTGACAAAATTTTGGACACACATCCCTCACAAACCAGAGCAACCCACTAGAAGGCTCGTGGTTTCGAGAGGGAACAACGCATGTTTTATGACGAACGGGAGATAGCTTCCTCTTACGGCCTTCAATTTTTTTCAATGTGTAACGTGCACTAATACAACTGTCATGTGAAAATTTGGAAACTTTCAGGGGTCATTTGACCTTTTGAAGACGTTTAAGTGATTTTCTAGCCATTTAATGACCATAATTCAAATTTGAACTACATCTACATGCAACGGTTAACCATAACGGTTTGAAAAATCATATTTGTGTACTTGTGTGCGCGTTAATTCCATGTGCAATAAATTTGAAGGAATTTTCAAACATATTGGTCTCAGGGCATGGACACGTTCATGGAGTGTCATGGCATTTTAATTCCAAAAAATAAAAAAATGATCAAAAAAACATGAAACCTTGCTTGATGCAATGTCATACCACCAAGATGATGTGGTAAAAAAATTGGCCTGTTTGATGAAAGTTTGGACACACACCCCTCACAAACCGGAGCAACTCACTAGATGGCTCGTGGTTCCAAGAGGGAACAATGCATGTTTGATGAAGAACGGGAGATAGCTTCCTCTTACGGCCTTCGATTTTTTTCTACTTGTAACATGCACTAATACATCTGTCATGTGAAAATTTAGAAAATTTCAGGGGTCATTTGACCTTCTGAAGACATTTAAGTAATTTTCCAGCCATTCAATGACCGTAATTCAAATTTGAACTACATCTACATGCAACGGCTAACCATAACGGTTTGAAAAATCACATTTGTGTACTTGTGCAAGTTAATTCCATGTGCAGTAAATTGGAAGGAATTTTCAAACATATTGGTCTCATGGCATGGACACATGCATGGAGTGCCATGGCATTTTAATTCCAAAAAAATTAAAAAATGATCAGAAAAACATACCTTGCTTGATGTAATGTCATGCCACCAAGTTGATGTGGTAAAAAAATTGGCCTGTTTGACGAAAGTTTGGACACACACCCCTCACAAACCAGAGCATCTCACTAGAAGGCTCGTGGTTTCCGAGAGGGAACAATGCATGTTTGATGACGAAAGGGAGATAGCTTCCTCTTACGGCCTTCAATTTTTTTCTATGTGTAACGTGTACTAATACAACTGTCATGTGAAAATTTGGAAAATTTCAGGGGTCATTTGACCTTTTGAGGACATTTAAGTGATTTTCTAGCCATTTAATGACCATAATTCAAATTTGAACTACATCTACATGCAAGAGCTAACCATAACGGTTTGAAAAATCATATTTGTGTACTTGTGTGCGAGTTAATTCCATGTGCAGTAAATTAAAAGGAATTTTCGAACATATTGGTCTCACGGCATGGACACATGCATGGAGTGCCGTGGCATTTTAATTCCAAAAAAATAAAAAATAATCAGAAAAACATGAAACCTTGCTTGATGTAATGTCATGCCACCAAGATGATGTGGTAAAAAAATTGGCTTGTCTGACGAAAGTTTGGACACACACCCCTCACAAACCTAAGCAACTCAGTAGAAGGCTCATGGTTCCGAGAGGGACCCATGCATGTTTGATGACGAACGAGAGATAGCTTCCTCTTACGGCCTTCAATTCTTTTCTACGTGTAACGTGCACTAATACAACTGTCATGTGAAAATTTGGAAAATTCCAGGGGTCATTTGACCTTTTGAAGACATTTAAGTGATTTTCTAGTCATTTAATGACCATAATTCAAATTTGAACTACATCTACATGCAACAGCTAACCATAACGGTTTGAAAATTCATATTTGTCTACTTGTGTGCGAGTTAAAAATCATCAGACGATGTAAATATCTGGTGTTCAAAAAAGAAAATGTAAAATCTGGCAAGACAACCGGCCCCCACACAATTGGCACTCTATTTCGCGCCTTGAGGTTTGGAAGGTGACTGGCGGGCGTTATTAATCAGACACGGTTCTGCATTGGGACCGTCAGCTATTATGTTCACACACGGATTGTGTTGCGGGAATCGTGTGTAATTCAAACTATAGTACACGTAAATTCTGGCGACTGGCATGTGTACTGTTCCCGTCGATCTAGATTCCGGCCGCAAATAAATACTACCTTGCTCACGTCGTTCGACCTACATTCTCATCTACATCCTCCCCTTGCTCGCCTCTCTCTCTCTCTCTCTCTCAAACCTCTGCCGCGGCGCCGCCGGTCTGCCCACGCACCGACGAGGAGTCGCCGCCCTCAAGGACGCTTACTCGAAGAGCAGCAACAAGCACCCCTACGCGTCGCCGGACGAGGTTGCGTCGGACCCCCAACTTTGGATTTGTTTTGGGGCGAGTATGATATTTGTCTTTGGAAGTCGTTGCCGCCATTTGAGAAAGCCAGGCAAGTGGCTTTCAAGAAGGAGATGGTGGAGGAGGATGCCAGGTACCGGGTGTCCTGTGAAGCTCGTGATGCCGCCTGGAAAAAGGAGGCGGTGGAGCTTTGGGGGCGGACGCGTCGTCGTGCGGAGGAGGTGTACGAAGACGGGTACTTCGTGAGGAAGGCCAAAGGCGCTAGGCACCTCGTTGTTGCGTAGAGGTGGGCCAATAAGCTCCAGCGTGCCACTGATGAGGAGCTCCGGTGGGTGCCCAACAAAATGGAAAGATCATTCTCGCTCGTCCGCGTGCAAGAGGCAGATCGGTACATCAAGCGCTGCGAGGCGGAGGAGGCGGAGTACTGCCTCGCGCTGGGAGGACGCCGCGCACCAGGGAATTGCTAGCGAGGGGCTGCCGGAATACTGGCCCTAGGAGGGATTATTAGTTTTTGTATTGTTCGTTTTCAATTTTATGCATTGTACCTAGTAGTTAAGTATCATCACGTATATGTGATGATATTATATATATTCTGTGATGAACTAATGAACAATTAATATTATATATATATATATATATATATATATATATTACGAATTCCATTTTCTATCTGTTTTTTGTATACTAATTTGAATCTAGCTGTTATCATCCACATATACAAAATGGAAAGCATATAAAGACGCATTGGAACAGAACATATAAGAACGAAAAACAGAGTACACACACTGAAACAGAGCAATACTATGATTGATGTGAATACATAGCTATCAACGTCGAAACGACTCAACAAAATAAAACACGTCCATGAGACCATGACCAGCAACCCTTGGCTACGGTAACTCTTGGCTCTGCCTGAACTCGTGCAGGCGTTCGTCCAAGCGATCAACACGCTTGCGGTACATCTGGAGCGCGATCTCGAGGTCCTAGTTGGCTATTTCATCGGAGATCAACACCTTGAGGATGCGACGACCATGTTCCTCTACTGCGCCCAGGTGGGTACCTGGGCCAAGGAGGCGATTGAGCCTACCGACCAACGCCTTGGCATCGAGCGGGCCGTGGACAAGGCGAACGGCGTGACCCATGCGAACGGTGCGGCAGGCGTCCGGTGCAAGTACGGCGCGGCCGGCCTCTGGTGCAAGTACGGCGCAGAGGGCCTGTGCCCACTCCTGGCGAGGAATGGGGGTACTGATGGGACGTGTACCCAGCTGCGATGCCCTGTCGATAGCAGGCAAGCGCCGATGGATCCGCTCTTGCTATTCAGCGCACCGCGTCTCTCGCTCTGCGGTGCTCCAACAGTCTCGCCGTGCGGCGAGTTGCAGTCTATCGGCGCGAACGTGCCTAACTTGCTCTGTGGCACGCCATCGATCATGTTATGCGGCGAGCTACACCCTCTCGGTGCTGACATGCCTCTTGAGCCGCAGCGCTGAAGCACCATGCGCCAAGGTCTACTCAACCCTGGCGATGACGCGCATCACGGTGTCTTCCATCGTGTTGCCAGCGAGCTCCATGGCCTCGAGGGGCCGTGGCGCCTTCTAGTTTTCCTCCTCGACCAGGTTGATGGCAGAGGCAACACTTTGGTGGGTTGGCATGCTTGGAAACGGTGGATGTGCTATAGGCTGCGCTTGTTGCCTCCGTGCGCCGCGCGCCGCCTAGGTTTATGCGCAATATCGCTGGGTGGCGGGAAACAGGTGAGGAAATGGCAGGAAACGGTGGCGTTTTCATAAAACGCCATCAATTCATGGAAACTTAGTATATAAGGAACATCGAGCTAGCACAAGAAGTAGATGATGATGAGATGAACACGTACCACACTTGGGAACCCGTCGGTGATGAATTCATCAATCGCAAATGGTTATACACTAGTAAGCGTTTTCCCACAACACACACGGCTTATTCCATCACAAACAGGTCAGATGGATCAACTCTATGCCACATATCGCACATTGTCAAAAAGTAATGCGGTAGACCTTCTTTAACATGTGTTAAAAAATAAAAAAACAAGGACCTCGAGGTTAAATTAACTCATGTGATGGGTCATATCAGCCATTTAATTTGACAGATATGACCCATCCTATTACTTAATTTAACATCAACACAACTTCCCATCCAGTCACCCATCTGATGGCTGCTCCAGCCTGAGCACACTTAACTTGATAGTTCTCTTACATGAGCTATTGGTGGAACAGCTAGTCCTTGCTGATATAGGATGCCTCTTCACATCCTTATGGCGTATCCTGATGACCGCCCATCCCCCAATGACCAATATATGTTGTGTAGCCAGAGCATATCACATACATCTTATGAGAAGCAATCGAATGTGTTATTATCGGTCTTCGCACACATTTTTGATTACAGACCTGTTTGCCGCGTATCACACACATCTTGTTATATTGAACCGTTTCTGTTCTCTTATCTCAACGCAAACAGTTCATCCGAGTGAACCGCATGTCGTATATCGCACACACCTTGATCTGGCTGACCGTTTCTTTTGTGTTGCCTAATCACAAACAGTTCATCCGAGTGAAGCGTATGCTACATATCACACACCTTCATCTGGCAGCCTGTTTCTTTTGTTCCTCCTCATTGCAAACAGTTAATTTAACTGAACCGTATGCCCTGAATCGCACATGCAACCAAAATCTGAACCGTGTTTGATTCATCCATCATCGCAAACGTTTTGCACCTTTTGACGGTTTTTTACAACACCGTTTGCGATTATTGCATCGCACACAGTTTCGTTGAAGGGTGTCTGATTGTAGTGTCGCGTTAGCAGCATCCTGCAGTAGTGGGCATTCTTCTTCTTGCCTCTCTCTGGATTTTGCTTGCAAATTGTCTTGTTATGTCCAGCAGTCCCACACATTTAGCAAATAATTACAATGCCATGCTTTCTCATTTTTTTGCTAGGCTTAGGTTTCTCTGTTTCTTCCCTCCTCCTATCATTATTCTTAGGCCTACCTGGCATGTTGTCTGGTATGGTTGCATATGCTGGGGCTTGAGGCCTAGGTTTGTCAGAAACTGGCCACATTTCTCCACCTTCTACGGATTCCAAACAATGTTCTAAATTTTGTTGAATACTTCAACAAAATAATAGGGAGCAATGAAATCTTCCACTTTTTGCCACACTTGAAGATAGTTGTTATTGCATGGGAACAAGGAAGACCTGCCAGTTGGAAGTAGCCACATGAGCATGTCCTATTGTCAAGACTCACTGTGTACTGCATGTTGGGAAACGTTGCAAGGAAAAACCAAAAAAATTCTACGCACACGCAATGATCTATCCATGAAGATGCATAACAACGAGGGGGAGAGTGCGGAACAGTTTCACAATGCGGTTGATGTAGTTGAACTTTCTTCGCGCTCCACCGATCGAGTACTGAACGTACGACACCTCCAAGTTCTGCACACATTTAGCTCGATGACGTCCCTCGTATTCTTGATCCAGCAAGACATCAAGGAAGTAGAGTTCCGTCAGCAAGATGGCGTGGTGACGGTGACGGTGTAGTGATCCTCGTAGGGCTTCGCCTAAACACCGCGATAATATGACCGGGGGTGTAAACTTGGAGGGGGGCGCCGCACATGGCTAACAATTGATGTTGTGTGTTCTAGGCGCCCCCTACCCACATATATATAGGTGGGAGGGGGAGGGGAGCAGCTGGGGTGCACCCCAAGTAGGCCGAATCCTACTTGGGGTCTTCCTGAATTCGGTCTCCCCCTTCCATAATTGCTAGAAGCAAAAAGGGAAGAGGGAAGAAGAGAAGGATGGGGGGGGGGCGAACCCCCTCTTCTCCTTCCCCAATTCGACCTACTACCATAGGGGGGCGCACCACCCCTTGTGGGCTGGTGTGCTCCGCTCTCATGGCCCATATGGCCCATATATTCTCCCCGGGGGTTCCCGTAACCCCTTCGGTACTCCGATAAATACCTGATACACTCCGGAACACTTTCGGTGTTCGAATACTATCGTCCTATATATCAATCTTCATGTCTCGACCATTTCGAGACTCCTCGCCATGTCTGTGATCTTATCCGGGACTCCGAACAACATTTTGTCACCAAATCACATAACTCATATAACGTTATATCATTGTTGAACGTTAAGCATGCGGACGCTAAGAGTTCGAGAACTATGTAGACATGACCGAGACACCTCTCCGGTCAATAACCAATAGCGGAACCTGGATGCTCATATTGGCTCCTACATATTCTACGAAGATCTTTATCGGTCGAACCGTTATGACAACATACGTAATTCCCTTTGTCCATCGGTATGTTACTTGCCCGAGATTCGATCGTCGCTATATTCATACCTAGTTCAATCTCGTTACCGGAAAGTCTCTTTACTCGTTCCGTAATACATCACCGCGTGACCAACTCCTTAGTCGTTTGCTTGCAAGCTTATGATGTGTATTACCGAGAGGGCCCAGAGATACCTCTCCGATACTCGGAGTGACAAAATCTTAATCTCGATCTATGCCAACTCAACAAACACCTTCGGAGATACCTGTACAACATCTTTATGATCACCCAGTTATTTTGTGACTTTTGATAGCACACAAGGCATTCCTCCAGTATCCGGGAGGTGCATAATCTCATAGTTGAAGGAATAAGTATTTGACATGAAGAAAGCAATAGCGATAAAACTGAACGATCATTGTGCTAAGCTAACGGGTGGGTCTTGTCCATCACATCATTCTCCTAATGATGTGATCCCGTTATCAAATGAAACACATGTCCATGGTTAGGAAACCTTAACCATCTTTGATCAACGAGCTAGTCAAGTAGAGGCTCACTAGGGACACGGTGTTTGTTTATGTATTCACACATGTATTAAGGTTTCCGGTCAATACAATTCTAGCATGAATAATAAACCTTTATCATGAATAAGGAAACACAAAATAACAACTTTATTATTGCTCTAGGGCATATTTCCTTCACTGCCTTTTTCTCCCAGTGAGACGTTTGACTTCAAATCCATCTTTGCCATTCCAAAGTACCTCCATGAACTGTGCCCTTGCTATGCTACTCTTCAACTTCTTAAAAGCACTTGGGCATATTTTTCCATGGAACTTTTGAATTTTGGCCCTTTGTTCCTGAAATCTAACAAATATCTTTTTCTTGATTTTTTCTTGCATTGAAATTAGTGGATAAAACCTTGCTTCAACAATTGCATGATTAAAAGATTCACAAAGATTATTGTCAACTGATTCACATTTGGAACCCACTGGAAAAAATGCCCTTGCCCAGTGTACTGGCTCTGTTCTCATCATATCTTTTGCACCATCTGGTGTTTCTTGGGCTAGCTTTGCTTTGTAGTAGTTGAAGTCTTGCTTGTTTGCTGCTTTGGCAACTGCCCAGAACTTCTTCTGTCACTCATGTGCCCTATGATTCTTTCTCCAGTTAGCATAGATATATTCCTAGCACACAGTTTGTGCTCTGCATTTGGCAGCTAGTCCTTCATAGCATTAATCAGTCCCTTCTGCTGAACTGAAATGAACACCCATCCAGCTCCACTGTTATTATTGTCAAGATCTTTAATAAGCAAGCCAATAAACCACTTCCAGCTTTCATTTGTTTCCTTCTCCACAACAACCCATGCCAGTGGATACATTTGATTGTTGGCATCTCTACCAACAACACACATCAGCTCTCCTTTCACAGCCCCTTTGAAAAAACATCCATCTAATCCTATTACTTTCCTGCAACCAGCCTTGAACCCTAACTTTAGTGCATTAAAGCACACATAAAGGCTCTGAAATATGTTTTCTTCCATGTTTGTAGGATCCAAACAAACTGCAACAGTTCTTCCTGGATTACTTCTAAGCAGCTCCTGTTGGTAATCAAAAACCCTAGTGTACTCATTCTTCATTCCAGTTCTTAATTTGTCCATGACAAGCTTCTTTGCATGCTTGCACTTAGAAGTTGATACATCAACAAACATATGCTGGAGAACTGTTGCTTTCATGCTCTCAATCTTCCACATTGGATTAGCTAAAATGAAGTGCTTATATCTCTGAGCAATAACCTTTGCTGTCACAAGTCTGTTCTCTCTATTTTGTGCACATTCATGCTCATCATTAAAAGTAATAATATGAAACCTGATAGTCACTGCTGCAGGATGCTGCTAACGTGACACTACAATCAGAGACCCTTTGACAAAACTATGTGCGATGCATTAATCACAAACGGTGATGTAAAATACCCGTCAAAAAGATGCAAAACGTTTGTGATGAAGGATACATGAAACACGATTCAGATTTTTGTTGCGTGTGCGATGAGGGGCATACGGTTTAGCTCAATGAACTGTTTGCGATGAGGCAGAACAAAAGAAACAGGGCAGCCAGATGAAGGCGTGTGCGATATATGGCATACAATTCACTTGGATAAACTGTTTGTGATGAGGTGGAACAATAGAAATGGGCAGCCAAATGAAGGTGTGTGCGATATACGACATACAGTTCACTCGGATGAACTGTTTGCGTTGAGCCAGAGAACAGAAACAGTTCAACTTAATAAGATGTGTGTGATACGCGACAAACAGGTCTGTAATCGGAAATGTGTGGGAAGACCAATAACAACACATATGATTCCTGTTAACAAGTCATGTGTGTTGTGAGCAAACGATTCCTGGTATACAATTGTCAATGATGGATGAAATCATCACCGACGGGTTCCGTCGTTTAGTACGTGTGCGATGTCATTTGCTCTGTCTACAGAGCATCAACATATACTTAAAAAGACAGCATTGCAAAACCAAATTAAGCATACAATTGCACAAGTGATTACACAGATAACATTTTCACACACCAAAGTAAGCAATTACATGCATACTAAACTAGGAGAAACGAGGATCTAATAATCTACTTATTGTTGCGACCACGCTTGCCATTGCTCTGCTTCTACCTGGATCCCTGGCCATTTTGATGAAGGAGGCACTTCCTCATGTCAACGATCCGCCTGTACATCTTGTAGCTCGTGTATGCCTCCTTGGCCGCGTACACGACGTGGGCTTTGTCGAGTTTCTCCATCCAGGCCGAGTGCCAGGCACGCTTGTCCTTGTTGCAGGAATCCTTCATGTCTCTGTAGTAGGGGCGGCGAGGTGAACCAGTGAGTCCTTCTCATGCTCGTTGCTGCCCGAGATCTTGTATTGGTCCTGGATATCGACAAAATTCTGTCAGGTGATGCCCGAATTATTGAGCACCTTTACATTGTTAGTGATGTCCATCATAGCGAACATGTAGTGGGGGCTGTTGACAAACCTGGCGAAACACTCGCAAGGCCTTGTGGCCAGGCAGTAGTGGTAGATGAGGACATGGTTGCGCATGCACATCTAGGCGATGCTTGGGACGAGACCCGGCATGAGCGCGGGTGTACTCAAGGTCGAATCCGAGCACCTTGTACTTCTCCTCGGCAAGAAACAACTCCATGATGTGGATGGAGTGCTCCACCCAGACCGGGTTGTTGGCGTACACTTGATAACCCACAAGTATAGGGGATCGCAACAGCTTTCGAGGGTAGAGTATTCAACCTAAATTTATTAATTCGACACAAGGGGAGCCAAAGAATATTTTTGAGTATTAGCAGTTGAGTTGTCAATTCAACCACACCTGGATAAATTAGTATCTGCAGCAAAGTGTTTAGTAGCAAAAGTGATATGATAATAATAGTAGCGGTAGCAAAAGTAAAGATAAATGTTTTTGGAGTTTTGTAGTAGTTGTAACAGTAGCAACGGAAAAGTAAATAAGCGAAGAACAATATGTGAAAAGCTCGTAGGCAATGGATCAATGATGGATAATTATGCCGGATGCGATTCCTCATGCAATAGTTATAACATAGGGTGATACAGAACTAGCTCCAGTTCATCAATGTAATGTAGGCATGTATTCCGTAAGTAGTCATACGTGATTATGGAAAAGAACTTGCATGATATCTTTTGTACTACCCTCCCGAGTTTAGCGGGGTCCTTACGTAAACTAAGGGATATTAAGGCCTCCTTTTAATAGAGAACCGGAACAAAGCATTAGCACATAGTGAATACATGAACTCCTCAAACTACGGTCATCACCGAGAAGTATCCCGATTATTGTCACTTCGGGGTTGTCGGATCATAACACATAATAGGTGACTATAGACTTGCAAGATAGGATCAAGAACACACATATATTCATGAAAACATAATAGGTTCAGATCTGAAATCATGGCACTCAGGCCCTAGTGACAAGCATTAAGCATAGCAAAGTCATAGCAACATCAATCTCAGAACATAGTGGATACTAGGGATCAAACCCTAACAAAACTAACTTGATTACATGGTAAATCTCATCCAATCCATCACCGTTCAGCAAGCCTACGATGGAATTACTCACACACGGCGGTGAGCATCATGAAATTAGTGATGGAGGATGGTTGATGATGATGACAGCGACGAATCCCCCTCTCCGGAGCCCCAAACGGACTCCAGATCAGCCCTCCCGAGAGAGATTAGGGCTTGGCGGCGGCTCCGTGTCGTGAAACACGATGAAACTTTCTCCTTGATTTTTTTCTCCCCGAGACGGTATATATGGAGTTGGAGTTGAGGTCGGGAGGTGTCCAGCGGGCCCACGAGATAGGAGGGCGCGCCTTGGGGGGCGGGCCTGTCTCGTGGACAGCCCGTGGACCCCCTGGCCTTCATTCTTTTGCCAAAAATTCTTATTAATTCTGAAAAGTGCCTTCGTGGATTTCCAGGACATTTCGAGAACTTTTCTTTTCTACACATAAAACAACATCATGGCAGTTCTGCTGAAAACAACGTCAGTCCGGGTTAGTTTCATTCAAATCATGCAAGTTAGAGTCCAAAACAAGGGAAAAAGTGTTTTGAAAAGTAGATACGTTGGTGACGTATCAACTCCCCCAAGCTTAAACCTTTGCTTGTCCTCAAGCAATTCCGTTGATAAACTGAAAGTGATAAAGAAAAACTTTTACAAACTCTGTTTGCTCTTGTTGTTGTAACATGAAAAGCCAGCTTTCAAGTTTCAGCAAATATTATGAACTAACCATACTAACAATAACACATAGGTCTCACAATTACTCATATCAATAACATAATCAACTAGCGAGCTATAATAATAAAACTCGGATGACAATACTTTCTCAAAATAATCATAACATGATATAACAAAATGGTATCTCGCTAGCCCTTTCCGAGACCGCAAAACATAAATGCAGAGCACCTTTAAAGATCAAGGACTGCCTAAACATTGTAATTCATGGTAAAAGAGATCCAGTCAAGTCATACCCAATATAAACCAATAATAATGAATGCAAACAACAGTGTGCTCTCCAGCGGGTGCTTTTTAATAAGAAGGGTGATGACTCAACATAAAAGTAAATAGATAGGCCCTTCGCAGAGGGAAGCAGGGATTTGTAGAGGTGCCAGAGCTAAATTTTAAAATAGAGATTGAATAACATTTTGAGCGGCATACTTTTGCTGTCAACGCAACAACTATGAGATGGCTGTATCTTCCATACTACATGCATTATAGGCAGTTCCCAAACAGAATGGTAAAGGTTTATACTCCCCCAACCACCAACAAGCATCAATCCATGGCTTGCTCGAAACAACGAGTGCCTTCAACATACAACAACCCTCGGGGAGTTTTGTTTAATTATTTTGATTTGCTTTGATCTTTTTGGATCATGGGACTGGGCATCCCGGTTACCGGCCCTTTCTCGTGAATGAGGAGCGGAGTCCACTCCTCTTGAGAATAACCCACCTAGCATGGAAGATATAGGCAGCCCTAGTTGAAACATGAGGTGCTCGAGCATACAAAACAGAATTTCATTTGAAGGCTTGGAGTTTGGCACATACAAATTTACTTGGAACAACAGGTAAATACCGCATATAGGAAGGTATAGTGGACTCATATGGAACAACTTTGGGGTTTAAGGAGTTTGGATGCACAAGAAGTATTTCCGCTTAGTACAGGTGAAGGCTAGAAAAGACTGGGAAGCGACCAACTGAGAGAGCGACAACAATTGTAAACATGCATTAAAATTAATTTACACCGAGTACAAGCATGAGTAGGATATAATCTACCATGAACATAAATATCATGAAGGCTATGTTTATTTGATTCAACTACATGCGTGAACATGTGCCAAGTCTAGTCACTCAATTCATTTAAAGGAGGATACCATCCCATCATACCACATCATAATCATTCTAATAGCATGTTGGCACGCAAGGTAAACCATTATAACTCATAGCTAATCAAGCATGGCACAAGCAACTATAATCTTTAAATGTCATTGCAAATATGTTTACGTCATAATAGCTGACTCAAGAACAATGAATCATCATATTTACAAAAGCAAGAGAGGTCGAGTTCATACCAGCTTTTCTCATCCCAATAAGTCCATCATATATCGTCATTATTGCCTTTCACTTGCACGACCTAACGATGTGTATAATAATAAGAGTGTGCGTGCATTGGACTAAGCTGGAATCTGCAAGCATTCAACTCAAGAGAGAAGACAAGTAATATGGGCTCTAAGTTAAATAAACAATCATGCATATAAGAGCCACTAAGCATTTTCAATATAGTCTTCTCGACCCCCAAAAGAAAGAAAAGAAAATAAAACTATTTACACAGGAAAGCTCCCAACAAGTAAAAGAAGAACAAGAAATCTTTTTGGGTATTTCATTTTAATTTCTACTACAAGCATGAAAATTAAACTAACTAATTTTTTTGGTTTTTCTTAAGGTTTAGCAAACACACAAGAAGAAAGCTAGAAAAAGAAATTTAAACTAACATGGATAATACAATGAAAGAGTGTGAGCACCGATAACTAGTATGTGAACATGAATGTAAAGTCGGTGAGAAATACGTACTCCCCCAAGCTTAGGCTTTTGGCCTAAGTTGGTCTAATACCAAGGACTGTCACTACTCTCCCCGGTGTAGTGGGAGGTGTAATCAGGATACCACTGGCTGGTCATCTCCGGATCCCACTGGACAGATGATGCACGATAAGGGTCCAATTCAGGTTCCGGCTCAGGTTCAGGTTCCGGAGTAAAAGCTTGGGCTAGATGATTGTTCACGGCCTCCGGCATGACAAGACGACTTTCTGCAAGCAAATCAAACAACAGAGGCGCATGCAAAATAATATACTCAAAGTGTTTCTTATTGAATCTAAGTCTATAAAAGAGCATCTTCTCTTCATTGTCAACAATAAACTTGTGTGCTACCATGCTTTTGTAATCTAAAATGTGAGGAGGTAATTTTGTCTCCTCCTCCTCAAGGTGCCTAATGGGTATCTAAAAATGTTCAGCAAGACATGCATCATAGATACCTCCAAATATGGGACCTTTTGTATGATTCAGGGCTAGTCGTTTAGCAACGACGACACCCATACTTAAAGTATTGTCTCCCAGCAAAGCATGTTGAAGAATAATAATATCTGGAATGCTCAAGTTTCCACTATTCCCACGACCAATCAAGCATCTACTAGCAAATATGGCAAAGTAGCGTAAAACAGGAAAGTGTATGCTAGAGACTTTTGCCTCAAAGCCCTTCTTTGGCTCTTCAACATCAATTGTTTTAACGAAACCATCCACATCTTCATGATGGGGTTCCTCTAATTCTCCCTCATAAGGTATCCTACACACCGCGCAAAAATCACGTAAAGAGATTTCTCTGAATTCATCATATAAATGAAATGATACTGCACGCGGTGACTTCTTAGGAAAATAATAAAAGTTTTGCACAAAAGTATTGGTAAGTAAGAGATACTGATCGATTCGGTCGTTCATGAAACCGGTGAGGCCTGCAGTCCCGATTAAAGCATAAAAGTCTTCATGAATTCCGGCTTCTTTCAAGAAATCCTCACACGGCCATTCACATGACCGTACTTCCGCTAAGTGAGGAAGATTATACTTGGGTTTTTCCTTCTCTTTGTCTTGTTTTTCCTTAGAGCTTTGGCTAGAAGAGCCTTTAAAGAGCCTCCTTAACATTTTCTGAAAATTTCTGAAATTTTAGTAACTTCAAAATAAAAGTGAATAAAACTAAACAAGATTGATAGCAACTACTCCTACAAGTGCCTAGAGCCTATATCATGCATTGGAATTGCTTGGGACCTCAAAAATTTATCATGCAAGCTCAAGAACATGGTCACCTATGCAGCAAAAATTTGCAATGAATAAAGCACTAGAACAAAAACTATTTGGACCAATGGAGGAGTCACATACCAAGCAACAATCTCCCAAAGCAGTTTTGCGAATGGAGCTTTGAGCTAAGAGATCAAAAATCGCAGCAAAGCGAGCTAGAACTCGGGCTTGAGCTGGATGGGGATTTTTTTGGGTAGAAGATGAAGTGTGTGGGTGCTGGCATAAGTGGAGGGGACCCACTAGGGGCCCACGAGACAGGGGGGCGCGCCCTCCTCTCTCGTGGCCTGGTGCTTGCCCCTTTCGCAGTGTTTTCAGTGCCTAAAATCCTCAAATATTCCAGAAAAAATGATACTAAATTTGCAGGGCATTTGGAGCACTTTTGTTTTCGGACTACTTTTTAATGCACGGATAATTTAGAAAACAGACGGATAATACTATTTTTGCTTTATTTATTCTAAATAACAGAAAGTAAAAAGAGGGTACAGAAGGTTGTGCCTTCTAGTTTCATCCATCTCATGATCATCAAAATGAACCCACTAACAAGGTTGATCAAGTCTTGTTAACAAACTCATTCCGAATAACACGGAACCGGAGAAATTTTGAATAACACTAAGTTACCTCAACGGGGATATGAAAATCCCCAACAATAAGAATATCATACTTTTTCTTGACAGTAGGGAGAGGAAATTCAAAACCTCCAAAAATGATAGTTGAAACTTTTTCAATAGAATTGATACTATGAACTTGAGATTGTTTCCTCGGAAAATGTACTGTATGCTCATTACCATTAACATGAAAAGTGACATTGCCTTTGTTGCAATCAATAACAGCCCCTGCAGTATTAAGAAAAGGTCTACCAAGGATAATAGACATACTATCGTCCTCAGGAATATCAAGAATAACAAAGTCCGTTAAGATGGTGACATTTGCAACCACAACAGGCACATCCTCACAAATACTGACAGGTATAGCAGTTGATTTATCGGCCATTTGCAAAGATATTTCAGTAGATGTCAACTTATTCAATTCAAGTCTACGATATAAAGAGAGAGGCATAACACTAACACCGGCTCCAAGATCACATAAAGCAGTTCTAACATAATTTCTTTTAATAGATCATGGTATAGTTGGTACACCCGGATCTCCAAGTTTCTTTGGTATTCCACCTTTAAAAGTGTAATTAGCAAGCATGGTGGAAATTTCGGCTTCTGGTATCTTTCTTTTATTTGTGATGATATCCTTCATATATTTAGCATAAGGATTTACTTTAAGCATATCAGTTAAACGCATACGTAAGAAAATAGGTTTAATCATTTCTGCAAAGCGCTCAAAATCCTCATCATCCTTTGACTTGGATGGTTTAGGAGGAAAGGGCATGGGTTTCTGAACCCATGGTTCTCTTTATTTACCGTGCTTCCTAGCAACAAAATCACTCTTATCATAACTTTGATTCTTTGATTGTGGGTTATCAAGATCAACAGCAGGTTTAATCTCTACATCATTGTCTTTGCTAGGTTGAGCATCAACATGAACACTATCATTAACATTATCACTAGGTTCATGTTCATCACCTGATTGAGTATCAGCATCAGAAATAGAAATATCATTGGGGTTCTCAGGTGTGTCTACAGTAGGTTCATTAGAAGCATGCAAAGTTCTATCATTTTTCTTCTTCTTCTTTTTAGAAGAACTAGGTGCCTCTAAATTATTTATCTGAGAATTTTGCTCGATTCTCTTAGGGTGGCCTTCAGGATACAAAGGTTCCTGAGTCATTCTACCAGTTCTAGTAGCCACTCTAATATTAAATTCCTCAAGCAAATCATTCTGAGCTTTAAGTACTTGCTCAGCTTGAGTAGCAACCATAGAAGCATATTTACTAACGCGGTGAAGTTCATCTTTAACTCTAGCCAGATTATCACCTACGCATCCTATCTCGAAAGCATTATTCTTTAACTCTCTACCAACATAAGCATTAAAACTTTCTTTTCTATCCATAAAGTCATCAAATTCATCTAAGCATGGGCTATGAAATTTAGTAGAGGGTACTTCAACTTTATCATATCTATAGAGAGAATTTACCTTTACTACCTGTGTCAGGTTATCAAGACAATGTGGTTCTTCATGCGGTAAATTAAGACCATGTATTTCTTCAATAGGAGTTAAATTCTTAACATCTTCAGCTTTAATACCTTTTTCTTTCATTGATTTCTTTGCCTCTTGCATATCTTCAGGACTGAGAAATAAAACACCTCTCTTCTTCGGAGTGGCTTTAGGAATAGGCTCAGGAGTTGGCTCAATTGGTTCAGGAATTACTTCAGGAATTTGCTCGGGAAGAGTCCAATTATTTTCATTAGTCAACATATTATTCAATAGTATTTCAGCTTCGTCGACTGTTCTTTCCCTGAAAACACAACCAGCACAACTATCCAAGTAGTCCTTGGAAGCATCGGTTAGTCCATTATAAAAGATATCAAGTGTTTCATTTTTCTTAAGATGATGATCAGGCAAAGCATTAAGTAACCGGAGAAGCCTCCCCCAAGCTTGTGGGAGACTCTCTTCTTTGATTTGCACAAAACTATATATTCCCCGCAAGGCAACTTGTTTCTTATGAGCAGGGAAATATTTAGCAGAGAAGTAATAAATCATATCCTGGGGATTACGCACACAACCAGGAGCAAGAGAATTATACCAAGTCTTAGCATCGCCCTTTAATGAGAACGGGAATATCTTAAGGATATATAAATAGCGAGACTTCTCATCATTAGTAAATAGGGTGGCTATATCATTCAACTTGGTAAGATGTGCCACAACAGTTTCAGATTCAAGGCCATAAAAAGGATCAGATTCAACTAAAGTAATAATACCAGGATCAACCGAGAATTCATAATCCTTATCAGTAACACAGATAGGTGAAGTAGCAAAAGCTGGATCGGGTTTCATTCTAGCATTAAGAGACTCCTGCTTCCATTTAGCTAATAATTTCTTAAGATCATTTCTATCATTGCAAGCAAGAATTTCCATAGCAGCTGTTTCATGCATAACATAACCCTTAGGAACAACAGGTAAAACATAATCATTGGGGGGACCTTCATCATCACTATCATCAATAATAGGTTCTTCAATATTTTCATTCCCCCTAAATCTAGCAAGTTGTTCATCTAAAAATTTACCTAATGTCAAAGTAGTATCAAGCACAGAAGTAGTTTCATCATTCATAGCAGAAGTGGCATCATCAATAACATGCGACATATCATAATTCATAGCAGTAGAAGGTTTAGGTGTCGCAAGCTTACTTATAACGGAAGAAGAATCTAGTGCAGAGCTAGATGGCATTTCCTTACCTCCCCTCGTAGTTGAGGGAAAAATAGTAGTTCGGTCGTCTTTCAAGTTCTTCATAGTGATCAACAGATATAAATCCCAAGTGACTCAGAGAATAGAGCTATGCTCCCCGGCAATGGTCCCAGAAATTAGTCTTGATAACCCACAAGTATAGGGGATCGCAATAGCTTTCAAGGGTAGAGTATTCAACCCAAATTTATTGATTCGACACAAGGGGAGCCAAAGAATATTCTTGAGTATTAGCAGTTGAGTTGTCAATTCAACCACACCTGGATAACTTAGTATCTGCAGCAAAGTGTTTAGTAGCAAAAGTGATATGATAATAATAGTAGCGGTAGCGAAAGTAAAGATAAATGTTTTTGGAGTTTTGTAGTAGTTGTAACAGTAGCAACGGAAAAGTAAATAAGCGAAGAACAATATGTGAAAAGCTCATAGGCAATGGATCAATGATGGATAATTATGCCGGATGCGATTCCTCATGCAATAGTTATAACATAGGGTGATATAGAACTAGCTCCAGTTCATCAATGTAATGTAGGCATGTATTCCGTAAATAGTCATACGTGCTTATGGAAAAGAACTTGCATGACATCTTTTGTCCTACCCTCCCGTGTTCAGCGGGGTCCTTACGGAAACTAAGGGATATTAAGGCCTCCTTTTAATAGAGAACCGGAACAAAGCATTAGCACATAGTGAATACATGAACTCCTCAAACTACGGTCATCACCGAGAATTATCCGATTATTGTCACTTCGGGGTTGTCGGATCATAACACATAATAGGTGACTATAGACTTGCAAGATAGGATCAAGAACACACATATATTCATGAAAACATAATAGGTTCAGATCTGAAATCATGGCACTCAGGCCCTAGTGACAAGCATTAAGCATAGCAAAGTCATAGCAACATCAATCTCAGAACATAGTGGATACTAGGGATCAAACCCTAACAAAACTAACTTGATTACATGGTAAATCTCATCCAACCCATCACCGTCCAGCAAGCCTACGATGGAATTACTCACACACGGCGGTGAGCATCATGAAATTGGTGATGGAGGATGGTTGATGATGACGACAGCGACGAATCCCCCTCTCCGGAGCCCCGAACGGACTCCAGATCAGCCCTCCCGAAAGAGATTAGGGCTTGGCGGCGGCTCCGTGTCGTGAAACGCGATGAAACTTTCTCCTTGATTTTTCTCTCCCCGAGATGGTATATATGGAGTGGGAGTTGAGGTTGGGAGGTGTCCAGGGGGCCCACGAGATAGGAGGGCACGCCCTATGGGGGGGCTGTCTTGTGGACAGCCCGTGGGCCCCCTGGCCTTCATTCTTTCGCCAAAAAATATTATTAATTCTGAAAAGTGCCTCCGTGGATTTCCAGGACATTCCGAGAACTTCTCTTTTCTACACATAAAACAACATCATGGCAGTTCTGTTGAAAACAGCGTCAGTCCGGGTTAGTTTCATTCAAATCATGCAAGTTAGAGTCCAAAACAAGGCCAAAAGTGTTTGGAAAAGTAGATACGTTGGAGACGTATCAACACCACCGAGAGCTGCATGAACCTTCTGTGGGTGTCCACCACGGCATGCATGGTGAACTGCTGCTCGTTTTCGGCAGCCGCTCGGAGCGTCATTGGAGCCACGCAGGATACCCTCTAAGAATTTGTCGTGGTGGGTGTGCTTCTTGCAATGGTGGGGTGCGGTTGAAAGGTTGAAGAGACACAAGGGTTAAATGGCCACTATAATAAATGGGGGCCAGCCAGCCTGTAATCGCCACGTCTTGTCATCACGTTCATAGCGGAGGATTCCAGTGCATGCTTGACAACAGCGCACCACACGCGTTTTGTTTGACCACGCGTGGGCTCGAAGAGGCACCAAATGTATCGTCGGTGAGCCTGTACCAACGCTATTGCGCAAGCTTCCCGCCCGACTAGTTTGGCCATGCATCGGCTAGAAGAGGGACAAATCATGGGTGTTTATTGGCAAAAAGCTTTGTAAAAATGAAGTGTGTGGAATGACTTCGGTCATAAGTTTACCCATGGGTGATGAGATCAAAGTTACACATAGATGATGGACACTCAAGTGCGATAATTAATTCTGCGCTCTACAGGGCACACAGTTGAAGAAACCAACTGTGTGCAATAATGTCGAAGATTGCAGTCGAGTTAGCTATACAGATCGTGTGCTATGAGATCGACATGGTAAATAGATTCGAGAATGGTTAATAAAATCTAAGTCCATTGCATATTAAGGTCAAAATAGTGCTACCAATATACGAGTCTCATACGATGCCATTTGAACGATTCTACGACAAATGCTCAAAATATTACTAGGTTCAAATTCTAGAGTTATATGGCTCAAATTTGAAGATTACAAGGTTCAAACTAATATTAGAAATGAAATTCAGCTCATCAGGTGCAAACGCTCGCGCTGATCCGGTGAACATGGATATCAGAGAGGTTCAAACTAATATTACCACTTGTTAGTCTGGTTTCGAAACCCCATAATTTTTGCAAAGGGGTCAGCCACTAAGAAGTCATGTATGGGGTTGACACGATAACTTTCGATTACTCTGTTATCTGAAGTTCCAAAATGAAATTCAGCATTTTCGGAGCCTATTCCATTCTGATGTAGCCACCAGCGCTGACCAATAAACCATTCATTTTCGTGAAATAAATGTAGGGCAAACCTCATTACCTTTAACACCCTTGCTCTGACAACAAAGAACCTAGTGAATATAATCTCCGGTAAGGTCCCTCGGTAGGAGTTCAAAGTAATTTCTGAGAGATGCAGATCTAGGCATTCCATGTGATAGTTATATTCTATCACATTATCCATCACCGGGCCTAATCTTATCTGCAAAAGAAGAAAACATGTTAGTACCTACATGCAGTTTTGAACACTACTACAGGCCTATTTGGTTTGCAGGATTTGTAAAATGCACTAACATGCCATCTTCGATCCGACATGATTAACATGGCATTTGATTACAATCTAGAAAAATGTAGCCTTCTTCACAAGAGGTTGGAGTGGATGGAAAGTTCCCTAAGAAAACTAGTACAGATGAATCCAAAGGAGAAATGTTTATGGATTGTAACCATATGGATCAAGCAACCAATATGGGGGGAGGGACATGTATGTACTGAAATCCTCCAAAAAATTCTTCAGAAATCGTAGTACATTGTCATTGTAAACTTGGAAAAAGGTGTCACAAATTGAACTCCCTTATGGTTAACATTTAACAGGAAAGGAACATCATCTCGATATATAGCTTCTCCAGGCACGGAAAGCATCTCAGGAAACTGACAACTTGCTCCAGGTTGAGGATCATAGATTCCAGTGCCAAGACCTTCAGTGTGCACAGTTTCGGGGTCAAGCTTGTCGGAATCATTTTCTGGATGACAGATGAACATACATCTTCAAAACTGGAAATAATGTTAATTTCTAGAAGGAGAGGTAGAAGGCGGTGATGTCTACTACACAACCTTCTTCTTGTAGACGTTGTTGGGCCTCCAAGTGCAGAGGTTTGTAGGACAGTAGCAAATTTCCCTCAAGTGGATGACCTAAGGTTTATCAATCCATGGGAGGCGTAGGATGAAGATGGTCTCTCTCAAACAACCCTGCAACCAAATAACAAAGAGTCTCTTGTGTCCCCAACACAGCCAATACAATGCTAAATTGTATAGGTGCACTAGTTCGGCGAAGAGATGGTGATACAAGTGCAATATGGATGGTAGATATAGGTTTTTGTAATCTGAAAATATAAAAACAGCAAGGTAACTAATGATAAAAGTGAGCGTAAACGGTATTGCAATGCTAGGAAACAAGGCCTAGGTTCATACTTTCACTAGTGCAAGTTCTCTCAACAATAATAACATAGATAGATCATATAACAATCCCTCAACATGCAACAAAGAGTCACTCCAAAGCCACTAATAGCGGAGAACAAACGAAGAGATTATGGTAGGGTACGAAACCACCTCAAAGTTATCCTTTCTGCTCTATCTATTCAAGAGTCCGTAGTAAAATAACACGAAGCTATTCTTTCCATTCAATCTATCATAGAGTTCATACTAGAATAACACCTTAAGACAAAAATCAACCAAAACCCTAATGTCACCTAGATACTCCATTGTCACCTCAAGTATCCGTGGGCATGATTATACGATATGCATCACACAATCTCAGATTCATCTATTCAACCAACACAAAGTACTTCAAAGAGTGCCCCAAAGGTTCTATCAGAGAGTCAAGACGAAAATGTGTGCCAACCCCTATGCATAGGTTCATGGGCGGAACCCGCAAGTTGATCACCAAAACATACATCAAGTGGCACATGATATCCCATTGTCACCACAGATAAACATGGCAAGACATACATCAAGTGTTCTCAAATCATTAAAGACTTAATCCGATAAGATAACTTCAAGAGGAAAACTCAATTCATCACAAGAGAGTAGAGGGGGGAGAAACATCATAAGATCCAACTATAATAGCAAAGCTCGCGATACATCAAGATCATGCCATAGAGAGAACACGAGAGAGAGAGAGAGAGAGAGAGAGATCAAACACATAGCTACTAGTACATACCCTCAGCCCTGAGGGTGAACTACTCCCTCCTCGTCATGGAGAGCGCCGGGATGATGAAGATGGCCACTGGTGAAGGATCCCCCCTCCGGCAGGGTGCCGGAACGGGCTCCCGAGAGGTTTTTGGTGGCTACAGAGGCTTGCGGCGGCGGAACTCCCGATCTATCTTGTCTTCGATGTTTTTAGGGTACGTGGACTTATATAGATGAAAAAAGTCGGTAGGGGGAGCCTCGAGGGGCCCAGGAGACAGGGGCGCGCCCAGGGGGGGTGGGCGCTCCCTCCTATCTCCTGGCTTCCTCGAGCCTTCCCTGGCTTGAACTCCAAGTCTCCCAGATAATATCCTTTCCAAAAATCATGCTCCCGAAGGTTTCATTCCGTTTGGACTCCGTTTGATATTCCTTTTCTTCGAAATACTGAAACAGGAAATAAAACAACAATATGGGCTGGGCCTCCGGTTAATAGATTAGTCCCAAAAGTAATATAAAAGTGTATAATAAAGCCCGTAATCATTCAAAACAGATAATAAAATAGCATGAATGATTCATAAATTATAGATACGTTGGAGACGTATCAGCATCCCCAAGCTTAATTCCTACTCGTCCTCGAGTAGGTAAATGATAAAGAAGGAATTTATGAAGTGTGAATGCTAGCAGGTGCACAAGTTTGATCAATGATAATTTCAATCACCTTTTCTAGCATGATTATATGTCATAACAGTAGTTCATCCCATAAAACTTCTCACGAACAAGTAACAAGCAATTCACATGTATAGACCATAAACTTTCTTCAAAACTAGCAAACTATGTTCTCAGTCATCAAGCAATTGCAATTCATCTTATTTTCAGGAAGGGTCTATGTCAGAGCTTTGATTTAGCAAACTTCACATACTCAACTATCATATAGTCTTCTACAATTGCTAACACTCACGCAATACTAATTGTTATGGAGTTTTAATCGGACACTGAGAAAGATAGGGGCTTATAGTGTTGCCTCCCAACGTATTCACCTTTGGGTGATGTCAACAATAATAGTTCATGCTAACTTACATCCAATTGGATATATATACCAGGATCTTTCCAACACGAGGTGCTTGCCAAAGGATAAAATGAAAAAGGGAAAGGTGAAGATCACCTTTACTCTTGCATAAAGTAAAAGACATAAAGTAAAAGATAGGCCCTTTGCAGAGGGAAGCAGAGGTTGTCATGCGCTTTTATGGTTGGATGCACAAAATCTTAATGCAAAAGAACGTCACTTTATATTGCCACCTGTATATGGACCTTTGTTATGTAGTCCGTCGCTTTTATTGCTTCCATAACAAGATCATATAAAGCTTATTTTCTTCACACTAATAGATCATACATATTTAGAGAGCAATTTTTATTGCTTGCACCGATGACAACTTACTTGAAGGATCTTACTCAATCCATAGGTAGGTATGGTGGACTCTCACGGAAAAATTGGGTTTAAGGATAATTGGAAGCACAAGTAGTATCTCTACTTGGTGCAAGGAATTTGGCTAGCATGAGGGGGAAAGGCAAGCTCAACATGTTTGAATGATCCATGACAATATACTTTAACTGAGATGTGAGAAAACATAACCCATTATGTTGTCTTCCTTGTCCAACATCAACTCTTTAGCATGTCATACTTAATGCGTGCTCACAATTATAAAAGATGTCTAAGATAGTATATTTGTATGTGAAATCTCTCTTCCTTCAATATTCTTTCATGAATTGTTCAAATGGCCAATACAATGCTTGCTAACCTTCAATAAATATACAACCTCTACTTCTTAGATGTGAAGTCATTACTCCCATGGGATAAGCAAATGAAACATATATAATTTCAGATTTATTACATTCAACTCATTCAACCATTTACTCATAGGATATAAGTGAAGCACATGAGTAAATGACAAACTACTCCAACAAGATATAAGTGAAGAACAATGAGTAGCAAATAATTATGTAACTATGTGAAGACTCTCTCTCATTAAAGAATTTCATATCCTGGTATTTTATTCAAACAGCAAGCAAAACAAAATAAAATGACATTGCAAGGATAGCACAACTCATGTCAAGAAGCAAAAACTTAGGCTCAAGCGATACTAACTGATAGTTGTTGAAGAAGAAAGGTGGGATGCCTAACGGGGCATCCCCAAGCTTAGATGCTTGAGACTTCTTGAAATATTATCTTGGGGTTCCTTGGGCATCCCCAAGCTTGAACTTTTGTGTCTCCTTAATTCCTCTCATATCATGGTTTCTCTTTTTATCAAAAACTTCATCCACATAAAACTCAACAAGAACTCATGAGATAAGTTAGTATAAATCAATGCAAAACCTTATCATTTTCTACTGTAACAAATCGCTAAAATTATTATTCAACATTGCATAATAAATGCCTCTGCATATTTAATACTCCTATCCTCAAATAGAATCATTAAACAAGCAAACATATGCACACAATTCAAACATAACAGCAATCTGCCAAAACAGTACAATCTATAAAGAATGCAAGAGTATCAATACTTCCCTAACTCCAAAAATTATGAGAAAGATAATACGCTGTAGAAGATTTATTAGAGCTCAATATGCAAAAAGTTTCAACATTATACCATCCTCTGAATTTTCTAGGGAAATTTTGCAACAGCGGTAAACTTTCTGTTTTCAAACAGCAACATGTATACTAGCAAAATAAGCATGGTAAAGGCTATCCTTGACATTTTTACTGAAAATATAGATGCAAAAAATTATTATAAATAACAGAAAGCAAATACTAACAAGATAAAATGATTCTCCAAGCAAAACACATATCATGTGGTGAATAAAAATATAGCTCCAAGTAAAATTACCGATGGACGAAGACGAAAGAGGGAATGCCATCCGGGGCATCCCCAAGCTTAGGCTCTTGGTTGTCCTTGAATATTCCCTTGGGGTGCCTCGGGAATCCCTGTAGCGACCCGACCTCAAACGGTCAAGTCTCTGTGCCTTAGTGTCATCCCTGGATCAGTAATGCTGACACACACAGTACTTGAAGGATTTATAACAGAGTAGCAATCACACACTTATTACATCGAATATCTCAAAAGAGAACTTATTACAAAAATATGACTTAAGGCCATCTAATGCGATAACAGCGGAAGGCTTGGAAGATAAAGTGAGTCCATCAACTCCAACGGCATAGCTGAGCTGCACGGCAACGACCTAACGAACCTTACTCCTCGTCTGAAAAGTCTGCAACATAATACGTTGTAGCGCGAAAACGGGTCAGCACATGGAATATGCTGGCAATATAACACAGTAGAGCAAGAACAGAATAATGCTATCACTACATGCATATTTGGCTGGTGGAAAGCTCTATGGTTACAATTTTGCGGAAAGCAAATTTTTTCCTACAACAAAGGAATAAATTTTAATTTAACTATCATGGTGGTTGAAACATTGAGAAGGTATAACCCCAACTCAATCCCAAATTAAAGTAATTATCAACCCAACAATATTAATTAAGAGTGATGAGATACATGTGATAACCCAAGTACTAGATACTCAAATTGTCCATACCCGGGGACATGGCTAACCATGATTAGATTGTACACTCTGCAGAGGTTTGTGCACTTTTCCCCACAAGACTCGATCGCCTCCGTTGGATTTATCGCACTGCATGGTGTTTGAGAGACGGATGACCGAGACATAGTCTTTCAGAAACATTAACTCTCTACTCCGGGTAGACCATACCAAACCTACAAAACCCACTACCTGCTGATCTACCTCTTCAAGAGCTTCACGTTACTTACTCAACTATTCTAGAGCCCATAGTAGATTGTGGCTGCACACAGAAGTTTCTAGCATGAATCATCTCAGTTCCCTTTAAGCCTGGGTGGCGGTCCATAGGAAGATCACACGGTTACCCCGGGATTTCTAAAAAATACAGACAACACTGGGTTCCCCAGGTGCCTCAATCCACCCAGATGTAAAGTTTAAGTTGCCACCTTAAGTAAACCATTAGTTAACAATCTCACATCTGTCATGGATACACTCAAACCCAATCCACGTCTACGAGCATAGCATGGCAATATAAGCAACGCGTAGAAGTAACTCCCAAGGGTTTGATAATAAGCAGGGCAATAGGTTCTACCTCATCAACTACTTCCCAATACCCTCAAGTTAAAGACATCCTAATCATGCAAAGTTTGAGGATTGAACTAATGCAATGAAAACTGAGTATGAAAAGAGTATGATCAATGTGTTACTTGCCTTGCTCACGATCCGTGAATCCTAGAGACTCGTAGTAACACGCTTCGCACTCCGGGAATTCTATCACAAACAAACAATAACATACACAAGGAACTAGCAAAGATGCATGAGCAAAACTTCAAATAAAAGAGATTGACCAAAAAAGTTCAACTTAAGAACTCCGGTTTGCAAAAAGAATCAAATCAAACGGAGCAGCGAAACTCAAACGGCGAAAGAAAGAAGATCCGTTTACTAATCTGGACTAAAGTCAAATTTTACAGTATCAAAATCTTGTTTAAGTTGATTGAAAAGAAAGAGGGTCTCGAGACGAAACTCTAGGCGTTTGAATCACCTGATTCCGACTAACGAGCAAAAAGATAAACATAAACTAAGATCGGATCAGAAATCGCGACTGAAAATAATCGCAGATAAATCCGATAAAAGAAAACGAACGAACAGGCTAACGAACGAGCGTTCGTTATCTGTAACTAACGGGAGAAAAACCGTTCGTTAGACGAACATACGGACGAACGTCCGCAAAATAGAAGAACCGCGAAAAACCGGCGAACCGATCAAAAAAAACCGAACTAGGGTTTCTAAAAGAAAACCGAATGGTTTTAAAAAAAACGGCGGCTCAGATCGGCGCGGTACCTCCGGCGAGGTGGCTCCGGTGAGGCGGGATTAGGCGGC
Organism: Triticum dicoccoides; assembly: GCF_002162155.2. Classification (NCBI taxonomy): domain Eukaryota; kingdom Viridiplantae; phylum Streptophyta; class Magnoliopsida; order Poales; family Poaceae; genus Triticum; species Triticum dicoccoides. The sequence continues at coordinate 218,657,015 of NC_041383.1, forward strand.
GGGGCGGCGGCTCGGGGCGGCGGGACTCGGCGGCGAC
>NC_041383.1:218657347-218661018 GCF_002162155.2 Triticum dicoccoides
CAGCAAGGCGCGGGCGGCGGCGGCTGCGGCTCGAGAGGCGGGCGGCGGCTGCGGCGGTGGCAGTGGTTTGGGGCGGCGGGGTGGCAGCTTATAAAGAGGGGGGAGCGGCATCTTGGAGGAGGGGGCACGGCGCGGCGGCAGTGACGAGTCCCGGCCGGACTCATCGTCCGAGTCGGCGGCGGCGCGGGGGAGTTGGGCCGGCCCGGCTGGGTTTCGGCCCAGTCGGTGCCCGAAGCGTTTTTTTAAATAATTTCGCCGACAGAAATAAAATCCTAGAAAAATAAAAATAAAAACCTAAAAATGCCAAAACAAATTTTCACCGTCTAAATAAAATATTTGGAACGAGATGAACATTTTCTTGGCCCCTAAAATGAAATTTTAAAAATGTGCATTTTTTCTAATGCAAATAAAATCCAAACAAACTCAAATAAAATCCAACAAATGATTTTAACATTTTTCCTCCAATATTTCATTTATTTTGGAGAAGTCATTTTATCTCCTCTCATTTATTTGTATAAGAAATATTTTTCGGGAAGGAAAATAGTTAAAACCAAAAATCCTCGTTTCACTATTTGATAGGAATCAAATATGAAAACTGGGAAAATCACCAACTCTCTCCGAGGGTCCTTGAGTTGCTTAGGATTTCGAGGATTGCGGAGTGGAAATGCAATAAAATATGATATGCATGGATGATCTATGTATAACATTCCAAATTGAAAATTTGGGATGTTACAAACCTACCCCCCTTAAGATGAATCTCGCCCTCGAGATTCGGGTTGGTCAGAAAATAGGTGCGGGTGGTCCTTGCGAGGATCATCCTCTCGTTCCCAGGTGGCTTCATCCTCGGTATGGTGGCTCCACTGAACTTTGCAGAATTTGATAACCTTGCTACGAGTGACTCGGCTGGCAAACTCAAGAATCTTTACTGGCTTCTCCTCATAAGTCAAATCACTGTCCAGCTGAATTGCCTCCAAGGGTATTGTATCTCTTAACGGTATATCGGCCGTCTCAGCATGACACTTCTTCAGCTGTGAGACGTGGAACACATGATGAACTCCCGACAGTCCTTCTGGTAACTCTAGCTTGTAGGCAACTTCTCCCACCCGTTCCAAAACACGATACGGTCCTACAAACCTCGGGGTGATACTCCTCGCAAGGATGGTAGATATAGGTTTTTGTAATCTGAAAATATAAAAACAGCAAGGTAACTAATGATAAAAGTGAGCGTAAACGGTATTGCAATGCTACGAAACAAGGCCTAGGGTTCATACTTTGACTAGTGCAAGTTCTCTCAACAATAATAACATAGATAGATCATATAACAATCCCTCAACATGCAACAAAGAGTCACTCCAAAGCCACTAATAGCGGAGAAAAAACGAAGAGATTATGTTAGGGTATGAAACCACCTCAAAGTTATCCTTTCTGCTCTATCTATTCAAGAGTCCGTAGTAAAATAACATGAAGCTATTCTTTCTGTTCAATCTATCATAGAGTTCATACTAGAATAACACCTTAAGACACAAATCGACCAAAGCCCTAATGTCACCTATACTCCATTGTCACCTCAAGTATCCGTGGGCATGATTATACGATATGCATCACACAATCTCAGTTTCATCTATTCAACCAACACAAAGTACTTCAAAGAGTGCCCCAAAGTTTCTAGCGGAGAGTCAAGACGAAAGCATGTGCCAACCCCTATGCATAGGTTCATGGGCGGAACCCGCAAGTTGATCACCAAAACATACATCAAGTGGCATGTGATATCCCATTGTCACCACAGATAAACACGGCAAGACATACATCAAGTGTTCTCAAATCATTAAAGACTTAATCCGATAAGATAACTTCAAGAGGAAAACTCAATTCATCACAAGAGAGTAGAGGGGGGAGAAACATCATAAGATCCAACTATAATAGCAAAGCTCGCGATACATCAAGATCGTGCCATAGAGAGAACACGAGAGAGAGAGAGAGAGATCAAACACATAGCTACTAGTACATACCCTCAGCCCCGAGGGTGAACTACTCCCTCCTTGTCATGGAGAGCGTCGGGATGATGAAGATGGCCACCGGTGAGGGATCCCCCTCCGGCAGGGTGTCGGAACGGGCTCCCGAGAGGTTTTTGGTGGCTACAGAGGCTTGCGGCGGCGGAACTCCCGATCTATCTTGTCTTTGATGTTTTAGGGTACGTGGACTTATATAGGCGAAAGAAGTCGGTCGGGGGAGCCTCGAGGGGCCCAGGAGACAGGGGGCGCGCCCAGGGGGGTGGGCGCGCCCTCCTATCTCCTGGTTTCCTCGAGCCTTCCCTGGCTTGAACTCCAAGTCTCCCGGATCATATCCTTTCCAAAAATCATGCTCCCGAAGGTTTCATTCCGTTTGGACTCCGTTTGATATTCCTTTTTTTCTTTGAAATACTGAAATAGGCAATAAAACAACAATATGGGCTGGGCCTCCGGTTAATAGGTTAGTCCCAAAAGTAATATAAAAGTGTATAATAAAGCCCGTAATCATTCAAAACAGATAATAAAATAGTATGAATGCTTCATAAATTATAGATACGTTGGAGATGTATCAGGCGGCTGTTGTACCTGAACGGGTGTGGATTCAATAACAAGTTCGGAGTATTTGTCAGACGAGTAGCCCACCACTGTCAATTTCGGCGCATAAATGACATTGATCCTTATTGGACCTTCTTGATCAACTACAAGTAATCTCTCAAGTGAAGGTGTGTCCTCAATGACCATACCGTGGTACACATCTTGTGATGCCTTCTTGCCGCACCAGTAACACACATAAATAGTCTAGAGAGTCATGGAGGTGATGTGGAAGCGATACGTCTCCAACATATCTATAATTTTTGATTGTTCCATGCTATTATATTACCTCTTTTGGATGTTTATGGGCTTTATTTTATACATTTATATCATTTTTGGGACTTGTAACGCCCCGGATTCGATGCGCCAGGTGTCTGCCAGTTATTCGCCGTCGTTGCCATGTCATTTGCTTGCGTGTTACACTTTGCCATGTCATCATCTGCATTTCATATCATGTCATCATGTGCATCGCATTTGCATATGTGTTCGTCTCATGCATCCGAGCATTTTCCCCGTTGTCCGTTTTGCAATCCGACACTCCTATGTCATCCGGCGTCCCCTTCTCGCCTCTTTTCATGTGCGGGTGTTAAATGTTCTCGGAATGGCCCGAGGTTTTCCAAACGGCCTTGGTATAGCACCGGTAGACCGCTTGTCAAGTTTCGTGTCATTTGGAGGTCGTTTGATACTCCAACGGTTAACCGGGTAACCGCAAAGGCCTCTTTTGTTTGCAGCCCAACACCCCTTCCAAAGTGGCCCAAAACCCAGCAAACTCCCCTCCATGCTCTCGGTCATTCGATCACGATCGCATGGCCGAAAACCTCTCCTCATTTGGACTCTCCTAGCTCCCTCTACCTGTATATATGTCTTCCTCCCCGAATTCCCGCAGTCCAAACCCTAAAAATCATCCCCGTCGCCCGCCGGACGTGTCCGGACCGCGCCCGGACATGTCCGCCCGTCACCCCGTCCAATCAGGAGCCGCCACGTCGCCCCGCCGCCGCTCTCCTCCAACCCCCGCGCGCCACCTCACCCCGCCGGCGCCCTCTCTCTCCTCCAGCCCCGCCGCCGGCCCGC
>NC_041383.1:218661345-218719870 GCF_002162155.2 Triticum dicoccoides
GCGCCGCCGCCAGGCCCGGCCGCGCCTCCCCGCGCCGCGCCCCGCCGGCCCCTGCCCGGTCGCCGCCGGCGCCGCTCTCCCGCGCCCCGTGGCCGCCAGGAGCCGCCGGCCGCTGCCCCGGCGCGCCTCCGCGCCCCGCGCCCGCAGCCCCGCCCGCCGGCGACCCCGCCGCCCGGCGCCGGCCGCCCGCGTCCTCCCGCGCCCGCCGCCGGCCGGATCCGGTCGGATCCGGTCCGGGGCCACCTCCCCGCGCCTCCCCGGCCACCTCCGGCCACTTCTCCGGCGAGGTTCTCCGGTGATCTTCGAAACCCGTGCGGACAAGGTTGACTTTCCCCTCCGAAAATTCTTCTAAGTCCTCAGTTTTTCATATAATCATGCCATGTTCGTCATGCTGTATCTCTGCATCCGTAGCTCCGTTTCGTATGTGTAATATGTCAAATTGTTCGTCTCGGCGAGTTATTCATTTCGTTCCATTGAATCATTTTCATTTGAGCTCATCTTGATGCCCGAAATGCTGTTGGAAGAGTGCATGTTGATGTTAATCTGCTGAAACTGTTATAACTTGCTCATTTATCATTTTTTGCCATGATTGATGTGTGCATCCTATGAGGTTGATGTCTACATGTATGTTGATCTATGCCATGCCATCTTTCCAGGGGTGTATGCCATGTATTTTTGTGAGTTGTGTGCTGAGTGTATCGAGCATGTTAAGTAGGGTAGTTGCTGTTGCTGTTTTGCTAGACAGATTCTGTTATATTTTGTTGCTATGTTAACATGCTTCTACTAATCATTGTATGCGTAATCTGAAGATGCTCTATAAACATGTTTTGATCTACATGTCTTGCTCTATCCATTCATGCCCTTGGTTGCAATTATAGCCTGCTGGAACATGTTGTTATCTTGCTCCAAAGTTGCTTGATAATGTTGCTGTCAGCCTATTAACATTAAGTTCACTTGTTCCCATGTGTTTTCCTAGTGATCCATGCACCCTATGAATTTGTTCTTGCCATGCTTAGCTTCATAAACATGCCTTCTTACTGTTGGTTGCCTTGCCATGCCATGTATTGCTCTGTGGTGAGTGGTTCAAGCTCACGAACATGCCTACTTATTGTTGTTCCTGCCATGTTTGAATCTGTAATATAACTTGCCATGTTTATATGGGTGCCATCATATCTTCTGATCCTTTTTGGCTCATGGTCAGTAAGGGACTTTTGATCTATGCAATTAGTAGGTTCATGCCATGCCTTTGTTTGCCATGTTAACTTCCTGTAACATGTTGTTTGATAGCTCTAAACATTGCAACCTGATGGTATTTCTGCTAAAGTCTGAAACTGTTATAATTTGCAATCTTTCCATGTCTTTTTGAGCATGGTGTAGTTGTTTCTGGAGATAGCTCAGTGTTCATGTTTTGTTATGCTTTACCTGTACTTCATGCCCATGCCTTTTGTTATTTTGTTGGGATGCTGTAGCTTGTTGTTTTGATGCTTGCAAGATGCCTAGTTGCTGTTATGGACAGATTGTTGCTATGACTTGTATAGAGTGTATGTGTTGAACCGTTGCTCCGTTTTGAGTGTGCTCTATATGAAACTTGCTTGTTTTTGCATGTAGTTTCATATTACCATGTTGCATCCTTGTTTTGGTGTGTTTGCTTGATGTTTGGGTGCATTTTGCATCAATGCCATGCTTAACTTGTTTTGCTCATATCTTCTAGGCCGTAGCTCCGAATCTAATGAACTTTATATGTAACTTGACTAGAATTTCGTGTAGATCATCTTGGTGCATCTTAACTTGCTGTTTAAATAACTTGAACATAAGGTTTATTCAGATCTGGACCAATTTCAAAATTTGCATATGAGGACTTACCGGAATTGTTATATGTTGTTTCCGGCCTCATTTAAACTTGCCTTGATGTGTTGTTCTTGTTTGCATCTTCTCTTGCCATGAGTAGCTTCATGTAGCTTGGTCATGCATCATGCTTGTTGTGCATCATGTCTTGTTCTTGTGTGGTGTGTTTACCATGTTGTGTGCTTCTTCTCGATAGTTCCCGTTTCGTTGCGATCGTGAGGATTCGTTCGTCTACGTGTGGTTCGTCTTCGTGGCTTCATCTTCTTCATGGACTCGTTCTTCTTCCTTGCGGGATTTCAGGCAAGATGACCGTTACCCTGGATCTCACTACTATCACTTCTATGCTAGTTGCCTCATTCTTTCGCTATGTTGCGCTTCCTATAAATTGTTCTTCAAGCCTCCCCAAATTGCCATGAACCTCTAACCTTTGACACCATTCCTAGCAAACCATTGCTTGGCTATGTTACCGCTTTTGCTCAGCCCCTCTTATAGCGTTGCTAGCTGCAGGTGAAGTTGAAGATTGCTCCATGGTGGACAGGATTTTGGTTGGGATATCACAATATCTCTTATATTATTAATGCATCTATATATTTGGTAAAGGGTGGAAGGCTCGGCCTTATGCCTGGTGTTTTGTTCCACTCTTGCCGCCCTAGTTTCTGTCATACCGGTGTTATGTTCCCGGATTTTGCGTTCCTAACGCGGTCGGGTGATTTATGGGACCCCCCTGACAGTTCGCTTTGAATAAAACTTGTCCAGCAAGGCCCAACCTTGGTTTTACCATTTGCCTCACCACCACCTATCTTTCCCTTGGGAGTAATTAACCCAAGGATCATCTTTATTTTAGCCCCCCCGGGCCAGTGCTTGTCTAAGTGTTGGTCCGAACCGAGCAGCCTGCGGGGCCACCTCGGGGAAACTCGAAGTCTGGTTTTACTCGTAGCTTGACTCATCCGGTCGTGGCCTGAGACGAGATACGCGCGGCTACTATCAGGATGTCGGCACGCCGGGAGGCTTTGCTGGTCTTGTTTTACCATTGTTGAAATGTCTTGTAAACCGGGATTCCGAGACTGATCGGGTCTTCCTGGGAGAAGGTCTATTCCTTCGTTGATTGCGAGAGCTTGTCATGGGCTAAGTTGGGACACCCCTGCAGGGTATAAACTTTCGAGAGCCGTGCCCGCGGTTATGTGGCAGATGGGAATTTGTTAATGTCCGGTTGTAGATAACTTGACACTAGATCCGAAGTAAAACGCATCAACCGCGTGTGTAGCCGTGATGGTCTCTTCTCGGCGGAGTCCGGGAAGTGAACACGGTTTCTGGGTTATGTTTGACGTAAGTAGGTGTTCAGGATCACCTCTTGATCATTGCTAGCTTCACGACCGTTCCTTTGTTTCTCTTCTCGCTCTCATTTGCGTATGTTAGCCACCATACTTGCTTAGTCGCTGCTGCAACCTCACCACTTTACCCCTTCCTTTCCCATTAAGCTTTGCTAGTCTTGATACCCATGGTAATGGGATTGCTGAGTCCTCGTGGCTCACAGATTACTACAACAACAGTTGCAGCTACAGGTTATGCGATGATCCTGACGCGATGCTTGCTTGCATTGAGTTCTTCTTCTGCTTCTTCTTCGATCAGGGGATAGGTTCCAGGTCAGCAGCCTGGGCTAGCAGGGTGGATATTGTTTGAGTTTCTGTTTATGTATCATCCATAGTCAGATGTTGATCTCTTGTATGATGATATTGTATTCATGTGGCATTGTATGCCTCTTGTATGTATCCCTACCTATTATGTAATGTTGATGCAATGATATCCACCTTGCAAAAGCGTTCCAATATGCGGGTCTATCCTTGGTGGGACCTTCGAGTTCCTTTTGGATAGGGTCGCATATTGGGCGTGACAAACCTACTAACTGGAGGCCCAGCCCGTATTGCTGTTTTTTTTGCCTATTTCAGTATTTCGAAGAAAGGAATATCAAACGGAGTCCAAACGGAATGAAACCTTCGGGAGCGTGATTTTTGGAACGAACGTGATTCAGAGGACTTGGAGTGCAAGTCAAGAAGCAGCCGAGGCGGCCACGAGAGGGTAGGGCGCCCCCCTATAGGGCGCGCCCCCTGTCTCGTGGGCCCCTCGGGTGGCCACCGATGTACTTCTTCCTCCTATATAAGCCTACGTGCCCCGAAAACATCCAGGGAACCAACAAAACACAATTTCCACCACCGTAACCTTCTGTATCCGCGAAATCCCATCTTGGAGCCTTCGCCAGCGCTCCGTCGGAGGGGGAATCGACCATGGAGGGCTTCTACATCAACACCATAGCCCTCCGATGAGTTGTGAGTAGTTTACCACAGACCTTCGGGTCCATAGTTATTAGCTAGATGGATTCTTCTTTCTTTTTGGATCTCAATACAATGTTCTCCCCCTCTCTTGTGGAGATCTATTTTATGTAAACTCTTTTGGCGGTGTGTTTGTCGAGATCCGATGAATTGTGGGTTTATGATCAAGTTTATCTATGAGAAATATTTGAATCTCCTCTGAATTTTTTTATGTATGATTGAGTTATCTTTGCAAGTCTCTTCGAATTATCAGTTTGGTTTGGCCTACTAGATTGATCTTTCTTGCCATGGGAGAAGTGCTTAGCTTTGGGTTCAATCTTGCGGTGTCCTTACCCAGTGACAGAAAGGGTTGCAAGGCACGTATTGTATTGTTGCCATCGAGGATAAAAAGATGGGGTTTATATCATATTGCATGAGTTTATCCCTCTACATCATGTCATCTTGCTTAAGGCGTTACTCTGTTCTTATGAACTTAATACTCTAGATGCAGGCAGGAGTCGGTCGATGTGTGGAGTAATAGTAGTAGATGCAAGCAGGAGTCGGTCTACTTGTTGCGGACGTGATGCCTATATACATGATCATCCCTAGATAATCTCATAATTATTCGCTTTTCTATCAATTGCTCGACAGTAATTTGTTCACCCACCGTAATACTTATGCTATCTTGAGAGAAGCCTCTAGTGAAACCTATGGCCCCCGGGTCTATCTCTTATCATATTTGCTTCCAGTCTACTTTTATTTGCATCTTTACTTTTTTGCATCTATATTATAAAATACCAAAAATATATTTATCTTATCATACTATCTCTATTAGATCTCACTTTTGCAAGTGGCCGTGAAGGGATTGACAACCCCTTTATTGCGTTGGTTGCGAGTTCTTTGTTTGTTTGTGTAGGTGCGTGATAACCCACAAGTGTAGGGGATCGCAACAGCTTTCGAGGGTAAAGTATTCAACCCAAATTTACTTATTCGACACAAGGGGAGCCAAAGAATGTTCTTGAGTATTAGCAGTTGAGTTGTCAATTCAACCACACCTGGATAACTTAGTATCTATAACAAAGTATTTAGTAGCAAAGTAGTATGATAATAAAGGTAATAGTGGCAAAAGTAAAGATAATAGTTTTTGGGTTTTTGTAGTAGTTGTAATAATAGCAACAGAGAAGTAAATAAGCGAAGAACAATATGTGAAAAGCTCGTAGGCAACGGATCAGTGATGGATAATTATGCTGGATGCGATACGTCATATAATATCTATAACATAGGGTGACATAGAACTAGCTCCAGTTCATCAATGTAATGTAGGCATGTATTCCGTAAATAGTCATACGTGCTTATGGAAAAGAACTTGCATGGCATCTTTTGTCCTACCCTCCCGTGGCAGCGGGGTCCTAGTGGAAACTAAGGGATATTAAGGCCTCCTTTTAATAGAGAACCGGAACAAAGCATTAGCACATAGTGAATACATGAACTCCTCAAACTACGGTCATCACCGAGAAGTATCCCGATTATTGTCACTTCGGGGTTGTTGGATCATAACACATAATAGGTGACTATAGACTTGCAAGATAGGATCAAGAACACACATATATTCATGGAAACATAATAGGTTTAGATCTGAAATCATGGCACTCAGACCCTAGTGACAAGCATTAAGCATAGCAAAGTCATAGCAACATCAATCTCAGAACATAGTGGATACTAGGGATCAAACCCTAACAAAACTAACTTGATTACATGGTAAATCTCATCCAACCCATCACCGTCCAGCAAGCCTAAAATGGAATTACTCACGCACGGCGGTGAGCATCATGAAATTGGTGATGGAGGATGGTTGATGATGACGACGGCGACGAATCCCCCTCTCCGGAGCCGCGAACGGACTCCAGATTGGCCCTCCCGAGAGAGATTAGGGCTTGGCGGCGGCTCCATGTCATAAAATGCGATGAAACTTTCTCTCCGATTTTTTTTCTCCCCGAACGTGAATATATGGAGTTGGAGTTGAGGTCGGTGGAGGTCCAGGGGGCCAACGAGATAGGGGGCGCTCCCTATAGGGGGGCGCGCCCCCCTGTCTCGTGGACAGGCCATGGGCCCCTGGTGTATTTATTTTGCCCAAAAATTCTTATTAATTCCAAAAAGTGCCTCCGTGGATTTTCAGGACATTCCGAGAACTTTTCTTTTCTATATGAAACAACATCATGGCAGTTCTGCTGAAAACAGCGTCAGTCCGGGTTAGTTTCATTCAAATCATGCAAGTTAGAGTCCAAAACAAGGGCAAAAGTGTTTGGAAAAGTAGATACGATGGAGACGTATTGATGTAGGGCAGATCCCTATGGGGCCGATCTTTCATGTTTGGAGTGGATCCTACGGGGAAACACGATGCGAGCGGAAGAACATGGAGAGGAACAAGATAAACTCACTAAACCAACAAGTAATCGATCACACAAGGGCTAGATCACCGAACACATAAGGTAGCACAAGATTCAAAATCAACAAAGGAAGGATACAAGGGTAGCCGTTCTTCTCCGAGAGGAGGTCTTGAATCCACGAGTGGATCTTCCCGTAAAGGGGCCTTGAATCCAAGTGGATCTTCTCCGAAGAGGCCGCGATCTCTCACGAGGAGGAGATCCGATGGATGAGCGATGCTCTATCTCACAAGTGAGCTAAATCAACGCTAACCCTAACTAGGGGGAGGTGGAGGAGTATATATAGTCTAGAGCCACGAAGGGGTAAGTGAGGGAGAAGGGGTACATGGGCTCGGCCCATTACACTGTGCGCAGACAGGCCGGTGGTACCGGTCACGGGGGCGGTTGTTCCGCTGGTAACTCATGCAGGGTGGAAGTACTGGACGCGGAAAGCGGTACTACCGCTGGGAGGTCAGGCGCTGGCTTCTGGAGATGGACGTCGAAGGGGCCAGCGGTTGTACCGGTTGTCATGGCGGTTGTTCCGGTCTTTGGGTAGAAACTGGTAAAACCGGTGCAGCACCGGCCTTGCTCCGCTCGATCACAGAAGGTGGGCCGGTTGTTGGGCGGTAGCTGGACGATTGTTCCGCCCGGGCGGTGGTTGGGCGGTTGTCCCGGTCCTTCTGGGCTGGGTCTCAGCGGTAGTACTGCTTGGAGTGGGCGGTAGTACCGCTCGTTCTGGAGCGGCCAGGTTCTCTTCCTCCTTCTCTTCCATGATTGGCCTTGGTCCTTGGATTCTCCATGGTCGTCTCGGTTGTACCTGAGTATATGCAAGATCCATGCATGAGGTAGTAGCCATGTCTCACATGTAGAAAGTGAAGGTTCGGAGAGGAGCGAGTTCACCTTGTGTCCAATGGTGTATATTCGAGGTCTCGTTGTATGTCCTCTTGGGGCTTGGAGAGTAGTCGGAGTGTACATGGGGATGACCGTGGGATGCTCCGCATGATCTCCCCCCCCCCTTGGGAAAGATCCGACCTCGGATCGTGATCCTCATCACCATGGAAACGGTTGTCGTCGATGGACTTGTAGTTGGACGAAGTTGAAGACATGGCGCAATCCAAGTAGTCCCAGGTGTCGCCGGAGTGATAGACATGCAAAAAGAGCAAAAACAAGCAACACCCGGAAATACAATGGTTAGCGCACAAAGTGTCCATCATGTAAGAATGAGTCCGTACGGCAAGATTGGTCGTGATAAAGCGCATGAAGCTTATCAAGATGATCTAGAATGAGATGCAAAGCATTCATGGGAGGAAATGCAATCATTGTGCACACAAATGTGTTGTAAATATGATTAATGCAACCTCGGTGCAAAATGATGTCATAGTGAGACAGTTTATCAATAGCATGAATATGGCAATGGATGCTCAACATATGTATGTTATCATGCAATTGATGGTGGACAAAATGGTCATGATGTATGAATATGCCATCAAGGTAGATCAGAACAAATTTGCTAAGGAAGTGCACAAGCTCATATATCATGGATGACATGGAAATAGATGCAACAAGACAAGCATAATGTGAGTCAATCCATGCATGGGGCGCGAACTTGTGGTGAGTATGATATGTCCATCGAGCATGACATGTATGAGCACAATCAACAAATATGGAGGTGTTGGTGTACCAAAGCTCGATGTCGAGGCATGAGTGGAGTTCCGAAGGTGCATCCAATAAGTGCGAGCGCTCCTCAATGTGAAGGTCCGTGTAGCCAATCTCCAATGTCGCTCCTCTGTTCATGAGATGTATCATGTAGACAACAAGAAGGAAACAACAATGAAAGAGTGACCCATCCAATATGCGTATTTGAGGATGGCTCAAATAGAAGGAGTTCACCTCAAGAAAGTTCCCAAAGATGTTGGAGTTGTACATCATGTATGCCTTCACACCAATATGTCGCATAACGGTAATGCCTTGTGAATCCTTCAAAACGAAAGAACATGACAAACACTCGGAAAAACAAATGAGGTTAGTGGAAGTGCAAAACCTATCATTCGTGTGGTAAGATACCCAACAAGTGTATGCATCATGCTCATCATAAGAAAGTACAAGGGAGCATTTCATAGTATGTAGGCATATGATACGAGAACAACCAAATGCACTAGGCTCAATCAAACAAGCATGCATCACAAGTAAGGTGTCAAAGTCTCCAAGATCAATAAGCATAGGATGGTTGCACTCAATACAAGTGTATATGAAAGAGGCAACTAATGGACACAAGAAACAATCAAGATATATCATGTGAGAGGCATGAGCATATATGTCATCAACCCAAGAAACCGAGTAAGAGTGGAACATGGGTGATGCAACCAAGCAAGCAATCATAACAATCAAGTCAAGCAAGCTAGTAGTGCGAAGATGCAATATACTAGGAGGAATCATGGCAAGCATGTCATTGGTCCAAATAGTGGGCATGAATAATTCACATGTCATAGCACAAGCATGACAGCAAGATATGAGGAAAGTAGGTTCATGGTGTTGGCAAGAAATCCTATGTAAATAGAAATGTAACATCATGACTCTCCCAACAGAAGAATCAACAATAGCATGAGGCACATGATAAACATGGCAAAAGTAACAAGGATCTCCACCAAGCATGCAAATACACATAGGAATATCATAATGGTGCATCATGGGTAAATGCAAGCAAGGGTCACAATTGCATGGCAAAGGCATAGAAGCAAGGATAACATGCAAAGTGAACACGGGAAAATGAGCATAAGGTGACAAGTGGTAAATAGCCCATAGTCGTGTGAGAGACAAGTAAAAGAGATGCGCGTAGTCGATGCGCGAAGAGAATGGTGGTAAGGACAATTCACATGATCCCAATGCATCATTGCTCTCAAGAGCTATTTTCGTCAACTCTTGGGATTGAGAGGTTGACGAGTATACATGAGTACCTACACAAAACAAAGACAAAGGAAAAATTGTGTGTGCATGGTATATGTACACATCATCCATCATGATGCGCACATGCATGTGTCGGTTAGCACAAAATAGCCAATGCTCAAATAAATGAGATGCATGATATAGAAACATGTCATCCATCATGAGAGGTTTGTTATTATGTATAGCATAATGGAGACTCAAATTGTGTAATGCATCATGAGAAATATCTAGAGCATTATTATTCATGGAATGCATAAGGTGCACGCAATTATGGGAATCATGTAAAGTATGGAATGCATCAAAATCTCCTAATATGTATGAGGAAACTATGGGGGTCTCCTCATGAGCATGAGTAGCAACATCACATGGAGAATATTGTCAACATCCAAAACAAAGCATATTTGGAACAATGTGATCATGGCATGGCATAGTAGATGAATTGTGCAAATCATGTAAAGGAAGCATGGCAATATCATCACATGAAAAACAAAAGCCAATGACCATCATCTCGTCATCTATGACATAAGTGCAAATGGGATTGATTTTAATGGGGCATGCATAGTTACTATGTTGAGATTGAAATGATGCAATATGGGAGATCTCACTCATAGCATATGACAAGTTCAACGGGTTGTCAAACATGATGTGACCAATAGAATTTTCACATGATATCCTATGGAGCATAGCATCACAACTAGGCAACTCAACATGCTCATCATCATATAAATCATAAATAGGTAAGTCAAGACATGAAGAAGTCTCACTAGCATGAAGCATGGGAATAGGTGGGTCAACATCATGGGAGCAATCATTGGTAAGAGAGCCCACTAGTGGGACAAGAGAAGCACCATCACCTATGTTACCTTTGGAGCGTCGCTCATGTGTTGTAGGTGAGGTGTTGAAGATCGTATCGTTGTCATCTTCATTTGGATGGAACCATGTGGGGGTGCATCATCGTCCACCATGGCCATCGGTTTTCCCATTGGAGGGATGGACTCGTCGAGGATAGGCATGTCGTCATGTAGGAGACCTAGCACCAAAGAATAAAACACACTAGGAGTAGAGGTTAAGTCGTTAGAAATCATAGTGGCCTCACATGCCGTGTCAACTACCTCACTCACTACGTGTTGTGGCTCACTCACTCTCTCAAGGATGCTCTCACTCATATGGTTGGTGGAGTCACTCAAATGGCGCTCAACCTCACATAGGATGTGTGGCATGCTCTCATGTGTGGGGCTAGTGGTGTTCACACTCATCCTCTCATAGGAAATGCTCTCAATGTCACGTATGGTGGAGTCACTCATGTCACTCATGTGGTGGTGTCTCTCCTCACATGGCACTTGGGGCATCTCGACATATGTGGGTGTCGGAGAGATGTAGGTGCAAATGTCTCCATGCTCAACTCATATCGCCGTGGTCGAAGGGGATGGCCCTTGCTCGACCTTCTTATCGCCGTCTTGTTGTTGGAGGCCCATATGATGTGGCACCTCGTAGCTCGTCTCCATGACCGAAGGGAGTTTCCCATGCTCGGCCATCTTCCTTGAGGGGCTTCCGAAGATGGAAGTGTTGCCCTCGCTTGTAGGTGGTTACCTTGTTGAGGATGTCGATGTAGGCGTACTCGTGGGAAGTAGGCGAAGATGCCGTACGTCCAAAGGCGAAGATGCCTTGAGAACACTTGGCGAAGATGCCTAAGTGGTTGATGTAGCCGTAGCGCCGTCTTGGTGGTGGTTGTCTCACGGTCTTCTTTTGTGCTCTTGAAGCTTGGACTTGGCATGAAGTATGGCTTGTTGGGACTTGTGCATTTGCGCCTGTGGAGCATCTTCATGATGATGATGTCGTTGTCGTGCTTGAGCTCGTAGGAGATGTCGTTCCTCGTCGTCATGCACATGTTGCTTGGAGGTGACTTGCCCTTCATGACGATGTTGATCACGAACGTGATGGTGGTCGCCATGTAGATGTGGACGAGAATGATTTGCACTTGCATCGTGGCCGTGCTCCGAAGACTTGTGGCTTGAATGTCGCCGCCTTGAGGATGACTAAGGGGAAGAAGACTTGATCAAGGCTCTAATCTCCTCCATCCTTGCATCTTGCTCCTCTTTATGTGCGGAAAGCTTCTTGTCGATGTAGTCCCTTTTCCTTGCTTCGGAGTGACGAATGTCGATGGAGATGTTCTCGATGCGCTCTCGCAATCTTGATTGTGCGCTTTGCATTTGTCATTGTAGATCGAAGATTGACGCTTTGGAGATGTAGTTGTTCACGCCGTCGTTGTTGTCGTAGACCGGAGAGGGAATGCCTTGCCTATCCATCACAAGACTCGAGCAAATATGAGTGGGAGAAAGAGAAGAACTTATACCAATGTACCATGACCGATGTTGACAATGAATCAAGTTCACTCAAATGCGGACAATGAAATAGCACTATTGGTACCAATCCTTGTCGGTTCTCACACCTACACAAGTAAAGCTTATAGTGGAGCTCGGTGAGGATAGTGGCACAAACATTTAATGCAAAATGTTAGCAAGAGTCAATAATGTTGAAAGAGATTCACAAATTCACAAGTGAAACAAATGGACCAATAGCAATATGTGGCACACGGAAACACACACACACACGGATAGATAAATGGGGTCGTGCAACCAAGGAATGAGCACAAAATGTGGAATCCACGGAAAACGCTCGTGTTGCACAACTCAAGAGAGACGCTAGCACGATTGCTCAATAGGCGGATACGACACTTGTGCACAACCTATAAGATGCAAAATGGATAAACTTTCTATCCCAAGTATGCTATGTATGTATGGTTCCCGGTGTTTCTCTCAAGATGATCCAAGATGATCGGATATGACAATCTTATGTGCAATGTGGTATGATGCTATGGCACTTTCTTACAAGCTTCTTTGCTCTCTTTCTTTTGCTTAAAAGCTTTATTTCTTTTTTTATGGCCACTTTTGCACAATGTACAAACCAAGATAGCAATTGTGTATATGTGGGAACAAACTTGTGACACAAGATATGATACCAATATATGCACCACGATGATATGGTATGTATGCTATGGGAAGTATGATCACTAATGTGCACAAGTTACATTGCCGGCAATACTCAAATGGCTAGTCTTGATAGGTAAGTAACGCAAAATGGGCTAGGGGTTATCAATGCAATTTGGAAGGGGAATATACAATGGTGTCGTCGAAGTTACCGTCCTTTGCAATGATGAGTGGCGGTGTTCTTGATGTAGATACCAAGATGATGGAACTCGTCCCTAAGTATCCGAAACACCTTAGGAAACGGAAAAACCGCGAACTCAAAATCTCAAATGAAAAATGTCAAATGGTGGTAGCGGAAAGCGGTGGTGGTTTTGCACTAGGCAATGCGGAAGTGGTGGTGGTAGTTGATGAAGAAGCAATTGTCCCTAAGTAGCCGAAACACCTTAGGAGACTCGAATCACTACTCAAGCAACCACTAATGCTATATGGAACAAAATGGGTTAGGTTGCGGAAGTTGGTGGTGGCTATGCGGATGATATGGTGGAAGGCCTAGGCAAACTTGCCAAATTTTCGAAAATTTGATGGAGTCAAATGGTGTTGGTAGTATTTTTTGGGGGTGGGGGATGTCAATAGCTTCAAAACGAACTAAAGAACATCAAAATTGGAGTTCGGATGAATTAGTTATGGCCGAAATGGTGAAACTCGGAACGCTGAAACTGGGAGGGGCGGTAGTACCGCTTGTGATGGGCGGTAGTACCGCTCGTGTCGGGATTTTTCGATTGTTTCAGGCTGAAACTGGGCTGGGGGCGGTAGTACCGCTTGGGGGGTGGTAGTACCGCTTGTGGTGCTCAGCGGTAGTACCGCTCGGAGGGGCGGTAGTACCGCTCGTGTCGGGATTTTTTGCAGATCGAATCGGGGTGCAATTTTGGGGCGGAAATGGATGGTTTCAGGGGCAAAATTGGATGGATTTCGTGGATGGGAAGAGGGGAAACTTGGGGGAATGCTAGATCCACTTGAAACCAAGCAAATCCACGGATCAAAATCAACAAAACATCATCAAACCAACAAATCACAAAAAAATTTGGGGGCTATTTTTGGTGGGGATTTTCGGATTTAGGACGAAATCAACAAAATCAAGCTAGAAAACAAAGGGTAGGGGCTCCAAAAACGTGATCAATGTGGCTCATGATACCAAGATGATGTAGAGCGGATCCCTATGGGGCAGATATTTCACGTTTGGAGTGGATCCTACGGGTAAACACGATGAACGAGCGGAAGAACACGAGGAAGAACACGGAGAGGAACAAGAGAAACTCACTAAACCGACAAGTAATCGATCACACAAGGGCTAGATCACCGAACACATAAGGTAGCACAAGATTCAAAATCAACAAAGGAAGGATACAAGGGTAGCCGTTCTTCTCCGAGAGGAGGTCTTGAATCCACGAGGGGATCTTCCCGTAAAGGGGCCTTGAATCCAAGTGGATCTTCTCCGAAGAGGCCGCGGTCTCTCACGAGGAGGAGATCCGATGGATGAGCAAAGCTCTATCTCACAAATGAGCTAAATCAACGCTAACCCTAACTAGGGGGAGGTGGAGGAGTATATATAGTCTAGAGCCACGAAGGGGTAAGTGAGGGCGAAGGGGTACATGGGCTCGGCCCATTACACTGTGCGCAGACAGGCCGGTGGTACCGGTCACGGGGGCGGTTGTTCCGCTGGTAACTCATGCAGGGCAGAAGTACCAGACGCGGAAAACGGTACTACCGCTGGGAGGTCAGGCGCTGGCTTTTGGAGATGGACGTCGAAGGGGCCAGTGGTTGTACCAGTTGTCATGGCGGTTGTTCCGATCTTTGGGCAGAAACCGGTAAAATTGGTGCAGCACCGGCCTTGCTCCGCTCGATCACAGAAGGTGGGCCGGTTGTTGGGCGGTAGCTGGACGGTTGTTCCGCCCGGGCGGTGGTTGGGCGGTAGTTCCGGTCCTTCTGGGCTGGGTCTCAGCGGTAGTACCTCTTGGAGTGGGCGGTAGTACCGCTCGTTCTGGAGCGGCCAGGTTCTCTTCCTCCTTCTCTTCCATGCTTGGCCTTGGTCCTTGGATTCTCCATGGTTGTCTCGGTTGTACCTGAGTATATGCAAGATCCATGCATGAGGTAGTAGCCATGTCTCACATGTAGAAAGTGAAGGTTCGGAGAGGAGCGAGTTCACCTTGTGTCCAGTGGTGTATATTCGAGGTCTCGTCGTATGTCCTCTTGGGGCTTGGAGAGTAGTCGGAGTGTACATGGGAATGACCGTGGGATGCTCCGCATCACGTATCAACTCCCCCAAGCTTAAACATTTGCTTGTCCTCAAGCAATTTAGTTGATAAACTGAAAGTGATAAAGAAAACTGTTACAAACTCTATTTGCTCTTGTTGTTGTAACATGAAAAGCCAGCATTCAAGTTTCAGCAAATATTATGAACTAACCATACTCACAATAACACTTAGGTCTCACAATTACTCATATCAATAGCATAATCAGCTAGCGAGCCATAATAATAAAACTCGGATGACAACACTTTCTCAAAACAATCATAACATGATATAAAAAAATGGTATCTCGCTAGCCCTTTCTGAGACCGCAAAAAATAAATGCAGAGCACCTTTAAAGATCAAGGACTGACTAAACATTGTAATTCATGGTAAAAGAGATCCAGTCAAGTCATACCCAATATAAACCAATAGTAATGAATGCAAATGACAGTGTGCTCTCCAGCAGGTGCTTTTTTATAAGAAGGGTGATGACTCAACATAAAAGTAAATAGATAGGCCCTTCGTAGAGGGAAGCAGGGATTTGTAGAGGTGCCAGAGCTCGATTTTAAAATAGAGATAGAATAACATTTTAAGCGGCATACTATCACTATCAACGCAACAACTATGAGATGGTTGTATCTTCCATACTACATGCATTATAGGCAGTTCCCAAACAGAATGGTAAAGGTTTATACTCCCCCAACCACCAACAAGCATCAATCCATGGCTTGCTCGAAACAATGAGTGCCTCCAACTAACAACAGTCCTGGGGGAGTTTTGTTTAATTATTTTGATTTGCTTTGATCTTTTTGGATCATGGGACTGGGCATCCCGGTTACCGACCCTTTCTCGTGAATGAGGAGCGGAGTCCACTCCTCTTGAGAATAACCCACCTAGCATGGAAGATATAGGCAGCCCTAGTTGTAACATGAGATGCTCAAGCATACAAAACAGAATTTCATTTGAAGGTTTGGAGTTTGGCACATAGAGATTTACTTGGAACGGCAGGTAAATACCGCATATAGGAAGGTATAGTGGACTCATATGGAATAACTTTGGGGTTTAAGGAGTTTGGATGCACAAGCAGTATTCCCGCTTAGTACAGGTGAAGGCTAGCAAAAGACTGGGAAGCGACCAACTGAGAGAGCGACAACAGTCATGAACATGCATTAAAATTAATTCACACCGAATACAAGCATGAGTAGGATATAATCCACCATGAACATAAATATCATGAAGGCTATGTTGATTTGATTCAACTACATGCGTGAACATGTGCCAAGTCGAGTCACTCAATTCATTCAAAGGAGGATACCATCCCATCATACCACATCATAATCATTCTAATAGCATGTTGGCATGCAAGGTAAACCATTTAACTCATAGCTAATCAAGCATGGCACAAGCAACTATAATCTCTAAATGTCATTGCAAATATGTTTACTTCATAATAAGCTGACTCAGAAACGATGAACTCATCATATTTACAAAAACAAGAGAGGTCGAGTTCATACCAGCTTTTCTCATCCCAGTAAGTCCATCATATATCGTCATTATTGCCTTTCACTTGCACGACTGAATGATGTGTATAATAATAAGAGTGCACGTGCATTGGACTAAGATGGAATCTGCAAGCATTCAACTCAAGAGAGAAGATAAGTAATATGGGCTCTAAGTTAAATAAACAATCATGCATATAAGAGCCACTAAACATTTTCAATATGGTCTTCTCGACCCCCAAAGGAAAGAAAATAAAATAAAACTATTTACACGGGAAGGCTCCCAACAAGTAAGAAGAAGAACTAGAAATCTTTTTGGGTTTTCATTTAATTTCTACTACAAGCATGAAAATTAAACTAACTAATTTTTTGGTTTTTTCTTAAGGTTTATCAAACACACAAGAAGAAAACTAGAAAAAGAAATTTAAACTAGCATGGATAATACAATGAAAGAGTATGAGCACCGACGACTAGTGTGTGAACACTAATGTAAAGTCGGTGAGAAATACGTACTCCCCCAAGCTTAGGCTTTTGGCCTAAGTTAGTCTAGTACCAAGGACCGCCGCTACTCTCCCCGGTGTAATGGGAGGTGTAATCAGGATACCACTGGCTGGTCATCTCCGGATCCCACTGGAAAGATGATGCACGATAAGGGTCCAGTTCAAGTTCCGGCTCAGGTTCAGGTTCTGGAGTAAAAGCTTGGGTTCGATGATTATTCACCGCTTCCGGTGTGACAAGAAGATTTTCTGCAAGAAAATCAAACAACAGAGGCGCAAGCAAAATAATAATCCCAAAGTGTTTCTTATTGAATCTAAGTTTATACAAGAGCATCTTTTCTTCGTTGTCGACAATAAACTTGTGTGCTACCATACTCTTGTAATCTAAAATGTGAGGAGTGCTACGTCTTGAGCTTGCGTTGGTTTTCCTCGAAGAGGAGAGGGTGATGCAGCAATAGTAGCGTAAGTATTTCCCTTAGTTTTTGAGAACCAAGGTATCAATCCAGTAGGAGGCTCCTCAAAAGTCCCACGCACCTACACAAACAAACTAAGAACTTGCAACCAACGCAATAAAGGGGTTGTCAATCCCTTCACGGCCACTTGCGAAAGTGAGTTCTAATAAAGATAGTATGATAAGATAAATATATTTTTGTATTTTATAATATAGATGCAAAAAGTAAAGATGCAAATAAAAGTAAATTGGAAGCAAATATGATAAGAGATAGACCCGGGGGCCATAGGTTTCACTAGTGGCTTCTCTCAAGATAGCATAAGTATTACGGTGGGTGAACAAATTACTATCGAGCAATTGATAGAAAAGTGCATAGTTATGAGATTATCTAGGCATGATCATGTATATAGGCATCACGTCCATAACAAGTAGACCGACTCCTGCCTGCATCTACTACTATTATTCCACACATCGACCGACTCCTGCCTGCATCTAGAGTATTAAGTTCATAAGAACAGAGTAACACATTAAGCAAGATGACATGATGTGGAGGGATAAACTCAAGCAATATGATATAAACCCCATCTTGTTATCCTCGATGGCAACAATACAATACGTGCCTTGCAACCCTTTCTGTCATTGGGTAAGGACACCGCAAGATTGAACTCAAAGCTAAGCACTTCTCCCATGGCAAGAAAGATCAATCTATTAGGCCAAACCAAACTGATAATTCAAAGAGACTTGCAAAGATAACTCAATCATACATAAAAGAATTCAGAGAAGATTCAAATATTATTCATAGATAAACTTGATCATAAACCCACAATTCATCAGATCTCGACAAACACACCGCAAAAAGAGTTTACATCGAATAGATCTCCACAAGAGAGGGGGAGAACATTGTATTGAGATCCAAAAATAGAGAAGAAGCCATCTAGCTAATAACTATGGACCCGTAGGTCTGTGGTAAACTACTCACAACTCATCAGAGGGGCAAGGATGTTGATGTAGAGGCCCTCCATGGTCGATTCCAGAGTGTCGGCGAAGGCTCCAAGATGAGATATCGCGGATATAGAAGGTTACGGTGGTGGAAATTGTGTTTCTTCTGCCTCATGGATGTTTTCGGGGTACGTAGGTATATATAGGAGGAAGAAGTACGTCGGTGGCCACCCGAGGGGCCCATGAGACAGGGGGCGCCCTATCGGGATTATCCTCGTCGGTAGCTTCTTGGCTTGCACTCCAAGTCCTCTGGATCACGTTCGTTCCAAAAATCACGCTCCCGAAGGTTTCATTCCGTTTGGACTCCGTTTGATATTCCTTTTCTTCGAAATACTGAAATAGGCAAAAAAAAACAGCAATACGGGCTGGGCCTCCAGTTAGTAGGTTAGTCCCAAAAATGATACAAATGTATAAAATAAAGCCCATAAACATCCAAAAGGGGTAATATAATAGCATGGAACAATAAAAAATTATAGATACGTTGGAGACGTATCAAGCATCCCCAAGCTTAATTCCTGCTCGTCCTCGAGTAGGTAAACGATAAAAGGAGAATTTTTGATGTGGAATGCTACCTAGCATAATTCATAATGTAATTTTCTTTATTGTGGCATGAATGTTTAGATCCAAATGATTCAAAATAAAAGTTCATATTGATAAAATAAATAGTAACACTTCAAGCATACTAATCAAAGTAATCATGTCTTCTCAAAATAACATGGCAAAAGAAAGTTCATCCCTACAAAATCATATAGTTAGGCCATGCTTCATTTTCGTCACACAAAGATGCTCCCAACTTCTATACCCCCGATGACAAGCCAAGCAATTGTTTCATATTTAAATAATCTCAAACTTTTTCAACCTTCACGCAATACATGAGCGTGAGCCATGGATATAACACTATGGGTGGAATAGAATATGATGATGGGGATTGTGTGGAGAAGACAAAAAAAAAAGAGAAAGTCTCACATCGACGAGGATAATCAACGGGCTATGGAGATGCCCATCAATTGATGTCAACATGAGGAGTAGGGATTGCCATGCAACGGATGCACTAGAGCTATAAATGAATGCTCAACAAAAGAAAACTTAGTGGGTGTGCATCCAACTTGCTTACTCACGAAGACCTAGGGCATTTGAGGAAACCCATCGTAGGAATATACAAGCCAATTCTATAATGAAAAATTCCCACTAGTATGAAAAAGAAAACTTATGAGACTCACTATATGAAAAACATGGTGCTACTTTGAAGCACAATATATGAGACTCACTACATGAAGAACAAGGTGCTACTTTGAAGCACAAGTGTGGAAAACAGATAGTAACATTGCCCTTTTTATTTATTTTCTCTCTTTTTTCTTTTCTTTTCTTTTTTTCTTTTTTTGGGCCTTTCTTTTTTTCTTTTGGCCTTTCTTTTTTTTTTCTTTGGGCAATGCTCTAATAATGATGATCATCACACTTCTATTGATTACAACATATGAATTACAACTCGAAACTAGAACAAGATATGACTCTATATGAATTCCTCCGGCGGTGTACCGGGATGGTGCAATGAATCAAGAGTGACATGTATGAAAAATAATGCATGGTGGCTTTGCCACAAATACGATGTCAACTACATGATCATGCAATGGCAATATTACAAAAGTAAAGTATGTCATGATGATGATGAACGGAACGGTGGAAAGTTGCATGGCAATATATCTCGGAATGGCTATGGAAATGCCATAATAGGTAGGTATGGTGGCTGTTTTGAGGAAGATATGAGGAGGTTTATGTGTGATAGAGCGTATCGTATCACGGGGTTTGGATGCACCGGCGAAGTTTGCACCAACTCTCAAGGTGAGAAAGGGCAATGCACGGTACTGAAGAGGCTAGCAATGGCGGAAAGATAAAAGTGCGTATAATCCATGGACTCAACATTAGTCAAAAGAACTCATATACTTATTGCAAAAATTTAGAAGTCATCAAAAATCAAGTACTACGCGCATGCTCCTAGGGGGATAGATTGGTAGGAAAAGACCATCGCTCGTCCCCGACCGCCACTCATAAGGATGCACAAGCCAGGTACACTTCATGTTTCAAATTTGTTACACAACTTTAACCATACGTGCATGCTACGGGACTTGCTAACTTCAACACAAGCATTCTTTAAATTCATAATCACCCAACTATCATGACTTTAAAATCACTACCTCCATATCTCAAAATAATTATCAAGTATCAAATTGATCATAGTATCCAATTCACTTCCTATGATAGTTTTTATTATACCCAACTTGGATGCCTACCATTCTAGGACCAATTTTATAACCAAAGAAAATACCATGCTGTTCTAAAAGACTCTCAAAATAATATAAGTGAAGCATGAGGGACTAGAAATTTCTTCAAAATTAATACACCACCGTGCTCTAAAAGATATAAGTGAAGCACTAGAGCAAAAACTATCAAGCTCAAAAGATATAAGTGAAGCACATAGAGTATTCTAGCAAATTCTAATCAAATAGGCTTCTCCCAAAAGGTGTGTACAACAAGGATTATTGTGGTAAACTAAAAAGCAAAGACTAATATAATACACGACGCTCCAAGCAAAACAAATATCATGTGGCAAATAAAAATATAGCTCCAAGTAAAGTTACCAATGAACGAAGACGACAGAGGGGATGCCTTCCCGGGGCATTCCCAAGCTTAGGCTTTTGGCTATTCTTGAATATCTTGGGGTGCCTTGGGCATCCCCAAGCTTAGGCTCTTGCCACCCTTTATTCCATAGTCCATAAAAGCTTTACCCAAAACTTGAAAACTTCACAAAACAAAACTCAACAGGAAATCTTATAAGCTCCTTAGTGAAAGAAAACAAAACCACCACATAAGGTACTGCAATGAACTCATTCTTTATTTATTTCGGTGTGAAACCTACTGTATTCCAACTTCTCTATGGTTTATAAACTATTTTACTAGCCATAGATGCATCAAAATAAGCAAACAACACACGAAAAATAGAATCTGTCAAAAGCAGAACAGTCTGTAGCAATCTGTAACTAACGCAAACTTTTGGAACTCTAAAAATCCTACCAAAATAGGAAGTCCTGGAAAATTTGTTTATTTATCATAAGCAAAAATAATCAACGCAAAAGCACGTTTCTGTCATTTAACAAAATTATATTCGTGCGCGCAAAGTTTCTGTTTTTCAGCAGAATCTAATCAACTATCATCATAGGTTATCCTATAGGTTCTACTTGGCACAAACACTAATTAAAAGATAAAAACACATCTAAATAGAAGGTAGATGCAAGATTTATTAAATAACAGCAAGGAAAAATATTGGGTTATCTCCCAACAAGCACTTTTCTTTAAAGCCTTTTTAGCTAGGCATTGAGATTTCAATGATGCTCACATGAAAGACAAGAATTGAAGCACAAAGAGAGCATCATAAAACATGTAACAAACAAACTTAAGTCTAACATACTTCCTATGCATAGGTATCTTGTAAGCAAACAAATTATCAAGGCAAGCAAAAACTAGCATATGCAAGGAAGGACAAAGAGATGGTAGCAATCTCAACATGAAAAGAGGTAATTTAGTAACATGAAAACTTCTACAACCATAATTTCCTTTCTCATAATAATTACATGTTGGATCATAAGAAAATTCAACAAAATAGCTATCACATAACATATTCCCAACATGATCCACATGCATGTAAAGTCATGACCTCTCAAAACCCACTTCTATCAAAAATATCATAAGATTGAATATTCTCCAAATATGTGGGATCTAAAGTTGACACTCTTCCAAACCCACTTTCAATATTATTGCAAACACTATTATCAATCTCATATTCATCATGGGGCTCAAATAAATTTTCAAGATCATAAGAAGAATCACCCCAATCATGATCATGGCAACAAGTAGTAGACATAGCAAAACTAGCATCCCCAAGCTTAGGGTTTTGCATATTATTAGCACAATTGACATCAAGAGAATTTATAGTAAAATCATTGCAACCATGCTTTTTACTCAAGGAGCCATCGTGAATCTCTTCATAAATTTCTTCATCACAATTTTCAGATTCACAAATTTCAAGCAAAACTTCATAAAGATAATCTAGTGCACAAAACTCACTAGCAATGTGTTCATCATAATTGGATCTCTTAAAAAGATTAGAAAGTGTATGAGGATCCATAGATCTTAGGTTCTCTGTTTAGCAATAAATAAGTATCTATTCCAACCAAACGAGCAAACGAAAGGGCAAGTGAAAGAGAGAGGAGGAGATTGGGAAAGAGAGGGTGAATAAAACGGCAAGGGTGAAGTGGGGGAGAGGAAAACGAGAGGCAAATGGCAAATAATGTAAATGCGAGGGAGATGGGTTTGTGATGGGTACTTAGTATGTCTTGACTTGAGCGAAGACCTCCCTGGCAACGGCGCCAGAAATCCTTCTTGCTACGTCTTGAACTTGCGTTGGTTTTCCTCGAAGAGGAGAGGGTGATGCAGCAATAGTAGCGTAAGTATTTCCCTCAGTTTTTGAGAACCAAGGTATCAATCCAGTAGGAGGCTCCTCAAAAGTCCCACGCACCTACACAAACAAACTGAGAATTCGCAACCAACGCAATAAAGGGGTTGTCAATCCCTTCACGGCCACTTGCGAAAGTGAGATCTAATAAAGGTAGTATGATAAGATAAATATATTTTCGGTGTTT
The DNA here is from genome assembly GCF_002162155.2 of Triticum dicoccoides. Lineage (NCBI taxonomy): Eukaryota > Viridiplantae > Streptophyta > Magnoliopsida > Poales > Poaceae > Triticum > Triticum dicoccoides. The sequence goes on from NC_041383.1 coordinate 218,684,278, forward strand.
TATAATATAGATGCAAAAAGTAAAGATGCAAATAAAAGTAAATTGGAAGCAAATATGATAAGAGATAGACCCAGGGGCCATAGGTTTCACTAGTGGCTTCTCTCAAGATACATAAGTATTATGGTGGGTGAACAAATTACCGTCGAGCAATTGATAGAAAAGTGCATATTTATGAGATTATCTAGGCATGATCATGTATATAGGCATCACGTCCATAACTAGTAGACCGACTCCTGCCTGCATCTACTACTATTACTCCACACATCGACCGACTCCTGCCTGCATCTAGAGTATTAAGTTCATAAGAACAGAGTAACGCATTAAGCAAGATGACATGATGTCGAGGGATAAACTCAAGCAATATGATATAAACCCCATCTTGTTATCCTCGATGGCAACAATACAATACGTGCCTTGCAACCCTTTCTGCACTGGGTAAGGACACCGCAAGATTGAACCCAAAGCTAAGCACTTCTCCCATGGCAAGAAAGATCAATCTAGTAGGCCAAACCAAACTGATAATTCAAAGAGACTTGCAAAGATAACTCAATCATACATAAAAGAATTCAGAGAAGATTCAAATATTATTCATAGATAAACTTGATCATAAACCCACAATTTATCGGATCTCGACAAACACACCGCAAAAAGAGTTTACATCGAATAGATCTCCACAAGAGAGGGGGAGAACATTGTATTGAGATCCAAAAAGAGAGAAGAAGCCATCCAGCTAATAACTATGGACCCGTAGGTCTGTGGTAAACTACTCACGACTCATCGGAGGGGCAAGGATGTTGATGTAGAGGCCCTCCATGGTCGATTCCCCCTCCGGCAGAGTGCCGGCGAAGGCTCCAAGATGAGATCTCGCGGATACAGAAGGTTACGGTGGTGGAAATTGTGTTTCGTATGCCTCCTGGATGTTTTCGGAGTACGTAGGTATATATAGGAGGAAGAAGTACGTCAGTGGCCACCCGAGGGGCCCACGAGATAGGGGGTGCACCCTATAGGGGGGGCGCCCTCCTATCTCGTGGGAGCCTCGACATCTTCTTGGCTTGCACTCCAAGTCCTCTGGATCACGTTCGTTCGAAAAATCACGCTCCCGAAGGTTTCATTCCGTTTGGACTCCGTTTGATATTTCTTTTCTTCGAAATACTGAGATAGGCAAAAAAACAGCAATATGGGCTGGGCCTCCAGTTAGTAGGTTAGTCCCGAAAATGATATAAATGTGTAAAATAAAGCCCATAGACATCCAAAAGGGGTAATATAATAGCATGGAACAATAAAAAAATTATAGATACATTGGAGACGTATCAAGGAGGCAATTTTATCTCCTCCTTCTCATGGTGCCTAATGGGTATGTGAAAATGTCTAGCAAGACGTGCAGCATAGATACCTCCAAATATGGGGCCTTTTGTACGATTCAGGGCTAGCCGTTTAGCAACGATGGCACCCATACTAAAAGTATTGTCTCCAAGCAAGGCATGTTGAAAAATGATAATATCATGAATGCTCAAGTTTCCACTATTTCCACGACCAATCAAGCATCTACTAGCAAATATGGCAAAGTAGCGTAAAACAGGATAGTGTATGCTAGAGACTTTTGCCTCGGAGCCCTTCTTTAGCTCCTCTACAGCTATAGTGTTAACAAAGCCACCCACATCTTCACGATAGGGTTCTTCTAATTCTCCCTCATAAGGTATCCTACACACCGCGCAAAATTTACGTAAATACATTTCTCTGAATTCATCATATAAATGAAATGATACTGCAGGCGGTGACTTCTTTGGATAATAATAAAAGTTTTGCATGAAAGTATTGGTGAGTAAGAGGTACTGATCGATTCGGTCGTTCATGAAACCAGTGAGGCCTGCAGTCTCGATCAAAGAATAAAAATCTTCATGAATTCCAGCTTCTTTCAAGAAATCCTCACATGGCCATTCACACGACCGTACTTCCGCTAAGCGAGGAAGATTATACTTGGCTTTTTCCTTCTCTTTGGCTTGTTTTTCCTGAGAGCTTTGGCTAGAAGAGCCCCTCAAAAGCTTCCTTAACATTTTCTGAAAATTTCTGAAATTTTAGTAACTTCAAAATAAAAGTGAATAAAACTAAACAAGATTGGTAACAACTACTCCTACAAGTGCCTAGAGCCTATATCACGCATTAGAATTGCTTGGGACCTCAAAAATTTAACATGCAAGCTCAAGAACACGGTCACCTATGCAGCAAAAATTTGCAATGAATAAAGCACTAGAACAAAAACTAATTGGACCAATGGAGGAGTCACATACCAAGCAACAATCTCCCAAAGCAGTTTTGTGAATGGAGCTTTGACCAAGGAGATCGAAAATCGCAGCAAAATGAGCTAGAACTCATGCTTGAGCTAGATGGGGATTTTTTTGGGTAGAATATGAAGTGTGTGGGTGCTGGCATAAGTGGAGGGGGGCCACTAGGGGCCCACGAGACATGGGCGCGCCCTATAGGGTGGCGCCCTCCACTCTCGTGGCCTGGTGCTTGCCCCTCCTGCAGTGTTTTTAGTGCCTAAAATCCTCAAATATTCCAGAAAAAATCATACTAAATTTGCAGGGCATTTGGAGCACTTTTATTTTCGGACTATTTTTTAATGCACGGATAATTCAGAAAACAGACGGATAATACAATTTTTGCTTTATTTATTCTAAATAAGAGAAAGTAAATAGAGGGTATAGAAGGTTGTGCCTTCTAGTTTCATCCATCTCATGATCATCAAAATGAATCCACTAACAAGGTTGATCAAGTCTTGCTAACAAACTCATTCCAAGTAACACGGAACCGGAGAAATTTCGGATAACACTAAGTTACCTCAATGGGGATATGAAAATCCCCAACAATAAGAATATCATACTTTTTCTTGACAGTAGGGAGAGGAAATTCAAAACCTCCAATAATAATAGTTGGAACTTTTCCAATAGAATTGATGCTATGAACTTGAGATTGTTTACTCGGAAAGTGTACCATATGCTCATTACCATTAACATGAAAAGTGACATTGCCTTTGTTGCAATCAATAACAGCCCCTGCAGTGTTAAGAAAAGGTCTACCAAGGATGATAGACATACTATCGTCCTCGGGAATATCAAGAATAACAAAGTCCGTTAAGATAGTGAAATTTGAACCACAACAGGCACATCCTCACAAATACCGACAGGTATAGCAGTTGATTTATCGGCCATTTGCAAAGATATTTCAGTAGGTGTCAACTTATTCAATTCAAGTCTACGATATAAAGAGAGAGGCATAACACTAACACCGGCTCCAAGATCACATAAAGCAGTTCTAACATAATTTCTTTTAATGGAGCATGGTATAGTTGGCACACCCGGATCTCCAAGTTTCTTTGGTATTCCACCCTTAAAAGTGTAATTAGCAAGCATGGTGGAAATTTCAGCTTCCGGTATCTTTCTTTTATTTGTAATGATATCCTTCATATACTTAGCATAAGGATTTACTTTGAGCATATCAGTTAAGCGCATACGTAAGAAAATAGGTCTAATCATTTCAGCAAAGCGCTCAAAATCCTCATCATCCTTTGTCTTGGATGGTTTAGGAGGAAAGCTCATGGGTTTCTGAACCCATGGTTCTCTTTCTTTACCGTGCTTCCTAGCAACAAAATCTCTCTTATCATAACGTGGATTCTTTGATTGTGGGTTATCAAGATCAACAGCAGGTTCAATCTCTACATCATTGTTTTTGCTAGGTTGAGCATCAACATGAATATTATCATTAACATTATCACTAGGTTCATGTTCATCACCTGATTGAGTTTCAACATCAGAAATAGAAATATCATTGGGATTCTCAGGTGTGTCTACAGTAGGTTCACTAGAAGCATGCAAAGTTCTATCGTTTTTCTTTTTCTTCTTTTTGGAAGAATTAGGTGCCTCTAAATTATCTCTCTGAGAATCTTACTCGATTCTCTTAGGGTGGCCTTCAGGATACAAAGGTTCCTGAGTCATTCTACTAGTTCTAGTAGCCACTCTAACAGCAAAGTCATTTTTATTATTTAATTCAACAAGCAAATCATTTTGAGCTTTAAGTACTTGCTCAGCTTGAGTAGCAACCATAGAAGAATATTTGCTAACGAGTTTGAGTTCATCTTTAACTCTAGCCATATTATCGCTCACGCGTCCTATCTCGAAAGCATTATTCTTTAACTCTCTACCAACATAAGCATTAAAACTTTCTTGTCTAGCCATAAAGTCATCAAATTCATCTAAGCATGGGCTATGAAATTTAGTAGAGGGGATTTCAACTTTATCATATCTATAGAGAGAATTTACCTTTACTACCTGTGTCGGGTTATCAAGACAATGTGGTTCTTCAACAGGCGGTATATTAAGACCATGTATTTATTCAATAGGAGGTAAATTCTTAACATCTTCAGCTTTAATACCTTTTTCTTTCACTGATTTCTTTGCCTCTTGCATATCTTCAGGACTGAGAAATAAAACGCCTCTCTTCTTCGGAGTGGGTTTAGGAATAGGCTCAGGAGTTGGCTCAATTGGTTCAGTAATTACTTCAGGAATTGGCTCGGGAAGAGTCCAATTATTTTCATTAGTCAACATATTATTCAATAGTATTTCAGCTTCGTCGATTGTTCTTTCCCTGAAAACACAACCAGCACAACTATCCAAGTAGTCCTTGGAAGCATCGGTTAGTCCATTATAAAAGATATCAAGTATTTCATTTTTCTTAAGAGGATGATCAGGCAAAGCATTAAGTAACCGGAGAAGCCTCCCCCAAGCTTGTGGGAGACTCTCTTCTTTGATTTGCACAAAATTATATATTTCCCGCAAGGCAGCTTGTTTCTTATGAGCAGGGAATATTTAGCAGAGAAGTAATAAATCATATCCTAGGGACTACGCACACAACCAGGAGCAAGAGAATTATACCAAGTCTTAGCATCACCCTTTAATGAGAACGGAAATATCTTAAGGATATAAAAATAGCGAGATTCTCATCATTAGTAAACAGGGTGGCTATATCATTCAACTTGGTAAGATGTACCACAACAGTTTCAGATTCAAGGCCATAAAAAGGATCAGATTCAACTAAAGTAATAATCTCAGGATCAACAGAAAATTCATAATCCTTATTAGTAACACAGATAGGTGAAGTAGCAAAATCAGGGTCAGGTTTCATTGTAGCATTAAGAGACTGCTGCTTCCATTTAGCTAATAGTTTCTTAAGATCATATCTATCATTGCAAGCAAAGATAGCTCTAGTAGCTTCTTCATTCATAACATAACCCTCAGGAACAATAGGCAATTCATAATCATTGGGAGAACCTTCATCATCACTATCATCAATAATAGCATCTTCAATAATTTCATTCCCCCTAACTCTAGCAAGTTGTTCATCAAGAAATTCACCTAATGGCAAAGTAGTATCACGCACAGAAGTAGTTTCATCATGCATAGCAGAAGTGGCATCATCAATAACATGCGACATATCAGAATTCATAGCAGTAGCAGGTTTAGGTGTCACAAGCTTACTAATAACGGAAGGAGAATCTAGTGCAGAGCTAGATGGCAGTTCCTTACCTCCTCTCGTAGTTGAGGGCAAAATAGTAGTTCGATCGTCTTTCAAGTTCTTCATAGTGATCAACAGATATAAATCCCAAGTGACTCAGAGAATAGAGCTATGCTCCCCGGCAACGGCGCCAGAAATTAGTCTTGATAACCCACAAGTGTAGGGGATCGCAACAGCTTTTGAGGGTAATGTATTCAACCCAAATTTATTGATTTAACACAAGGGGAGCCAAAGAATATTCTTGAGTATTAGCAGTTGAGTTGTCAATTCAACCACACCTGGATAACTTAGTATCTGCAGCAAAGTATTTAGTAGCAAAGTAGTATGATAATAAAGGTAACGGTGGCAAAAGTAAAGATAATAGTTTTGGGTTTTGTGTAGTAGTTCTAACAATAGCAACGGAAAAGTAAATAAGCGAAGAACAATATGTGAAAAGCTCGTAGGCAATGGATCAATGATAGATAATTATGCCGGATGCGATTCCTCATGTAATAGCTATAACATAGGGTGACATAGAACTAGCTCCAGTTCATCAATGTAATGTAGGCATGTATTCCGTAAATAGTCATACATGCTTATGGAAAAGAACTTGCATGACATCTTTTGTCCTACCCTCCCGTGGCAGCGGGGTCCTAGCAGAAACTAAGGGATATTAAGGCCTCCTTTTAATAGAGAACCGGAACAAAGCATTAGCACATAGTGAATACATGAACTCCTCAAACTACGATCATCACCGAGAAGTATCCCGATTATTGTCACTTCGGGGTTGTCGGATCATAACACATAATAGGTGACTATAGACTTGCAAGATAGGATCAAGAACACACATATATTCATGGAAACATAACAGGTTCAGATCTGAAATCATGGCACTCGGGCCATAGTGACAAGCAATAAGATAGCAAAGTCAGAGCAACATCAATCTCAGAACATAGTGAATACTAGGGATCAAACCCTAACAAAACTAACTTGATTACATGGTAAATCTTATCCAACCCATCACCGTCCAGCAAGCCTACGATGGAATTACTCACACACGGCGGTGAGCATCATAAAATTGGTGATGGAGGATGGTTGATGATGATGACGGCGACGAATCCCCCTCTCTGGAACCCCGAACGGACTCCAGATCAGTCCTCCCAAGAGAGATTAGGGCTTGGCGGCGGCTCCGTGTCGTAAAACGCGATGAAACTTTCTCTCTAATTTTTTTCTCCCCGAACGTGAATATATGGAGTTGGAGTTGAGATTGGTGGAGGTCTAGGGGGCCCACGAGATAGGGGGGCGCGCCCTATAGGGGGGCCGCCCCCTGTCTCGTGGACATGCCATGGGCCCCCTGTTGTATTTATTTCGCCCAGAAATTCTTATTAATTCAAAAAAGTGCCTCCGTGGATTTTCAGGACATTCCGAGAACTTTTCTTTTCTACACATAAAACAACATTTGGCAGTTCTGCTAAAAACAGCGTCAGTCCGGGTTAGTTTCATTCAAATCATGCAAGTTAGAGTCCAAAACAAGGGCAAAAGTGTTTGGAAAAGTAGATACGTTGGAGACATATTAGTGCGTGGGACTTTTGAGGAGACTCCTACTGGATTGATACCTTGGTTCTCAAAAACTGAGGGAAATACTTACGCTACTATTGCTGCATCACCCTTTCCTCTTCAAGGAAAACCAACGCAACCTCAAGACGTTGCAAGAAGGATTTTTGGCGCCGTTGCCGGGGAGGTCTTCGCTCAAGTCAAGACATACCAAGTACCCATCACAAACTCATCTCCCTCGCATTTACATTATTTACCATTTGCCTCTCGTTTTCCTCTCCCCCACTTCACCGTTGCCATTTTATTCGCCCTCTCTTTAACAATCTCCTCCTCTCTCTTTCACTTGCCTTTTTCTGTTTGCTTGTGTGTTGGATTACTTGTTGCCATGGCGCAAGATAATACCAAATTGTGTGATTTCTCGAATACCAATAATAATGATTTCCTTAGTACTCCGATTGCTCCTCTTAATGATGTTGAGTCTTGTGAAATCAACACTGCTTTGCTGAATCTTGTTATGAAAGATCAATTCGCCGGCCTTCCTAGTGAAGATGTCGCTACTCATCTAAAGAACTTTGTTGATTTGTGTGATATGCAAAATAAAAAAGATATGGATAATGATATTATTAAATTGAAGTTATTTCCATTTTCACTTAGAGATCGTGCTTAAGTTTAGTTTTCGTCTTTGCTTAAAAATAGTATTGATTCTTGGAACAAGTGCAAAGATGCTTTTATATCTAAGTACTTTCCTCCCGCTAAGATTATCACTTAGGAACGATATTGTGAATTTTAAACAACTTGATCATGAGCATGTTGCCCAATCTTGGAAAAGAATGAAACTGATGATTCGCAATTGCCCTACTCATGGTTTGAATTTATGGATGATCATACAAATTTTTTATGCTGGTTTGAACTTTGCTTCTAGAAATATTTTAGATTCAGCCGCGGGAGGCACGTTTATGGAGATCACGTTAGGAGATGCTACAAAACTTCTTGATAATATTATGGCTAATTATTCTCAATGGCACACCGAAAGATCTTCTAGTAAAAAAGTGCATGCTATAGAAGAAATCAATGTTTTGAGTGGAAAGATGGATGAACTTATGAAATTGTTTGCTACTAAGAATACTCCTCTTGATCCCAATGATATGCCTTTGTCTACTTTGATTGAGAATAATAATGAATCTATGGATGTGAATTTTATTGGTAGGAATAGTTTCGGTAACAATGCTTATAGAGGAAACTTTCATGCTAGACTGTTCCCTAGTAATTCCTCTAATAATTATGGAAATTCCTAAAATAATTCTTATGGTAATTTTAATAAGATGCCCTCTTATTTTGAGAATAGTGTGAAAGAATTTATGATTTCTCAAAAGAATTTTAATGCTTTGCTTGAAGAAAAATTGCTCAAAGTTGATGATTTGGCTAGGAACGTTGATAGACTTTTGCTTGATGTTGATTCTCTTAAACTTAGATCTTCTTCCCCTAAGCATGATATCAATGAGTCTCTCAAAGCAATGAGAATTTCCATTGATGAGTGCAAGGAAAGAACCGCTAGATTGCGTGCTAAGAAAGATAGCTTTATAAAAGCGTGTTCTTCTAGTTTCCATGAAAATAATGACGAAGATCTTAAAGTTATTGACGCGTCTCCTATTAGATATTTGTTTTGCAATATGAATCTTGATAATTATGGGACTGAAGATGAGTCAATTTTACCTAGAAGGCATCCCAAAAATTCTGAGTTTTTAGATCTTGATGCTAAATTTGTTAAAAGTGGGATTGGAGAGGTCATGACTTTAAATAGCATTGAACCCACTATCTTGGATTTCAAGGAATTTGATTATGATAATTGTTCTTTAGAAGGTTGTATTTCCTTGTTGCAATCCGTTGTTAATTCTCCTCATGCTTATAGTCAAAATAAAGCTTTTACCAAACATATCGTTGATGCCTTGATGCAATCTTATGATGAAAAACTTAATTTGGAAGTTTCTATACCTAGAAAACTTAATGATGAGTGGGAACATACTATAAAGATTAGAATTAAAGATCATGAATGTTTTGCTTTGTGTGATTTGGGTGCTAGTGTTTCCATGATTCCGAAAACTTTATGTGATATTCTAGGTTTCCATGATCTTGATGATTGCTCTTTAAATTTGCACCTTGCGGATTCCACCATTAAAAAGCCAATGGGAAGGATCAATGATGTTCTCATTGTCGCAAATAGAAATTTGGTGCCAGTAGATTTTATCGTTCTTGATATAGATTGCAATCTTTCTTGCCCTATTATTCTTGGTAGACCTTTCCTTAGAATGGTTGGCGCGATTATTGATATGAAGGAAGGGAATATTAGATTCCAATTTCCATTAAAGAAAGGCATGGAGCACTTTCCAAGAAAAAAGTCAAATTACCTTATGAATCTATCATGCGAGCTACTTATGAATTTAGTGCAAAAGATGGCACATCCTCACAAATTGAACTCCAAGTCTCTTGGATCATATCCTTTCCAAAAATCACGCTCCCGAAGGTTTCATTCCATTTGGACTCCGTTTGATATTCCTTTTCTTCGAAATACTGAAACAGGCAATATGGGTCGGGCCTCCGGTTAATAGGTTAGTCCCAAAAGTAATATAAAAGTGTATAATAAAGCACGTAATCATTCAAAACAGACAATAAAATAGCATGAATGCTTCATAAATTATAGATACGTTGGAGACGTATCAGGTGGCTGTTGTACCTGAACGGGTGTGGATTCAATAACAAGTTCGGAGTATTTGTCAGACGAGTAGCCCATCACTGTCAATTTTGGCGCATAAATGACATTGATTCTTATTGGACCTTCTTGATCAACTACAAGTAATCTCTCAAGTGAAGGTGTGTCCTCAATGACCATACCGTGGTACACATCTTGTGACGGCTTCTTGCCGCACCAGCAACACACATAAATAGTCCAGAGAGTCATGGAGGTGATGTGGAAGCTACTCAACCCATTGATTCTGAAGACGAAGGTACTTGAGTGCAGTACAGCCACGGGGTAGGAGCTCCATGTCATCGTCTGGGAGGCAGACGGCGATGAGCTCGAGGTGCTTCAGTCATGGTAGAATAAGAGCAGATGCGTCATTAAGGGGGGAAGGAATGGCAGTTCCTAAACTTGGCGACATGTAGCATGGGCGCGAGGCGGAGCGCAGACGTTGGCAGCGAGCGCATATGCCCATCATCAAAAGTGAGCTCCTTGAGCTGATCAAGGGCGGGGGATCAGAACCATTCGTCAAGCTTGGCTCGGTCCTTGCCATTGGAACGGAGCTTGCCCATGCTAAGGCCTATGGTTGGGCCAGGGTGACTGCCGAGGATCTTGGAGAACGCATCCAAGCTTTTGCGATAGCCATGGCAGAGCTCGTGGGTGTCGATGAAGTGGAGAGGGGTGGAGTTCCATATGGGGAGCCATCGCCGGGAAAGGACGGTTGTCCGTGCCCCATATTTGATTGGGATGAGGGAGATGATGATTGTCAACATATCATCGGGGAGGTTGCTGAGGAAGTCTAGGCCCGCTGGAGTAGCTTGTGGTTCTTGCTCGACCCTCCTCCGCTTGTTGGCAGCCTCGTTCTCCACCTCCGGAGTCTCCTTGTCAGTGGCGCTTTCTGATAGAAGTGGGAGTACAGGGAATATTTAGTTAAAACAGGGTAATAGAAAAGTGTATTGGTAACTAGAAGTTAGTAGGTAGGAATAGAGTAATAAAATGGAATAACAATTGGTTGCTTAAATACTACACAATTCATTTGATATTGTTGGGTAAGTCAACATGCAGATACTTGAAAAGAACACTTACTTCATGTTGGGGAACATAGTAATTTCAAAAAAATTCCTACGCACACGCAAGATCATGGTGATGCATAGCAACGAGCGGGGAGAGTGAGTCCATGTACCCTCATAGACCGAAAGCGGAAGCGTTAGCACAACGCGGTTGATATAATCGTACGTCTTCACGATCCGACCGATCCAAGTACCGAACGTACGGCACCTCCAAGTTCAGCACACGTTCAGCTCGATGACGTCCCGCGAACTCCGATCCAGCAGAGCTTCACGGGAGAGTTTCGTTAGCACGACGGCATGATGATGGTGATGATGTTGCTACCGACGCAGGGCTTCGCCTAAGCACCGCTACGATATGACCGAGGTGGAATATGGTGGAGGGGGGCACCGCACACGGCTGGGAGAGATCAAAAGATCAACTTGTGTGTCTAGAGGTGCCCCCTGCCCCCGTATATAAAGGAGCAAGGGGGAGGCGGCCGGCCAGGAGGAGGGCGCGCCAAGGGGGAGTAGGACTCCTCTTTTACTTGTAGGAGTAGGAGAAGGGAAGGAAGGGAGAGAGGAGGAGAAAGAAAAAGGGGGGCACCCCCCCCTCCTTGTCCAATTTGGACTAGATTGGGAGGGGGCATGAGGCTGCCCTGGCCGCCCCTCCTCTTCTCCCACTAAGGCCCATTAGGCCCAATATACTCCTCGGGGGGTTCCGGTACTCCGATAAATGTCCGAAACCTCCCGAAACACTTCCGGTGTCCAAACATAGTCATCCAATATATCAATATTTACGTCTAGACCATTTCAAGACTCCTCGTCATGTCTGTGATCATAACCGAGACTCCGAACTACCTTTGGTACACCAAAACACAAAAAACTCATAATACCGATCGTCACTGAACTTTAAGCGTGCGAACCCTATGGGTTCGAGAACTATGTAGACATGACCGAGACACGTCTCCGGTCAATAACCAATAGCGGAACCTGGATGCTCATATTGGTTCCCACATATTCTACGAAGATTGTCGGTGTCAAAACCGGCAGATCTCGGGTAGGGGGTCCCGAACTATGCGTCTAGGCGGATGGTAATAGGAGACAATGGACACGATGTTTTTACCCAGGTTCAGGCCCTCTCGATGGAGGTAAAACCCTACTCCTGCTTGATTGATATTGATGATATGGGTAGTACAAGAGTGGATCTACCACGAGATCAAGGAGGCTAAACCCTAGAAGCTAGCCTATGGTATGATTATTGTTCGTCCTATGGACTAAAACCCTCCGGTTTATATAGACACCGGAGAGGGCTAGGGTTACACAGAGTCGGTTACAATGGTAGGAGATCTACATATCCATATTGCCAAGCTTGTCTTCCACGCCAGGGAAAGTCCCATCCGGACACGGGACTAAGTCTTCAATCTTGTATCTTCATAGTCTTGGAGTCCGGCCGATGATGATAGTTCGGCTATCCGGACACCCCCTAGTCAAGGACTCCCTCAGTAGCCCCTGAACCAGGCTTCAATGACGACGAGTCCGGCGCGCATATTGTCTTCGGCATTGCAAGTTCGGGTTCCTCCTCTGAATAATTCATAGAAGATTGTGAACACCAGGATAGTGTCCGGCTCTGTAAAATAAATTCCACATACCACCGTAGAGAGAATAATATTTACACAAGTTCAATCTGCTGACGTATTTTGTGGCGTGATGTCACACCACTACCAAGCCTTTACTTGAATCGTTTTTATTATACCACCTCAGCGCGTTTAGCGAAGCGGTTTCCTTGGCACGTCTTGTCAAAGCAGAGATCGTGTTCCCCTTATTCTAGGATTCCCATCAATACGGACGTGGGTAACCCAACCGCGCCCGTTGTCACGCCCCCTCCATCGAAGGCGAGTCCCAAACGGTCACGGGGACGGCTCTTGGTATTCTCCCTCTTTATAATGAGACCAAGGCCTGTTTCTTTTCTTCAATCCTCAATCGGATCCGCCCCTCGTCCCGATTTCCAACACCCAGGGCTCCAGATTCGGGCACTTCGGACCTTCGACAATGTATGGCTCCGACCTACAGGGCCGGTGGATGCCCTCCTCCGTCACGGAAGTGGACGTGTTAAAGCTGAGAGAAGCCAGGTACTTAACCTACGAGATTTCGCACAGGTTGCCTGCCCAAGGGCAAGTCATTCCTACTCCCGAGCCTGGCGAGAGTGTCGTTTTCGTGTCTCACCTCCATCGGGGTTTAGGCTTCCCGATGGATCCTTTCGTGAGGGGGCTCATGTTTTATTATGGGCTGGAATTCCATGACTTGGCTCCGGAGTCAATCCTCCATATCTCATCATTTATTGTCGTCTGCGAAGCCTTCCTCCGCACTACCCCTCACTTCGGTTTGTGGCTCAAAACCTTCAACGTGGAGCCGAAGATGATCGAGGGGCGTCAAGCAGAGTGCGGCGGGGCGGTTGTAAGCAAGAGGGCCGATGCTCCATGGCCTGAGGGCTCTTTTCAGGAGGAGCTCGGCTTGTGGCAACAGGAGTGGTTCTATATCACCGCTCCCAGGGGCAGCAGGCAGAGGCCGCCGCCCGTCTTTCGCTCGGGCCCTCCACAACGGCTGACATCATGGGTCAACAAAGGGCTTGACTGGGGGCCGTCCAAGGACATACCCCTATTGCAGGGCCGGATTCGAGACCTCCAAGAGAGGGAGATCAATCTGGTCGTAGTGACGCAAGTTATGCTGATTCGGCGTCTCCTGCCCTGCAAACGTCGCCCCCTCCGCCTGTGGAATTCAATCCGGAGGGACCACGAGCTCTCCAACACTTCATGGGTACGACACCCGTGGAGATGTACAAACTGTTCTTCGGATCACAAGAGATGTGTCCGGACTTGACCGAGGACGCCGGCTTAAGCTGCAATCGCCCGGATACTCAAGTAAGTAGCCATGTGTCTGGACACACCGTTCATATATTTATCATGGATTTGCCTTTTAACCAGCTATCCCTTTGGGCAGGAGTGGATAGCGCAAGCAAAACTGATACGGTGTCCGGCCCCCCTCCCTGAGACCACGCCGGATCCCGTGTTAATCAAAATGTTGGAGGTTGCGCCTTCGGAGGAGGGCGAAGGGGGAACAGGGAAACTACCGCCTCTGCTAAGGAGGCTCTCCACAAGGGGGGAATCAAGAATCCCTCCCTCCAGGGGGAGAAGAGGACCGCTTCCGAAGACCCGGAGGCCAAGGCCTCAAAGCGGGGGAAGAAATCTTCATCGGAGGGTCCTGTGCCAGGAGAAGCCCCGGCTGCACTGTCTCCCCAAAGGAATCAGCCCTCTAGCAAGCCGTAAGTAGAAAAAAGGGGAGTTTTGTAATAAGGGACATCCCTATTTTTATTTCTAAGGATAACCGAAGTTTTTACCTTGTAGTTCGGATCTCCGCCCTTCTCAGCTGAGCTCATCTTCGGGGGACCTTCGTCTGGAGATGATGGAGAGCGAGACGCCTCCATCTGCCGCGCCGTCAGGAAGGGCGGACGACCCTGAGGTGTCATCACGGAGGGTCTCCCCGAGTCCGGCAGGGCCGGAGAGTTCGGCACCAACTGGTGTACGGCCGGGGGAGCTGAAGGATCTGCTCGAAAGGGCGTCTATCTCAGAAGATCACCGTACATTGATGAGTACGGTGATTGAAAGAATTTCATCCGCTGAGGGCGGGTTGCATGATGCCGTCAGAAGTTTACTGGCAGGTTTTGAGGTACGTAAAAATGACATACCTTTTGACAGTTTTTCACATAGAGTGCGCCCTGTATAGATAGTAGCCCCTGAGACTTAGTACGTTGTCAGAAGTGACAGTGTGCCGAGGATCATAATCTCAGTTTAAATATGTCGCCATTCCTATTCAAGGGGCGGAGCGTTCGGTGGCCAGCCGGACTGATAGGGTTGCCGAACTGAAGCGACAGCTGGACATTGCGGATGCGGACATCGCGCTGGTCAATAGGCGACTTGACGAGTCACAAGGTGAGTGGTTTCTCCGTGGTCACCTGGTAAGGGAGCTGATGCCCACGCCTTACAACATGTATGCTTGATGCAGATGGCGCCGCTGCTATGGAGGGCCTTCGGGCAGAGCTTGCCCGAGCCAAGGAGGAGGCCAGAAGGAGTAATGCGGCTGCCTCGAAGGCGGCCGAAGAGCTAAAAGCCGAAAAGGCTGCTCACTGCCGAAGCAGGGAGGAGATGGCCGGAATGGCCGTGAAGCTGAAGGATGTTACCGACTGCTATGAGGTTCATGAAAAAGAACGCCGAGCGGAGCAAGAGGACCTGAAGAAGGCCACCGCCAAATCCAAGGATGCCAGTTCTGCAATGAGGGCTATAAAGGAGGAGCTGCGTCAGGCCGGAGACATTGCGGCTGGAAAGCCCTTTCTGCTAAGCAGGAAGTTCACGGATCAGAAGTATGCTCAGTTGGGCCAGCTGTGGGGTGCGGAGGATCCTTATCTGGATTTGGCGGCGAGTGCGGCGAACGCGGTCGTGCACTTCCGAAGCCAAAAGGATCACGAGATTGAAGAGCTTTTTTGGTCTCAATTCCACAGTCCGGAGCGTTCACTTCCGTTGACCGATCGGTTGGCTAAGTGGGCTGAGCTGAATAGATTGTCCGGATTTGCCATGACGGATGTGGTGGCTCATCTGTGGCTGGATAGGCCCAAGCCGAAGAGTTATTTTGGCTTATTGCAGCAATTCCTTGGGGCGGTGCCGCATATCAAGGCGATGAAGCGGTCGGCATGCATGGAGGGTGCATGGATGTCTCTCGCCCGTGTTAAGACATACTGGGCGGAGATGGATGCCACCGATGTTGCATCCCAGGGTTCGGACGAGAGCCGGTTACCCGCCGAGCACTATTTTGGGGAAGTTCTGCAGGGCGCTCGTTTAATAGAGTCGCAGTGCTCGAAAAATGTTATGTTCAAATGATATGTATGATTTGTGAAACCACATTTATAATGTAACGGCTTTTTATACTTGTGCGTTCAAGTATTGAAATATCTCCTGTGCGGCCGTTAATGTATATGTGTATATAACCTGAAAGATGGCAGTCTTCGGCTTCAGCCCCCACGCACATGGTGCGGGGGTGTTTGCAAAAGGGCGCATTTTCACACTTAATCCAACGTCTTGGTCCTGTGAAGGAGGTGGTAGCGTAGCAAACTAGGCAACCGGACTATAATGCTTTATCACTTTCACTTAGCCATAGGAGTTTGAAGGTGGGGCTACTGAAAGTGCTAGTATCAACTAGAGGGGGGGTGAATAGGCGATTTTTATGAAAGTCTTCGAAACTTGGAAGTTTCGAAGACAAACAACAGAAATAACCTAATTGATATGCAGCGGAAGATAAACTACCCTAAGCAAGCCATAGTCAAGTATGCAATGATGTGAAAGTACAGGACTGATAGCAGCTAGGTAGTAAGGATCAGAATGGAAGGTAGTATGAAGCCATTGAACAATAGTAGTCAAGCAATGAAGTCAAACAGATACACATACAGGCAATGACTTCACGAAGACAAACTAAAATAAGGATGGGAAGGGATAGAACCAGTTGCTTGTTGAAGACACAGGATTTGTTGGACCAGTTCCAGTTGCTGTGACAACTGTACGTCTGGTTAGGGAGGCTGAGATTTAACTCAGAAGACCGTGTCTTCACCTTATTCCCCTTGAGCTAAGGACACCCAGTCCTTGCCCAATCACTCTGGTAAGTCTTCAAGGGAGACTTCCAAACCTTCACAGACTTCGTTCACCGGCAATCCACAATGACTCTTGGATGCTTAGAACGCGATGCCTAACCGGCTGGAGGATTCACAGTCCTCAAGTGTAATAAGTCTTTAGGTCACACAGACAGAAAGACTTCAGTGATGCCTAACACTCTTTGGCTCTGGGTGTTTGGGCTTTGTCCTCGCAAGGATTTCTCTCTCTCAAAAGCTTCGAGGTGGGTTGCTCTCAAAACGACAAAAGCCGTGCACAAACTCTGAGCAGCCACCAATTTATGGTGTAGGGGGTGGGCTATTTATAGCCACTAGGCAACCCGACCTGATTTTTCCAAAATGACCCTGGGTCACTAAGGAACTGACACGTGTTCCAACGGTCAGATTTCAAACACACGCGGCAACTTTACTTGGGCTACAATCAAAGCTGACTCATCCAGCTCTGGATAAGATTTGCTCTCATTGTCTTCACTCGAAGACATAGGAATTGAGTTGAGCATCACATCAGTCACTCTGACTTAGTTCACTTGGACCCCACTTAACAGTACGGTGGTTCCTATGACTCAACAAAGAATAAAATGAAACAACGAAACCACACAGTCTTTGCGCTCCATAGTCTTCACACAATATCTTCTCATGTCATAGTCTTCAATATGAATATCTTCTCATACCACCATTGTCTTCAATGTCTTCATACATTTTTAGGGGTCATCTCCGGTAGGTAAACCGAATCAATGAGGGACACTACCTGCGTTATCCTGCAATTCTCACAAACGCATTAGTCCCTCAACCAACTTTGTCGTCAATACTCCAAAACCAACTAGGGGTGGCACTAGATGCACTTACAATCTCCCCCTTTTTGGTGATTGATGACAAACTGGTTGAAGTTTTTAACGGGGATAAAGTATGTGAGATTGTAAGGATAGGGAATTGTCTTCATAAGTTGCAAGGGCTCCCCCTGAAGATATGCATATAAGTAATTTGCTTTTGGAATGCAAATGCACATGGCAGGTTGTACTTGTGGAGATCCACTTCAACTTATGAAGATAATTCATCATGCATGAAATGATATAGCAATTAGAATGACATGCATAATGAAAAATGGACGTCTGCAAAATGATCTAAGTGCGGAAGTTATCATCGCACATGCAGAATTTATCATCGCATCATAGTAAAGCAAATAAGTAGCAGACGACCATCAAGTTTAGGTGTTACAACTCAAAGAACCAAATGTTTCAAAAGCAAGAGTTGTAAGCACGAAGCAAAATATAATGCAACCGCCCATATGAACCCGCTTGAAGACTATCAACTCATACGCTTCTCCCCCTTTTGTCAGTAAGGACCAAAAAGGTTTGAAGACATAGAGCATCTACTCGTCATCATGAGTAGGTGAAGCAGAAGGGTTGTCGTCGCTGGTTGGCGGTGCAGATGAACTTGGTGCAGTGTCGATGCGCGCAGTTGTAGGAGGTGGTGAAGTAGCATCATCTTCATCATCGATCACTCTGGCATTTACCGTTGTCGCAGAGGAGGAATATTCAGAGTCTTCAAGAGATGGAGTGCGACGTAGGACAGCAGTCCGTGGAGAAGTGGAGTCAAACTGGAATCTTTCATTGAAGCCATCGTCTTGAAGATCAGCTTCAGCACTGAGCAGGGTCAAACTCTTCCATGGTCGCCGGCAGGTTTCATGAGCAACAAAGGCATTCTTGGTGGCAAGGTTGCGAATGCGATTGACATCCACCAAGAGGCTTTGCATCTGTCTCTTGAGCCAGAAATGATGCTTATCCTGTTTCTGATGAACAGCCACAAGAAGTTCTCGGTCATTGAGAATGCGAGAACGCTTCTGAGGCCTTTGTGCAATGGTGCTTTCAGTGGCTTCAGTTGGTGCTCGATGAGGCAGACGAGTGTTTCCAGCTAGTGGATAGATTCGTGTCGCTGCTTGAACACCTTCAATAGGCTGAGTGAAGCTTTGGTGCTCAACATTCTGAAGACAAAGCGGCGTCTTGGCAGGGTCAGAGTATATAGCATCAACTGACATAACAACCTCTGGCAGAAAGATTATATGATTGCGAGCAAAGGGCTGATAATTGACAGATGAGTGTCGCTTGATGAGGTGCATGACCCATGGAGCATAAAACTTCAGACCAAATAGGTCAGAGCCGGAAGCAGCAAGTTGCCTGATGAAGAATTCTTGAGTATTGAAGCTGATGCCATTGAGAATATAGAAGATCAAAGTCTTCATAGCTCCTTCAAGCTTGGCCGCTGATGAATGTCCTTTGACAGGCCATAGAGTTCGCCTGATGATATGATATATGGTGCGAGGCAGATACTCAAGGTCTTCAACAAAGAAATCTGTTGGATATTCAGCGTCAGATGGCAAAGGCTTCATCATGCTCAACATCTGGCTCATATTGGGTTCTGGCTTATGAAAGATGCTCTCCACAGCATTGCGGTGTAGCTGACAGTCAGGTTCATATAGTTCTCCAGGAGTGGCTAGCCCTGTAAGCTCAATGATATCCATAGCTTTGGCTTCATGATGAACATTTCCAGTCATCCACTCAAGAACCCATGTCTTGATGTCTCTGTAGTAGCCGCGAATGTGCAGAGTGGCTTAGAATTGAAGCAATAGCTCTTCATTCCAATGTTCTTTGTCTGTCACAAAGTGGAGCAGACCAGCATCACGAAAGCAGTCAAGTGCTTCTTCTAAGCACGGCAGTCCAGCAATCGCTTGAGTATCAAGGCGCATATGAGGGAAAATGCGCCCTTGATCATATAGTACGCAGGAGTAATAGCTTCTTTGCTGATAGCTCCAGAACCGATTTGATGATATCCTTGGCTTGGAGTAGGGGTTCTTGGCGCTGTCAAAGAAGGTATTGTGGCTTTTGAAGCCATTTGCATTGAAGGACCCTGGTGAGTTTGCAGTACCTGGAAACCTTGGCAATCTTGGCTTTGGCTTCTGGACCTGAGGCCTATGCTCAACATGATAGTCAAATTGCGGTCCTGAGGCAGTAGGCGGAGGCACCAGAATGGGCCATCGGACAGTGGTAAGCTGACCGTGATTGTATGCTTGCTCAATGGTGTGAGGCCTTGGTGGCGGAACAGGAGCAGGGGCAACAGCTGAACCGTCAGGCTGCACAACAGGTGCTTTGGAAGCAGTTGTCATATTAGCTTCAGGTGCAGCATCCTCATGGGCTTCAGGTACAACATCCTCATTGGCTTTAGGTGCAGCATCCTCATTGGTTTCAGGTTCAGTGGCCACATTTGCTTCAGGCACACTAGATGGCATAGGCTCCACATTAGCGTCAGCCATGACTACGTCATTGGCTTCATTGGTGTTGGTGGTGGCAGCCTCAACATTGTCAACCTCCTCTTGACGAACAGGAGGGTCGGGCACAGGCACGTTCACATCAGGAACTGCTTCTTCTTCAATTGCTGGGGGACTAGGTACACGTACTTCTTCTTGATTTTCTTCGGCTGATGCAGCCGGAATGTCTTCAGCAGCATGTGCTTCAGACTCGGAGACATTCACAGTTGGAGCAGGTTCAGAAAATACTTGACGTGCAACAGGTGAACGTTGCACTTCTCCTTCTAGAACGCTCGACGGAGGGATTTGAGGCCTTTGTCCTCTGCGAAGCCTGCGAAGTGCTGGCTTCGCCTTAGGAGATGGGGTTGGCTGGGCCTGAAAGTCTTCATCCTCTTCTTGCACGGGGGGTGTAGCTTGTTGTTATTGTTGGGGAGTACTGGGGGAGTCTTGGTGTTGTGGGTGATCAGCCCACGATGCATCCTGAGCAATTGGCGTCAAAGGACGACCAACGCTGATGAGTTCGCTGTTCGTATGAACAGGCGATGATACCACGTCATGTTCGATCTAAGGAAGAACTTCATCATCAGCTACATTGTCATCATGACCAATGTCTTCAGCAGCGGTGGGTTCAGCTGCTGGAATATCTTCAGCCTCATGAGCCTCTGTGGGAGCAGGCTCATGGACTACCATCCTTTGTTGTTGATGTTCTGACGCTGGGCGAACCACGGAAATGGGTTCAACAACTAAGGGCTAAGTGGAAGCAGCCCTAGTCTTCTTGGTCTTGCGCTTCTTCTTGGAGGGAGCAGCATCAGAGGCTTCAGTATTCTTTCTCTTTCTGGCTTCAGCCTCGGTAGCCCTCGTCTTCTTCTGTTCTGAAGCGGTTTTGGTGACCTTTGGCTTCGAGCCAGTCATGCTGCTTGGGAAGATAATGCGAGGGGCTTTTTGGCTTGAAGGTTCAGGCAGTTCAGCAGAAAGCTTCTTCTTCTTCTTTGCAGCCATCCTGGGGTCAATGCCAGGATGGCCAAGTGACGTGCGCTTCTCAGCCTCATTGTAGGCGAGCACACACTTATCAGCCAAAATCTTCATGCGCTCTCGAGAGCCCTGAGCTTCTTCACGCTTCTTCAGAAAAGCTTCTTTAAGCTCATGTAGCATGACTTTGAAGTTGCAGACGTCTTGAACACTGAGCTTGGCCACATGCTTCTTGAATTGAGCCTTCTCATAGTCAATCTTGTTCTTGAGCTCAACGATGCGCTGAGCGAGAGCTAGCTCAGAAGCAATGGCGCCATTGAAGGAGACACTGAGGCCGATGGGAAGCTGTAAATCTTCAAAGCTGACATTGGGGGTGTCGAACCACTCATCAATGAAATTGTGAATGATGGCCACATCAAAGAGAGGCAGGTTGCTGAAGATTTCTACTTCTTCCTTGCTCTTTATCAGCTGCTCAAGGGCATCATCAGCAAGATCTTCATCGCTTGACAGATCAATGGGTTCTTCGCACAGAATGGCGGCAGGAGTCAAGGCTCTTTGATCAGTTGGTCTGACAAGTTGCTTTTTCTTCTCCGTTCTCTTGGAGACACGGGATTGATCTTCAGACTGCACACTGGCTTCAGGAGGTGCAGTGGCCAGTGGCTTCGCACGAGAAGTCTTCAGAGGTGCAGCTGATGTTGAAGCATTTGTCTTCTTTTGCTTCTGCAGCTTTGGAGGAGGAGCAGGGGCTTCATCGGAGTCAGCATCATTGTCAAAATGATCTACTCTGGCACCTTGGACCACGATGTAGGTGATGAGGCTGTCAAGGTTGGAGAAGGGGCCGATGACATTGGGATTAGCATCACGGGAGCCGTCAGCACGGGGAGCAGAGGGACCTGGGTTGAAGTCCAAACCCAAGGACTTCTTGTTCTTCTTGGCCGAAGCCACAACAAACTGGTAGTTGCGCTTGAAGAGAGAGTCGTCACGACACCATAGTAGTGAGGTGGGATCTGCGTTCTCAGGCTGTGGTCCACGGACCATGCAAGGATAGAAGCCTTGGTCAATGGCTTCAGCTCGGCTCTTGGGTTGAAGGCCTCGATAGAGGATATCACCCCAAGGTCTCTTGATGGCATTCTTCTCTGCATATTCCTTCATCACAAACTTGTATTTGAACCACTCCTCAGCCCAATAGTGACGAATCCATTGGATTCGCGTTTTTCTCTAATGATAATTCTCTTCAGGATGTGTCTTGTATAGTTCTGCTAAGTCATCAGGCAGATCTTTGGATGTTCCTTCTCTGTGCTGTCTGCCACCCTTCCTTGTTGATTTTTCTGCAGCCATGAACTTCAAGCTGAATGGCTTCAATACGTTCAAAGGCTTCAGAGATTTATGCTTGCTGGTCAAGCAGGAACTGGCTTCAGGAGAATTGATATGATGTTGTAAGTATTCTGCAAACGAATGCAGACTATGAGAACCAAGGGATTCTCCCACGGACATGTACCTGTGATAGCATTAGAGATGCGAGGGAAGGGGAAGAGCTCATATGCATTCTCAGAAGATTTTGAAGATAAATCAGTTTGAAGACATTAACCTCATGATGCGAAGACATTCACTTATATAGGTGAGTTGGTTCCAGATTTGTACCAATCCATGAATAAGTACAAGTGAGGAACCAACCTAGATAGGAGATCTAAGTGAATCGACTAGGCAGTATGAGATGCAGACAGAATAGATCTAACATTGAATAGGCAGAAACTACTTTTGGTAAACAGGATGAATCTTGAAGATCAAAAAGGTGGTAAAAATAGAGTTATAATTACCGCACGAAGAAATGCTATATGGGAAGAATAGGAGACCGAGCAGTTCAGCCCACCGTGCCCTAACTTGGCGACGGAGGACACCTACGGCGACGGCGGAGAGGACGATGTCCGCGGCCGGCGTGAGGACGGCGTCGGAGAAGTCGCGGCAGCTAAGCGCTTCGTCGCCGGCGTCATCACGAGCTACCCGTGGCGCTAGGGTTTTGACGGAGGTGGAGAGGTGGAAGAAGGATTTCTTTACCGCAGGGGACAAGTATTTATAAGTAGGTGAGAGACACAACGCAATTACGCTGGTGCCCCTGGCGGTTCATATCTGAGGGGCACGTGGCAAGCATGCAACATACTCAGAGTTGTCCCACGTTCCCACGCCCGCCAGGCATGTCGGAGAGTTGTTCCGGCTTCTCCGGATTTCATCAATAAAGATAAGTCATTTAAAACAGATTTAATGTTTGTCACTTTGCCTTCTGCTGACAAGGACGCAGAGAAGACATTCGACAGTTTCAATAGAATGCATATGATTTGGACAGATAGAGTTTGAGATAGGAAGCATAGAGAGGTTAGGGTCCGATCACATTCACTTAGTTCAAAAGATCCAATCTTGAAGACATAGCTATAAGTGAATGTTGTAGAGGACAGAACACTAGTATATATATATATATATATATATATATATATATATATATATATATATCAGAAAGCAATCAAATCATCATAGTGTAGAAAGTCATGAAGACAAATTGAAACTGAAGACAAACCAAATGCGAAGTCATTGCAATATAACGCCTTGAGTGAAACACTTCAAACAGAGAAAGTTGGTGGTGGCGTTATCCACCGTATAGGAAGTATTAGACCCAGACACGGCGCACAATTATCGTGGCGCTCCAAAGTCAAATTCCATGTTAATATATTCACACTCAGAGTGTAAATCTTCATTGATTGAAGATATACATTACTTTGTGTGTTACACATCTAAGTCATCAACATGCATAAGTGTTAGGATGTGTGCCTGATCACAGGACATTAGAGGATTCCAAGATATTTAGCTCTCACCGTAACTTGCAAAACCTTTTCTCATCCAAGAGCTTTGTGAAGATATCTTCCAGTTGCTCTTCAGTGTTGACGTGAATGATGTCGATATCTTTCTTCATAACATGATCTCTGAGAAAGTGATGACGAATTTCAATGTGCTTTGTCTTCGAGTGTTGGACTGGATTGTTGGCTATTTTGATGGCACTTTCGTTGTCGCAAAAGAGAGGTACTTGTTTCAGGTTGATGCCATAATCCTTGAGAGTTTGCTTCATCCATAGAAGCTGAGCACAACAGGATCCAGCAGCAATGTATTCAGATTCAGCAGTTGAGAGTGATACACAGTTCTGCTTCTTCGAAGACCAACAGACAAGTGATCGACCAAGAAAATGACATGTGCCTGATGTAGACTTGCGATCCACCTTGTCACCAGCATAATCAGCATCCGAGAATCCAACCAAATCGAATTTTGAGCCCTTGGGATACCATAATCCGAGTGTTGGGGTGTAAGCCAAATATCGAAGAATTCGCTTCACAGCTAAGTGATGCGATTCCTTTGGTGCCGCTTGGAATCGAGCACACATGCAAACACTAAGCATAATATCTGGCCTAGATGCACATAAATAAAGCAAAGAACCAATCATGGAGCGGTATACCTTTTGATCGAACTCTTTACCATTGTTGTCAGGACCAAGATTGTGTTTGGCTGGCATTGGCATCGTGTAGCCTTTGGAGTCTTCCATTCCAAACTTCTTCAGACAATATTTGAGGTATTTCTATTGAGATATGAAGATGCCATTCCTTTGCTGACAAATTTGAAGACCAAGGAAGAACTTCAGCTCACCCATCATGGACATTTGATATTGCTCTTGCATCATGTACCCAAACTCATCACTATACTTCTGGTTGGTGCATCCGAAGATTATGTCATCCACATATATTTGGCACACAAACAGTTCACCATCATATGTCTTCGTGAAGAGAGTGGGATCGAGGGATCCAGGTTTGAAGCCTTTGCTCTTCAGGAAGTCTTTGATTGTATCATACCATGCACGAGGAGCTTGTTTGAGGCCATACAGTGCTTTGTTTAGCTTGTACACCATATCAGGATGTTTTGGATCTTCAAAGCCAGGTGGTTGTGCGACATATACTTCTTCTTCAATCTTTCCATTGAGAAATGCACTCTTTACATCCATTTGATATAGCAAGATGTTGTGATGATTAGCATAGGCTAGCAGTATGTGAATAGCTTCAAGCCTAGCAACATGAGCAAATGTTTCATCGAAATCAATTCCTTCAACTTGAGTATATCCTTGAGCCACAAGACGTGCTTTGTTTCTGACGACTTGACCATGCTCATCTTGCTTGTTTCGATATATCCACTTTGTTCCAATAATGTTATGCTTGCGAGGGTCAGGTCGCTTGACAAGTTCCCAAACATTATTTAGCTTGAACTGTTGAAGTTCTTCTTGCATGGCTTGAATCCATGTAGGTTCCATAAAAGCTTCAGCAACTTTCTTGGGTTCTGATATTGACACAAATGAAAAGTGCCCACAGAAGTTTGCTAGCTGTGTTGCTCTTGATCGAGTGAGCGGACCAGGTGCATTGATGCTGTCAATTATCTTCTCTATTTGAACTTCATTTGCAACACGAGGATGAACAGGACGAAGGTTTTGCTCTGGCTGATCATTGTCATCATTGGGAGGATTGTCTTCGGTCTGAGCATTGTCTTCAGGTTGATTTGGTGCAGAGATGATAAGTTCCTCTTCAGGCTGTGCTTCAGAGGGCATGATTTCACCAGTTCCCATCATCTTGATAGACTCATTTGAAGGAGCTTCATCAAGTGTACTTGGCAGAATCTCTCTCTATGAACCATTGGTTTCATCAAATTTCACATCCACAGTTTCAACGATCTTGTAGAGATAAAGGTTGAAGACTCTGTAGGAGTGTGAATCCTTTCCATAGCCAAGCATGAAGCCTTCATGAGCCTTAGGTGCAAATTTTGACTTGTGATGGGGATCCTTGATCCAGCATCTAGCTCCAAATACTCTGAAGTAACTGACGTTTGGCTTCTTGCCAGTAAGTAGCTCATAAGATGTTTTGTTCAGAAGCTTATGAATGTACACACGGTTGATGATGTGACATGCTGTATCAATAGCTTCAGGCCAGAACTTTCTTGGTGTCTTGTACTCATCTAGCATTGTTCGAGCCATCTCAATGAGGGTTCTATTTGTCACATCCCTAGTCTGGTATGACCTAGACTAGCTAGTCATTTGTGCATCATGTTTAAATTCCATTTAATTTTGAAATGAGGATTTGTGAAACCCTCAGAATCATCTCTGAAATGACCCAAATAAAAATTGTTCCAAAAAGGTCCAAGGAAATGTTCATGTTGCTATCTGAAAATATTGGTCAGAGGTAAAATTCAAACAAATATTTTAGGAGCTCATGGATATTTAATTTTGGCCATTTGGATTAATCCGATAATTATTTGCCTTGGATATATATTGTTATATATATATATATAATATTGTCCAAAAATTATGCCATTTATAAAGGAGCTCTGGAATAATATAGTTAGCTCCTGCAAAAATTGGCATAAGGTAATAAAATGATTTAATATTTTAATTAGATCAAAACAAATGTCAGAAAAAAATAGAAAACAGAAATAAAAGAGGAGAAACTTACCTGCGGCCCAGCTCCTGTGCGGCCTGGCCGGCCCAGCAGCCAGCGCCGGCCCAGCCCACTGGCCCTCCTCTGTCGTCTTCGTCCTCGACAGAGGGGTGGGAGCGTGCCCGGCGCGCGCGCACGCCACCGCGCCACGCCACCAGCCTCCCTGCCTGCCTGGCGCCCTCCTCGTCGCCCTGGAACGCCCGGACGTCGCCACGCTCCCCCCCCCGTACCCTCTCACTCTCCCCCGATTCTTCCTCTCCTCTCCCTCGCTCTCTCTCTCTCTCGTGTCCGAACGCGCCGCTCGCCGCCGTTCGCCATAGCCGCCGCCACAGCCTCCCCCTCGCCTCTCCGACACACGCAGAAGCTCCGCCACGACTTCCTCGTCTCCTCCGTCAAGCCACAAGGCGCCGGACGCCCTGGAACGTCGCCGTCGCCTTCATCACCTCTGGCCGCCGCAAATCGCCATCGCCGTCGATTCGCCGTCTCCAGTGCATCCCCGAGCCCGCTTCAACGCCCGCTGCAACCGCGGTGAGCTCCGCCACCGTTCCCCTCTCTCCATTTAGCTGCCCGCTCGCCGTAGCCCTCCTCCCCACCACGGCCGAAGCTTCCTACCGCCGTTCATGTCGCCGCCGTCGCCCTGGCCACCGCAGCTTGCAACCGAGCACCCCATCGTGCTCCCGGTGCCACGAGAGTGCCACCGAGCCCCTCAGGTGGTCTCCCCGTGCCCCGCAGCCTATTCCCGATCGAAGCCGAGCTCCGGCCGCCACCGCGAGCTTTGCTCCGGCGAGCTCCGGCGTCCCCGTGGCTTCCTGTCTGCTCCCCTGGATGCGGACGAGCCCGGGCTACGCCCCGGTGCTCTCAGACGCCGTCCCCGTGGCCTGTGGCGCGGACTCCGCCGCGTCCAGAGGTCGCCGGCGGCGAGCCCCGTCGCCTGAGCCCCGCCATGTGGGCCCGGCCCGTCAGGTGATTAGCTTAGTGCTAATCACCGCTTAATTAACCCCCTGAGGCTGACATGTGGGCCCGGTGCCCCCTAATCTTTTAATTAAGTTAAACTAACCCTGTTTAACCCCCTGACACTGACGTGTGGACCCCACACGTCAGGTTTGACCCAGTCAGCCGCAGTTGACTTGCTGACGTCATGCCTACTCAATGCTGACGCAATATATATATTTTCTAGAATTATAGTAAATCAGGAAATTCCAGAAATTGATTTAAACTTCAAAAATTCATAGAAATTCAACCGTAGCTCAGATTGAAATAATTTATATATGAAAAATTATCAGAAAAATGCAAACTTTCCATCTGTACTAGTTTCATGCATGACAAACCAACTTATACATGCTGTATATGAGAAAACACATTATGGCATTTATAAGAGCTTACTTTGGAGATGCATTTGAGCTTACGGTTCAAATGGACTTCAAACCAAATGAGCACTAGTTGCATTAGCTCAAACAGCATCACATCTTCATGCCATGTTCATGCATCATAGTGTTGCATATGTTTGTTTATTGATTGCCGACACTGTTCCTTCTCGATAGGTCTTGCTCTGGAGACGTTCCAGAGTACCTGTCTGTGAAGCAGTGCCTCCCTTGTTGATTTACCAGGCAAGCAAACCCCCTTGTTCATTCCGATACAATCCTACTCTCTCGCTCCTGCTCTCAGTTATTGCATTAGGACAACAACGATTCACCTGCTACTTTGTGCTGCGGTAGTTGAACCCATTCCTCTGCATGACCTGTCATTGCCACAGTAAATAGTTGAAACCCACTAGCATGTGTAGGAGTTGATTGAGCCATGTTGTGTTCCTACCATGCTATGCCTGCTATTGCTTAGAGTTGTGTCAGGTCTGGTTCATTGGGAATGAATTGGAGTGTTACGATATGTTCTGATGCTGAGAGTGAAGTGTGTGAACACGATTTGGTAAAGGTAGTGGTGAGAGGCCATGTAGGAGTACATGGTGGGTTGTCTCACTGGAACCGTCCTTAAGCACTGAGTTCTATGTATGTTGTCCAATGACTCGATACTACCACACATTGGAATGCTTAAGTGCCCCTCTCGACTTACTAACCAACTTGACCTCTGTCCAGGAGTCGCAACTAGTTTCTGGTGTTTGTAGGTAGTGCTATTTTTCTACCAAGTGGCACCCGGCAGGGTGGGCTTGGGACAGACTAGGCACAGGTGGCATGGTGTACCAAGTGGCACCCGGATGGTGGGCTTGGGAACCCTGCTCACATCGTTTGGGGCCGTGAGCGACACCCCGGCTGGATCTCCTTGCGGATGGAACCCGAATAGGCGATAAACCTGGATTAGAGTCTTGTGTGGTTAGTCAGGTCGTGGCCGACACCCTCGCCAGGCTTCCGCTTGAAGGTTGCCGAGATACATGACGTGTACATGGCGGTAAGTGGCGAGAGCGTGTGTGAAGAAGTACACCCCTGCAGGGTTAACATGATCTATTCGAATAGCCGGGTCCGCGGTTATGGACTTCTTGGATGCTTACATGGTACATAGACAACTTGAAGTGGATACTCTAAAATGCTCAAGACAAGTGTGAGTGCTATGGATGGCCTTCTCGTAGGGAGACGGGGATGAATCCATAGTAGTGTATTGTGTGGTGTTTAGTGGACTCGTGTGCGCCATATCACCTCAAAGAAGTTCTGGTAGTCGTAGAACAGGATAGCCACAGAGTCAAAGCTGGCTTGCTGCAACTAAACCCCACATTACCCTCTTGATACAAATGCATGTATGATAGGATCTGATGTAAGTCTTGCTGAGTACCTTTGTACTCATGTTGCTTTATTTATGTTTTTGCAGCAGAGACTTCGGTCTTACTAGTGTTCTCATGGACTTCGACAAGTAGCTTGTACCTCAGCTACGATCTTGATCGGATGTTGTAGATAGTCAGGCTTTCAGCCTTTTTCATTTATAGATGTCTGCACTCAGACATGTAATGCTTCCGTTTGTTGCTTGATTGCTCTGAATGTTGGGTCATGTGACCCCTGTTTGTAATAATGCTATGATGGCTCTTCTGAGCCTTTATCTATATGAGTTGTTGAGTTATGCTGTGATGCCATGTTGTACAGCACATACTTGCATGTTATGCGTACGTGTAATGTGTATTGCTATGTGTGGGATCTGACTATCTAGTTGTTTATCCTTAGTAGTCTTTCTTACCGGGAAATGTCTCCTAGTGCTTCCACTGAGCCCTGGTAGCTTGCTACTGCTCCGGAACACTTAGGCTGGCCGGCATGTGTCCTTCTTCGTTCCTATGTCTGTCCCTTCGGGGAAATGTCACGCGATGAATACCGGAGTCCTGTTAGCCCGCTACAGCCCGGTTCACCGGAGTCCTGTTAGCCCAGTGCTACAGCCTGGATTCACTCGCTGATGACCGACACGTTCGATGCTGGGTCATGGATGCCTGTCCCTGTAAGTTAGTGCCACTTTGGGTTTACGACTAGCCATGTCAGCCGGGCTCCTTATCATATGGATGCTAGCGACACTGTCATATACGTGTGCCAAAAGGCGCAAACGGTCCCGGGCAAAGGTAAGGCGACACCCGTGGGGATACCGTGCGTGAGGCCGCAAAGTGATATGAGGTGTTACATGCTAGATCGATGTGGCATTGAGTCGGGGTCCTGACAGCGCTGGTATCAGAGCCTGACTGCCTGTAGGATTACCAAGCCAAACTGGTCGAAGTTGAGTCTAGAAAATCTTTAGTTATGTAAGGGAATTGATTGTGGGTTGGAACGTAAGGCTCTTTTTACTCCTTTACCTCATGGCCTTCTGATCTGAGTCATCCTATCTTTCCTACGGGGTTTAGGAACTAGGCTTTCTCTTCCGTCTATCAGGATCACGTGTTACTACTCCGTAGTCCCATAGGATTGGTTGATCAGAGTCATACCCCAGTTTTGAGTATTTCCGGGGTAGTCTGTTTAGTATGATCTCAGAACCTTGAGTAATGCTGATGAGTATGTTACCACCCCATTTTTAGTAGGATGTCTCATTCTGAGCATTTTACTGTCGTTATGCTGCCGGAATTTCCCTAGGAGTTCGAGTGATACCAATTCCTTGTCCTACATTCTATAGCCTATAGATTGATGCTGATTCCGTCCTTGGTTTCGTTTCACAGGATGTCATCTAGTTCTATTGTTCGTAGCCAGAACCACAGAGATGGTAGGGACGAGGATCCTCCCGATCAACCTTCGTTGACAGAGTTCATGTTAGAGATGGAGAGGAACAAGCGTGAGTCTAACCGTTTGTTGACACGTATCGAGGAGAACACCGCACATCAGTCCAATAAGTCTGCGACCATTCATGACTTCCTTCGCTTGCACCCACCTACCTTTCATCATTCCATCGAGCCACTCGATGCAGATGACTGGCTCCGTAGCATCACTCATAAGCTGCGTTCTGCGAGCGTAGCTGAAGATGACAAGGTCACCTATGCCACATACCACCTGGAAGGTCCTGCTAGTCTTTGGTGGCAGAACTATGAGGCTATGCTTCCAGCTGGCCAGAATCCTACCTAGAGAGATTTCACTGAGGCTTTTCGTGAGCATCACATTCCTGAAGCCCTCATCGATCGCAAGAGAGAAGAGTTCTGTAGTTTCACCCAGAGTAAGATGGCTGTTGATGCTTACAGTAGAGAGTTTGAGAACCTCGCCCGCTATGCCATAGAAGAAGTGTCCACGGACGCCAAGAAGCAGGCTAGGTTCCGGAAGGGTCTCAACCCCAAGTTGCATCGTGATCTCCACCTACATCATTGTGATACATTCCAAGCCCTTGTGAACAAGGCCATCAATGCAGAGATAGCTCAACTCACTTACGAGGAGTCTCGTAAGCACACCCGTGATTTGGGATCTTCTTCCAGTTCTAGTTCTCAAAAGCGCCGGATTTGGGTTCCAAACTCCGCTCTTCCTTCCGGATATGCACCAAGGCCATCCCATGTGGTGCCTCCCCCAGCTCAGCCATATGTTCCACCCAGGCCTACTGGTAGACCGCTTGTCAGTGCAGGTCCACGTCCAACCTCAGGGACTTGCTTCACATGCGGGAAGCCAGGACACTATGCACATGACTGCTCTCAGACTAGTTATGCTCCACCCCAGCCCGAGAAAACTGTTGGCTATATTAAGCCATCACGCAAGATGATCAGTGTCAAGTCAGCCCCCACTGAATGTGGACGTGTGCATCACGTCTCAGCTAAAGACGCTCATGATGATCCGGATGTCGTTCTTGGTACACTCCTTGTCAATTGTCACCCAGCATCAGTTCTATTCGATACTGGAGCATCTCACTCCTTCATTTCTGAAGGCTATGCTCGTTTGCACGACATGTCATTTTATGATATGCCAACTCCGCTTGAAATCCAAACCCCAGGGTCTAGATGGCAGACCACCAGAATCAGCCATGGTAATGAAATCCTTGTTGACAGACTTGTATTCCTTGCATCACTTGTAGCCCTCAAGTCCTCAGATATTAACATCATCTTGGGTATGGACTGGATGATAGCTCATCATGCCAAGATTGATTGTTACACCAGATCTGTTCAGCTTACACACCCATCTGGCAAGATAGTCACTGTCTCCACTAGAGTTGCAAAGCGTCAGCTCTATTCTCTTAATGCCAGCCCTCTTCCAGACCTTGAAGATATCCCGGTAGTCCGTGACTTTCCGGATGTCTTTCCAGAGGAACTGCCAGGTGTTCCACCTGACCGAGATGTAGAGTTCGTCATAGATCTTATCCCAGGAACTGCTCCAATCTCTAGGAGACCCTACAAGATGGCACCCTTAGAACTAGCCGAGCTTAAGAAACAACTTGATGAGTCCTTGCAAAAGGGTTTCATCCGTCCTAGTTCTTCTCCTTGGGCTTGCCCCGTCCTCTTCGTCAAGAAGAAGGATGGTACGGACCGGATGGTTGTAGATTATCGTCCCGTTAATTTGGTCACGATAAAGAACAAATATCCCCTCCCCAGGATCAACGACCTGTATGTTCAGCTCGCTGGATCCTCAGTCTTTTCCAAGATGGATTTAAGGTTAGGCTACCACCAAATCAAGATCAGAAACGGGGACATCCCCAAGACGGCCTTTGTCACTCGTTATGGCCAGTATGAGTACACCGTCATGTCCTTTGGCCTAACCAATGCTCCAGCTACTTTCTCCCGCTTGATGAACTCGATCTTCATGGAGTACTTAGATAAGTTCGTCGTGGTTTACCTCGATGATATTCTTATTTACTCGAAGAACGAAGAAGAGCATGCCGAACATCTTAGACTTGTTTTAGAAAAACTCAGAGAGCACCGCCTTTATGCCAAGTTCTCCAAGTGTGAATTTTGGTTGCCAGAAGTGACCTACCTATGCCACGTAATCTCTGGTAAGGGCATTGCTGTCAATCCCGAGAGAGTTCAGGCTGTTCTCGATTGGACTCCACCTGAAACCGTTAAACAAGTTAGGAGCTTCCTTGGTCTAGCCAGCTATTGTCGCTGCTTTGTTGAAAATTTCTCCAAAGTAGCCAAACCCCTCACGGAACTTCTCAAGACAGATAAAAAGTTCGAGTGGTCCCCACGGTGTGAGTACAGTTTTCAGGAACTGAAAAGACGCCTGACTTCTGCTCCCATACTTGTGCCACCGGATTTCACTAAAGACTTTATTATCTACTGCGACGCCTCACGACAGGGACTAGGTTGCATTCTTATGCAGGATCGTCATGTGATTGCTTATGCATCTCGACAGTTGCATCCACATGAGGATAATTATCCTACACATGATCTAGAGCTTGCAGCCGTAGTCTATGCACTCAAGACCTGGCAACATTACCTCCTTGGTAAACGTTGCGAGATCTACACCGATCACCAGAGTCTTAAGTATATCTTCACCCAACCGGATCTGAACCTTAGGCAACGACGTTGGTTGGAGTTAATCACAGATTATGATCTAGGGATTACCTACACCCCAGGCAAAGCCAATGTCATGGCTGATGCGTTAAGCCGTAAATCCTATTGCAACAATCTCATGTTGCAGCAAGGCCAACCACTTCTCCATGAGGAATTCTGTAAGCTTAACCTTCACATGGCTCCTCATGGATTCCTTTCTACCTTGGTGGCGAAACCTACCCTTGAGGATCAGATCATCTCTGACCAGAAGTTTGATAGGGGTGTTATCCGCATTAAGAGAAACATTAAGAAGGGAGTTGGTGGATGTTTCTCTATGGATGATCGAGGTGTTGTCTTCTTTGTGAATCGCTTGGTGGTTCCCAAGAGTCAACATCTTCGACAATTGATTCTTAAGGAGGCGCATGAATCTCCTCTCACGATTCATCCCGGTAGTACTAAGATGTATCAGGACCTACGCCAGAGGTTCTGGTGGACTAGGATGAAGAGAGAAATCACTGAGTTCATTGCTAAATGTGACGTTTGTCGTCGTGTTAAGGCAGAGCATCAAAGACCTGCCGGCACCCTTCAGCCTTTAGCTATTCCTGAATGGAAATGGGATAAAGTTGGTATGGACTTCATCACCGGCTTTCCCAGGACCAAGAGAGGGAATAATGCTATCTTCGTGTCATTGATCGTCTTTCCAAAGTGGCTCACTTCCTACCTGTTCGAGAGAGTATCACTGCTAGCCAGCTCGCTGACTTATATATTTCTCAAATAGTATCACTTCATGGTGTTCCACAAGAGATCAATTCAGACCGTGACAGTCTTTTCACTTCTCATTTCTGGGAGAGTTTCCAAACTGCCATGGGAACCCATCTTTCCTTCAGTACCGCTTTCCACCCTCAGTCGAGTGGTCAGGTGGAACGGGTCAATCAAATTCTCGAAGACATGCTTAGAGCTTGTGTTATCTCATTCAGTATGGATTGGGAGAAATGCCTTCCTTTCGCCGAGTTTGCTTATAACAATAGCTACCAATCCAGTCTCAAGAAAGCTCCTTTTGTGGTTCTCTATGGACGAAGATGTCGAACACCTTTGAACTGGTCAGAAACCGGTGAAAGACAATTCTTTGGACCGGACATGATCCAGGAGGCAGAAGAGCAAGTTCGCATCATCCGTGAGAATTTGAAAACAGCCCAATCTCGTCAAAAGAGCCAGTACGATCGTCATCATAAGGATATGACTTATGAAATTGGCGACCAAGCTTACCTTCGGGTTACTCCCATGAAGGGTACCCATCGTTTCGGTATCAAGGGCAAGTTGGCTCCTCGTTACATTGGTCCTTTTCGCATTCTCGCTAAACGAGGAGAGTTTGCCTACCAGTTGGAACTACCCCCACATCTTTCTCGAGTTCATGATGTCTTCCACGTCTCTCAACTCAGGCGTTGCTTCTCGGATCCTATCCGCGGAGTGGACCACGAAACACTTGATCTCCAAGATAACCTCACCTACCGAGAGTACCCGGTTCGCATTCTTGATCAAGCAGAGCGTGTTACCAGACGTCGGAACATCAAGTTTCTCAAAGTTCAGTGGTCTCATCATTCCGAGAGAGAAGATACTTGGGAGCGAGAAGATCGTCTTCGACTGGAGTACCCCGCTTTCTTTCCGTCGACCCCTGAATCTCGGGACGAGATTCTTTCAAGTGGGGGCGAGTTGTCACATCCCTAGTCTGGTATGACCTAGACTAGCTAGTCATTTGTGCATCATGTTTAAATTCCATTTAATTTTGAAATGAGGATTTGTGAAACCCTCAGAATCATCTCTGAAATGACCCAAATAAAAATTGTTCCAAAAAGGTCCAAGGAAATGTTCATGTTGCTCTCTGAAAATATTGGTCAGAGGTAAAATTCAAACAAATATTTTAGGAGCTCATGGATATTTAATTTTGGCCATTTGGATTAATCCGATAATTATTTGCCTTGGATATATATTGTTATATATATAAAATATTGTCCAAAAATTATGCCATTTATAAAGGAGCTCTGGAATAATATAGTTAGCTCCTGCAAAAATTGGCATAAGGTAATAAAATGATTTAATATTTTAATTAGATCAAAACAAATGTCAGAAAAAAAATAGAAAACAGAAATAAAAGAGGAGAAACTTACCTGCGGCCCAGCTCCTGTGCGGCCTGGCCGGCCCAGCAGCCAGCGCCGGCCCAGCCCACTGGCCCTCCTCTGTCGTATTCGTCCTCGACAGAGGGGTGGGAGCGTGCCCGGCGCGCGCGCGCGCCACCGCGCCACGCCACCAGCCTCCTTGCCTGCCTGGCGCCCTCCTCGTCGCCCTGGAAC